>NC_140645.1:39137585-39737585 GCF_978046115.1 Saccoglossus kowalevskii | reverse complement strand
AGAACCTACAAACTTTTTAAAACCAAAATAGAACAAGAAAACTACTTAACAATTATGAAAAACAGTGAACTTCGCAAATCCTTAACAAAATTTAGACTTGGCAACCACTGTCTGAAAATTGAAACAGGCCGGCATACAGGATTGGATTTTAAAGACAGAGTCTGCAATATGTGCGACAATGACCATGTTGAAGATGAACAACATTTTGTCACAAATTGTCCTCATTACAATGAAATAAGATCAAAACTTTACATTGTAGCTAATAAACGTATACCAAATTTTGACAAATTTAGTAATGAAAATAAATTCATATCATTACTAAGTGACGAGAAAATGTCAATTCCTTTAGCGCAATATTTAAAAAACTGTTTTAATACAAGACAGCAGCACCTACATAAACTAAGCCAGTAATACATTCCTTGTATTCAACTTATTATCTTTTTTTTTTTTTTTTATGCCTTTTTGTTCCCTTACTCTTTATGTGGTTATTTTTCTTTTACTAATATCTGATTTGTAACCCTTTTCATCCCCTCCGAGGGATGTTGTGTGTTAATAAATAAATAAATAAATAAATAAACTATTCCCACATGGAAGCCAGTCGAAGTCGTCGAAGAACGAACACAGTCGAAGAACGAACACAGTTGACAGCTGTAGGTCACATGAAACAACAGACACGAGGAGCATGGCTGCTCTCCAAATGGGTCCCTTCTTTTGTATTGACCCCCTAAGGATTGCTAATCCCCCTTTCTAACTCTTCCCCCAAAAATAATATATCGCCCCTTTTAAAATGTATTGAGCCACAAATTAATGAATATTCATGAGCACAGAAACTGCAACGTCATGAATAAATTAGCATAATTTTAAAAAATTTGCATAAAGTGTAGGTACTCCTTCTGGAGCTCTGCCAGTATTTCTGCTATTCTCAAACCTGTAAATATTATTGCCGCTTCCCGAGTGAGCGGAAGTGTTATTGTTTTTCTCGACTCTGTCAACGCTGTGGAGACTGTTTGTACAACTGGTCTGTCAGTGGGAGACTGCTTTACCCATGTGCAACCCCTTGTTAAACCTGCCACTAAAGTAATTCTCTCAGGTGTACCCCCATATATACCAAATCATATTATTCAAACTGAACTGTCAAAATATGGCCGCGTTGTCAGCAATTTGCGCTTAATTCCACTCGGGTGCAAACAACCCGAGCTGAAACACGTCAAATCCTTTCGTCGTCAAGTTTATATGTTGTGTGACAATAATAAACTTGACGGTGTCATTAATGTCACTCATGAGGAGCGGCAACATCGGATCTATTTATCAACTGATGATATTGTTTGTCACAGGTGTCTAAAAAAGGGACATATCATGAGAAACTGCCCAGTAAGCCAACAGCAAACTTCAAACGATCATTCTCTTCCAAATAGTAAAACCCGCCCCGACCCTGAACCAATACTTGTTGATCAGTCTACTATTGCTACTCTTAATAAAACTGATAAAGCAAACGATATTAATGAAAATGGTGATAATGACAACAATAGTCAAACGATGGAAGTTGACAACACGCCCGAAAATGTAGAGAATAACAAAGGTGACGGAAACAATACTATAAATGATAAAGGTGACGATAACGTAATAGGTGTCAATGTGTTAAATAGCAATGATGATGATGGCAAAGCGCGTGACAAAAACAATGTGACTAACAATGACTTGAATGATAAAGGTGACGATAACGTAATAGGTGTCAATGTGTTAAATATCAATGATGATGATAGCAAAGTCTGTGATAAAAACGATGTGCCTGACCATGTTTTAAATGATAAAGGCGACGATAACGTAATAGGTGTCAATGTGTTAAATAGTAATGATGATGATAGCAAAGCGCGTGACAAAAACGATGTGACTGACTCTGATTTAAATGATAATAACGAAATAAATGAAAATGAAAACACACACGATACTAGAGTGAGCAAATCTGTTGTAAATAGCTCAATGTTAACTGGTGCGAAAACACTAAATGCAAATGATGAGGAGGTGGTAGAAACCCACCCCTTTACCCCCCCTTTTTTACCAAGTGAGTCGAATGACCCGCTTGACCCAACAAAGACTCCTATCCCTGTGGGTTTGTCTGAGGACAGGGATGATACTGAGTCGATTGTGTCAGATTGTTCTGAAATCTCAACGCTATCTGCCGAGGCCATGGAGCTTACTGTTTCGAGCGAGAAAACAAAACTGCTCTCTCGTGATGCCCTGAATCCTTTTTTAGTTGAGTCATTCAACTCAAGAAAAATAGTTGAAGTAGCTACACGGTTTTGTCCCGATCTCAGGTTGTTGGCACGCTCACTGAATGAGGTACGAAAATCCCCAGACATATCAAGTAACGAAAAAGTGCGAATACAACGGGTCACCATGAAAATAATTAAACACATTAGAAAAATCAATGATCCTCTTTTCGTGGTTGAAAATCGCGAAACGTTAAAAGAGGAAATTTTGAAGAAAAAGCGTGGTATACAACCACAGGCAGATACCGATGTCACTAATACAAAATAGATCTGTGATCTTTTCACTGCATTACAGTTTTAATTTATCGTTTATCATGCTTACTATAATTTTCTCTCAACGTATCATTTGTTTATTACTTTTCACATCAATAATGAGTTTCTCTGCTATTACATGGAATGTGCGCGGTTGTCGCGATTCAATGAAGCGATACCAACTTTTTGAGTTCCTTAAACTTAACCATTCCAGTGATTTCTACTTTCTCCAGGAAACTCACACTGTTCAAGCCGATGAAGCTCAATGGCAAATTGTATGGCGCTCATCTATTTTATTTTCCCATGGCAACTCACAGTCTGCTGGTGTGGCTATTTTGGTAAATAAAAATACAAATAAAAACATCAAGGTTTTGAAGGTGACTGATGTTGTACCGGGTCGTCTGCTACACGTACATCTGGAGGTACACGGCTCGCCAGTTCATCTGGTTAATGTTTATGCGCCCACCGTTGGGGTGGACCGACTTGATTTTTTCAAAACTCTCAAGAAAACGCTCAATGACCTTAATCAAGATCCAATTATCATTGGCGGTGATTTTAACTGCACCCTTAACCCCAACTTAGACAGAGCTGAAAACCCTGAACCACATGTACAGTCAACTATGCTTTTATCTAACATTATTGCGCGTTTTAAACTTATTGACTCTTGGCGCCATTTTAATTCTAACTTGCGAAACTATACATGGGTCAGGAATGACAGCAAGTCTCGCATCGACACCTTTTACATCTCTAAAGGTTTCTCATCTAAAATGAAACGTATCTCTATCGAAACTCACTGTAACCTCTCTGATCATGCACCTGTTAAATTATGCATACAATTGAAAGTTGTCACAAACAGAAACCCAATATGGCACTTCAATACCAGTTTACTCCATGACGAAGAGTATTGCCATATTTTTAATGACTTCTGGTTGCTATGGCGTAGAGAAAGAGATCGCTTTGACTCCGTCCAAATGTGGTGGGATATGGGCAAACTTAAAATAAAGGAACTAACAAAACAATATAGCGCGAAACTCAGCAACAACTACAAGCGCATTAAACAAACTATTTGTGACGACATACATACCCTTGAACAAATCGTTCAACCCACTGATGCACTCACAACGCAATTAAACGAAAAAAGGGCATTATTGCAAACTGTAATGCACAACGAATCAAAAGGAGCTGCTATAAGATCGCGGCATAAAATGCTTAATGAAACTAATGCGCCTACCTCTTTTTTCTCAGCTATCGAAAAACAGAGGGGAAGTAAAAAGGTCATGACCCAGTTACAACGCCCAAATTCCACTACGACTGAGTCACTGGCTGAAATGCGAACTCTCACAAAAAACTTTTACTCTAACTTGTTCTCACCTGACCCCGTATCAACTGAATGTCAAGTCCGTCTACACAAGGGACTTCCCCAACTTGACGAAACGCTTAAAAACATGTGTGACGCCCCTCTGTCTTTTGATGAATTGACTTGCGCTGTTAAACTATTATCTAAAGGTACGTCTCCTGGCATTGACGGTCTGCCTGGTGAATTTTTTCGTCATTTTTGGTCTTTGTTGGGCCCTGATCTTCACGATGTCCTCAACGCCTCAGTTGAGGACGGCCAACTCCCATTGTCGTGTCGACGCGCCGTCATCACTTTACTCCCCAAAAAGGGTGACAACAGTTTGTTGAAAAACTGGAGACCAGTCAGCTTGCTCTGCTCCGATTATAAAATACTCACTAAAGCGCTCTCCATGAGGCTTAAATCTACCCTACCTGACATAATTCACCCCGACCAAACCTACTGTGTTCCGGGGCGGCAAATTTTTGACAACATCCATCTGGTGCGTGACGTCATAGATTACTGTAATATCAACCAATTGCCACTTGGGATCGTCGCCTTAGACCAGGAAAAGGCTTTCGATCGCATCAACCACGACTACCTTTTCAAAACCCTAGAAGCGTTCGGCTATGGAGATCAATTTTGTAAGTACATTCAACTAATCTACTCTAGTACGCAAAGTCTTGTTCGTGTTAATAACACTATGACCAGTCCAGTCTTGTTCCAACGTGGTATTCGTCAGGGTTGTTCCTTATCTGGTCAGCTATATACACTGGCTATTGAACCACTTCTACACAAAGTAAGAACTGAAAGTCAAATACATGGGGTGTATACTCGCAAACCTGTTAATCTATCTGCTTATGCAGACGACATTAGTTTCTTTTTAACCCAAAACAATGACTTTAACAAGCTTGAACACTGGTTGCGTGTGTACGAGTCTGCGAGTAACTCTAGAATAAACTATGGCAAATCAAAGGGACTGTGGGTAGGCAAGTGGAAAGATAGGACTGACAATCCTTTAAATATAGCGTGGAACAATAAAGGTTTAAAAATTCTTGGTACCTACCTCGGCAATAGCGCCACTTTTGTCAGTCAAAACTGGGATGGTGTTGTTGGAAACGTTGAGGCCAAGCTGGATTGGTGGTCACGCTATGCGCCTGCAATGACCTATAGAGGGCGCACTATTGTAATTAATCAACTCATTGCGTCCAAACTTCTCCACTCTTGCATGTGCACTAGTCCACCCAAACATATTGTTAACAGTTTACAGAAACTATTTTTGAACTTTTTCTGGCAGGGACGGCACTGGATCCCGGCTGAAACAGTTTATCTACCAGCTACTGATGGCGGCCATGGCCTGGTACATTTGCCTAGTCGTATTGCGTCTTTTCGCATTCACTATATTCAACATTACCTCTATTCCAATGTTAATCATCCTTGTTTTGCTTTTACTGATCACTTTTTACAAGAATTCAACCATTTAAACTATGATAAACAGCTATTTGTTGTCGACGTTCCGGCACCCAGTGTTCACTTACCACAGTTTTATTCTGAGTTGCTGACGGTCTGGTCTTCCCTTTCAACAATCAGGAAAGACAGACCGACTGCACTGCACGAGATTGCCCAAGAGCCGTTATTTTTTAATCCTTTAATTATTCACCCAATTCAAAACACACCTTTGAATCTTTTACACTTTCGTGAGGCTGGCCTCACAAAGGTCGGTGACCTTTTTAATAATGGTACATGGTTAGGCGTTGACGCCATTCATAATAAAATAAATGTGTATTCGAGGCGGCTAGCGGGGATGGCACTCGATGTGATACACCGGGCCATACCTGTAGAGTGGCAACGAATTATACTCAATCAAAAAGTGACCGATGAGTCAACTGAAATCAAATATCACATCGAACTTTCCTATAGAGACGACGATAATGACGTCCTTCTGAACACTCCGCTCTACAAATTCGAGAGGGGTGAAATTTACAAATTCCTGATAAAGTCGCAGTATTTCTCCAACCATAACTCACAGTTTAACAATATATGGCACGACTTGCTTTCTCTCTCTCCCAACTCTAAACCCGTCTTTAGAGATTGTTATATGACCCCAATCACAGAGAAAGACGGCGATCTCAATTGGCGCATGCTCCACGGCGCCTACCCAACTGGCGGGTTTCTTTTAAAAACCAAAGCCCAACCCACTGATACTTGTCCCTTCTGTGACGAAAGGGACGACCTTGCCCACATTTTTGTTGAATGCTCAAGGCTCGCACCACTTTTCAACTTGCTGAAATTAATTACCAATAAGCTTATAAATATTGACACTATACCACTTTCTTGGTACGTACTAGGCCCACCAAGCAAAAGAACCGCTACACATCGTTTGCTCTGTCACATAATTGCAACTATGAAAGTGTCAACTCACGTAACACGATATAAAAGGTTAAACGATCGGGTACAAACAAATGTATTACAGTGTTTTAAATCCCAAATTAGGTATCGGGTAACTAATGAATACAACTATCACCTGCTCACAAAGTCTCTAGATGTTTTTGAAACACAGTGGTGTATTAATGACGCCATTGCAATCCTGGATGACAACTCTCTGATAATCCCCGATATCTTAGACAATGGCTGAATAATATCCTTTTTAATTGTACAAACCCGCCTTTTCAATTGCTTTTTATTAGATTTATTGTACTTTTAAGTATTTTTAGAATTGTAATTATTTGAGTGTACAACCGTTTGTTATTTTTATTGTTCAATGTCGTACATGTCTTTTACTCACCTCTCGTCACTTGTTTACCCGTTTTGTAACCTCCACTAATCACTTGTAATCGTTTAATCGTTTTTATTTTGAACCGAGAAATGTGTCAAACGGATGACTGTTATCAATTGCCCAACGACAACATCAAGAATTTTCTGTGATCACTCTAGGTTAAGTAGTTCGTAACACTACAAAAGTTGGTTCACTTGTATTTTGATATAAATCAACGCTGAAATGTTATTTTAGGACATTTCAGAAGCCGCGATGTTTACATATGACGCGCACACCCAAACAGTGAATTTATTCAGACCAAACAAACTCAATAAAGCATGTCCCTGATGAAATGGACAATCTAATTTAACCCAAGTAAATGTGCGACACACAAGGTTTAAAAAAAAACACCTTGACCCTGCAATGTCGTGCAGAATTCAAAGTTTCTGCGATAGTCACGTACACTCACCGACAAGAGCATATAGTGTTAGATTAGTATATCCCTGTCATAATAACCTCATATTATTATACGCCCAATCCTGTCACACCCCAGCTCTGTGGCGATGTGCTCTACAATATGTTTTTGTACTCGTGTTATTGTACTTATTTGACCCTTACCTCTCCACCTAGCGAATACAGGCGAAATAATCGCAGAGAATATGGGCCGAAGCTATTGAGAGAGCCACCCACAGAACTCACACTGGACAGGGGGTTATTTCACTGCTAGAATGGGTTAGACAATACAATAGTACTGGAAATGAAGTACACATACACAAAAATATCGAGTTGAAGATCCTTTAATACATCTCAAAATAATGACAAGAAATAAAGCGTCATTAAAATAGGGGATTGCTTAGGGAAGTGTGCATTGGTGGTAACTCACAGTTCCAGGATGTAGATATTGATGACAGTCAATGGCTTCTGCAACACAACAACGAATGCAGGAGTCTTGTTTGCAGAGGAACGCTTGTATTCTGGAGGCACCGCGGAAAGCAGGAGATCGCAGAGCAGTTTATACAAGTCTCACAGAATGGTTGAAGCCTGTATCACTTGTCTCACAATATCGTAGTAGCTACACACAAGATAACAGTAGAAATGATGGACCCCAACTGTCCGCATAAATGTCCGAGATTCAGGGACACCACATGGGTTTCCACATGAGCCAATCAGGATGTGGTCTTGCTAGCACCTGTGTCACGTAGGCAACTCATTAGATCATAAAAATCTATTGTTATTCAAATAATAGCACACCTGGCAGATTCCAATTGTCCTTCCAAAGTTGTAAACACCCTTTGTTATGTAAATCACAAGCACACCTGGTACATTCCAATTGTTTTTCCAGAGTTGAAAACAAGTATGACCTGTCAATCACCTTTATGACAGTTATCACACGGCAATGCACACCGTTTCTTCCAATGATTCCATGCACACTTCTATTTGCAGGGTTTTGAGGTGATATGCCAAAAACATAAAATAAAGGATGCTGACACGTACGATGTACCTAAGTTCCCGTATTTTGTTAATCCTTGTATTGTACTTTTTTAAAGACGCTAATATCGTTTCGCATTTAACAGAACATGTTTGCCACTAGGCGGGCGAGTCAGTGACCTATTCGAAATTTGCATAATCGAACGCACCATACACTCCACTGATGCAAATTCTGAGCGTTCGTTTCTTACTCGATCGGAATTCCAATGCGCTAAGGGTATTCGAGGCAAGAATTACAGTTAAGCAATGCTGTATTTACTATATTAGAAGCACATCTCTAATTCCCATAAAACAAAAAATGTCTGTAATATTACATTTATGCATATTAAATAGGTCACATGACCATATGCCTTTATTATATCACTTAATGCATGCCATCATATGCAACAACGTTATGCATATTACTTAGGTCGATTGACTATATATGGTCATTTGATATGTTAGTCATATCTCTTGTCAGATGCTAAAAAATTAGCAAAAGTTACATGCCCTTATCTGCAACATTGCTTGAGAACCCATTTATACAAAGTGGGTAATTAATATGAATGGAATTGAACCCTGAAGTAATCAGATCTGTGGATTATCCCAGAGCACCCATGTACCAAGTTTCATTGAAATCTGGTGAGTGGTTGAAATAATGGTAGAAAAATAAAGCTAAAAAATGCAAATTAGGGTATTAATATGCATGAATTTCATCATGTTTGTGCCTTATCCCAGAGCATCTACCAAGTTTTATTAAAATCCGTTAAATAATCCTTGAAAAAACCTTTAAAATACATGTATGTCTGTATGTCATACCGGTTTGACGAAACTCGCTAACAGCCACAGTGTCTGCTGAGATTTCAAAAGTTCTACAACAGTGTGGGTAATCCTTATCATCATGTCGAAGTACATAAATAATCAACTAAGGGATTGGGCAGTTACTTCGGCCTAGGGGGGGGTTGTCAGATTCCATTTTGCCAGCTGTAAATCTCAGTTGTCCCACCCCCTATCAAATAACAAAAAGTGGGTGACCCCCCAACATTATATTTTAAAGCATGCTGACAAAAAAAAAAAAAAAAAAAAAGAAACATTAACAGTTTTGGCTCTGACATGATTGCAAAATGTATTATATGTGCATTGAAAATATCATGGTTTGCCATAATTTTGACATATTTTTTAGCGTTTGCATTTAATAGACCATAGGAGGGGAGGGGAAGCATAAAGCCGAAAAATGACTACAGAAAAGGCTGCAGGAAGGAGGGAAATCTATGCTGCTAAAGATAGTAAATAAAAGCAAAGCTGTTGAGTACTCACTCGATAAACGCCCTTATAAGATAAGAAAAGAGGATCTGAATCTAGGCGGTTTGAACTCTTTAAAAACTAAGTTGGATTTAAAATATCTTTCATATCTTATAGACCAGGAAAGCTTTACACCCGAAGCACAGTCTGTACTTATGAAAACAAAGGAAACTTTGTGATGTTTGTTTAAATTTGTGTTGGATTTTGGTATTTTACAGATATGCATATTTAAAAGTTAAAAAAAAAAAAAAAAAAAAAAAAAAACTATTTATTTATTTTTTCATCATTTATTTTCATTTATATATCAGCATTTTCACAAATTTAACTTTTTTGATTTGATGAACAAAAACTGTCACTGCTCTTTGTACTAATTGCTGTGTTGTCTTTCCGTCTCCTGTTATAATTGGATAAATCCAGTAAATATCTCATACAATGGTGACTTCAGACTTTAAATAAAATAATTTGATATCAGCAGCACATGGACTTGAGATGTGTTTAAAACTTAACTGTATAATTGGGGTTCTAGTCGCATAGCATAATCTGTTATTTGGCAACTTTAACCTCAAAATATTTAGCCTATAACATTTTTTGCATCAACAAATTTATAGGCAATATAGGTAATAGTTATTATTAAGAACACATTTGTACGATTAAGTTTTTTATCATCTGTTCTGAAATAATTTTTTTTAAAATATATGCATGAGCGCGTGTGTGAATTGTGGAAAATATGGTGACTCCCTATTCATGATATCAAAACAGGGTGACCCCCCCTATTCGCACAATCAAAAACAGGCTACCCCCTACTGATCCACCGACCCCCCCCCCCTAGGCCGAAGTAACTGACCAATCCCTAAAAATAAAACAGCAGACTGTAGGCGGTACAAAGACGTTTTAGTCTACAAAAGGCGTATAATAATATGGTTATACACAACATTCTGAAATTGTGCAAATAACCTCATAATATAAAACACGTACGACTAGATCTTGACGGCAAGAATTTTGTGCGATACCATGGCGAGCAGAAATATAATACTGTAGTTGTCCTGTAAGAAGTGGTTCGTCCAAATTAGAGGTGGTCGATTTTAGATCGCTCATCACTTCAACTAAAGCGCAAAAGCTTAGATCATATTGATCATATTAACAGGCGAATGCGCGAATCTGATTGGCTAATATGGCTATGTGGTATAAGAATATGTTGCAATATAGTATATAACGCATTATAACTGTACATCGGCGAGGGCGGCGGCTAGCTTATTAGGCAACCATTTTAGGGGATAGCCATTGACCGATAGTAATACGCGTTGTGACGTGTAACTAGGTGATTTGACGCCGTACGCGAGCGTCGTGTTGGAATGCACGCAGTACCGATACAGGTTTAAGATTTAACATAGCATTTACTAACCGAGTTTTGGTCTTATTTACTGCATAACTGAACTGTAATTTTAAGGATTTTCTGAACAATAATTTGAGGGATTTCCATCGGCAATGCACACAGTCAGGTATCGTCACTATTATACTAAATAGTTATTTAGGTTTAGTTGCGGAATACTGAACTACGATAAGTTTACTATTCCATATCCTAACAAATAATAATTGCCAAATGAACACAATCACGTAACTACCATAATTACGGATATTTGGCTTGATGTGCGTCCGTTATCAATTATTCACTGTGCTCGATAATCGAGTTTAATTTGAATACATGATATTTTGAGGCAGAGCAACCAGTTGGTGGTGTAGTTACTGAAAAGTGGTCATGATTAATCGACCTAGGGCCGCTTTTAAGTAGACCATTTTGTGTCGCATCGATTTGTGGTGTGCATCCCCAGGCGGTATGTCAAAAGTAACCACTTGCGTAAGTTACATAGTATAATGTGGTGACATGCGTGTTTATTGGGTTCCATGCTTTTTTTCTGTCTTTGTAGTCTTAATTATTGATTCTCGTACTGGTAAATACGTTTATTCACTTTAGCACTCACTTTGAGGACAGGCGTTTTTCACGAAACTGAAATCTGAACTGATGAAATCTTTGCATTGATTTACACAGTAACGTCACGTGATGGAAACAATTATTCCTACCATTAAAATCATCCTTTTTGCATTGATGTACTGATGATATTAAATACTTTCTTAACTTTTTTCTCATTTGTTGTAAGAATCTTCGTATTCCTTCAATAATCACATGTAATATGGCCACAGTTGTTCGTATTGCACCAGAGTGAATAATCCACTAAACATGTATTACATAATTCTTCTGTCATGCGCACATCGTAAATTGGACTAAAGAAAATGCTCAACTCGTTATCAAATTCTAAATCTACTTTTACAAATGTTATAAAGAATGTATAATCCCAATAGAACCGCCATCCAAAGTACATCATTGCAATATCATATAACTAAAATGAGCCATTATGTCTGTTTTTGTCGGCAATTCGCACGGAATTGTGTCATCATCTCTCCTGGCATTCAGACTGATTGGTAACGTCTTTTGTGTGTTGTCATTCGAATTGTCTGTTCCGTTTTAATGTACGATTAATTCATCATCTGTATTCCCCATCAACGCACGTTTCCACAATAAACTACAACCCTTTTAGCTGGGATCTATTTTACTTGCATATAAATGAATAATGTCGTAGAGTTATTGGGTAGCATTCGCGTTGTACATAGTGTATTGAACTTTATGTACTTTTGTACACATGCATGTTGTGAGATAGATTTCTTTGGGATAATTTACTGGCTATATTGTAACTTATAGTGATCACTTTTTTCGAAATGTCTGACATAACTTCCCGTGTGTATGTCATGTGATCTATATATTAGATGTTTTTGATTGGAAACTGAGTTAAGTTATGCATTTATGCAGTTAAGTTAAGTTCATGACGTCAATTTCACTCATGTGATTATGTATTTTAGTGTAAAATAGTCTGTTGTTTGTTTTGTGTATTTTTACAAATACGAACACATTGTTGAAAATTCCACTATATATAATTTCACAAAAAAGCATATTGATAAGCAGCATATTTTGTTGGCTATACGGATGTATAATTACAGTGAATCTAAAAGATACTCCTCCAGAAGCTATCAACATTTGTAGAATACCTCATCTCATGACGGATATGAATAGTATAAGGTCCTGACATCATGATGTGTTATCATGTAAGATGCACATAAGGTGTTGGTCAATGGTGAAGTGACCACTCATAATTCCATTCCATCGTGAATTAATATTTTATATTATACTGAGAAGTATGGTGGATACAATACGACATATATTGAATACAACTTTGTATAATTATTCACAAAACAAACGTCAATGTATCACAACAAAATGTGAAAATTTGCATCATAATTTCAATGTACATCGACTCAATGTAGTTACTTATGCGCGTAGTCAACTGCTGTGCATAAAACAGTTGTTTTACATCGGGTAGTGGCTATTCCTATCCCAATTTGTAGATGTCATTCGAAGTCGCCAACGGCGTTCGTTATTCCTAAGTCGATGTACTTTCATCACTTGACATGCATGTCACCATTGATTGTAGCTAATGAGTTTGCTGTCGATACAACATATGCATGGATAAGAAATGCCTTCAGCAATAAATGATTCACTAAATTGAGTTATATGTAATACTGTTGTAAGACTGTGTTTGGGCTCGGTCAGGGATTTTATCCTAGGAGATTCAACAAACAAGTTCTGAATACAGTACAATACGCCTCGAGATGAACCTACATGATATAACGAGGGTAGTCAACGACGATAACGACGGACCCACGCCGATCGCCGATGACGAACCACGACGACCGACCCACGCCGATGACGAACCATGACGACAGACCCACGCCGTCGACGAACCACGACGACCGACCCACGGCGACGACGAACTATGACGACCGACCCACGCTGACGACGAACCATGACGACCGATCCACGCCGATGACGAACCATGACGACCGATCCACGCCGATGACGAACCATGACGACTGACCCACGCCGATGACGAACCATGACGACCCACCCACAGTGACGACGAACCATGACGACCCACCCACAGTGACGACGAACCATGACGACCCACCCACAGTGACGACGAACCATGACGACCCGCCCAAAGTGACGACGAACCATGACGACCCACCCACAGTGACGACGAACCATGACGACCCACGCATGCCGGCGACGAACTCAAATGCGTCATCCAAATATGAAAATATAATGATACATTATACTGTAGTATAAATAACAGTGGTTTCACAACGGAAAATAAGCCCGGCGACGAGATAAATGACATAATTTTAAAGCGATAGTTGACAACAACAATCGTAGTGGGCGAAAGAAAAAATATTTCGATTTTTTCGCATGTCCCGAAAACTATTTGAGTCTACCAAATATCTCGTTTCAGCGTTCAGAAACATAAAAAAACAAAAAAATAAATATAAAAAGATAAATGAAAAATAATAGAATGAACGGTACTAAAAAAGTAGAAAACAAACAATTCAAACCTAACGTTATCACATACGCCTTGAAATAACCCAATACATACGATCCAGTTCAACATTACAACCACACATCAATGTATGTACCAATTATGTGACAATCTATTCTTATCATCTACGAACAACAATAAATTCAGAACAGCTGTTTTACAATACAAATAAATCCTTTTAACAACTTGCTATCAACGCATCTTGACCCGGTAGACTATTGGTGAAAATGCTGTACGGGTGATAAAATACATAAGTTACGTAATGCTTGGTAACCTTTCCAAAAAAACATAAGAGAATGACTTTGACTTAGGCCAGATACATGTTTAGGTATCACTTTCGTGTGTCACAGGCTGGTAACATATTTAAATTGTATTAAAATTACTGACATCATATCATCATTGCGCAATTGTGTTATTAATATGCTTGATTGACATGAATCTGGGAAATGCATATGTACAACCATGATACTGGGAAGATATACATAGCTATTTACTGCATACTTTAAGTGCCAGCTAAATTTATATATAGAACAAAGAGTGCAGTTATATAAAAATACCATATCCAATCGTAGGTATACAAAAGTCGTATGAGGCTTTTACAAGCCCAAGTATACAGAACAAACGACAGAAATAAATTGACAATTCATAAGAATAAAACAAAACAAATACACTACATAGTAAAACCAGTAAGAGAAAGATAAATGGACTACATGGTATACAGGAAGTGTTGTCAGGTGTTTCGAAAAGAGTGATCACATTCTACTCAAGAAGTGGCACTCGTGATATATCATTTGGAGTCGTAATCACTGTTTTTGTATGAAAGCTGGTGCTTACAACAGACATTGAACCACAAGCTTATTATATCTGCATATTTACTATGGACCTTGACTTAATGAATGAGCTTGGAAACATATATCCCATAGAATAGGAGAGTGGGTTTATTAAAATCATATATTTTGTCATGCAGTCTGGTAGAAAGTTGGTCCTTGCAAATTGCAAATTGAGCAAATGCAGGTCACCGTATTAAGCAGATGAAGTAGAAGTTCTTTAGTCATCTTAAAACAACATCATCCATGATAAAATAATACCCGAATACATAATCTTGTTTAAATAACCGTTTCAACCCAATGAATAACTAAGAAAATGATGACAAGACATAGATACATGTATTACATTTTTTTCTCGCATCACGACCTCGAAGGAAAGAACACTGATACTAAATGCTCTCAATGCTACCATTTGATCACGTACATAACAGCATGAGCATCAATCTTCAATAATAAAAAAACAATTTTGCCGTCAAAGAAGTAATTTAGAATCCGTCCTGCTGAGCATAAGTTGTTAGCGGAGCATTTTGTCTACTTCTCATCTTTAGATAATTGAATTAGAGGAATCCTTACTGTGCTTTGTTGTGAGGTAACATGTAGGGACCAAAATGTAAGAAACCCATCGTTATTATAGCTTTATAAGTCATTACTATAATGTAATAATCGACGCCATGACACTATTCCCAAATGATAATGTCAACTACGCTATCAACTTTGTATATTCGAAGGTCCATTGCTCATTAATATATGAGCATTGCGACAACTCCGGTGAAGTACAATGTCGTTGAACTCAAAGACAAATGATGCAGTTCTTGACGTTCAGTTACCAATAACACTGTCGCAATAAATGTCAATATTATGTTCAAACAGTGTTGTGTACCAATGAGGCATACTCGTGATGTCATCACACATCAATAGACTTTTGGTATTGGAATATTAAAGGAATTCATCGTATGTCCATGTTTGTTTTCTCCTGAACAGAACCAGCGAACTCTTGTGATACCTTTAGCCTTCTTAAACATGACCACTCTATGGCGCGTGATTACACGCGACATCGAGATAACAAAAGGGGCTACCAAGTTACGCTTCTTTGTATGGTATATGATCGCTTTAGTGATTGCCACAATTACTATTCAACATACATATGACATCACGTTAATAAAGGTCATTAACATTTTACAGTTACATACAGTAATATACACCAAGGATGGCATCTAAGCTCGATTCAATTTGTTTTCAATTACCACATGTATGATTTAGTAACAGTATTGTATATACACATTCACTGTGTGTACTGTGCCTTGAAAACACTCGCAGTATGATCATTTAATTCAATACATGTGTATATGACCACACGCTGGTTGGTATTTAAAAAACAGCATGAGAATATTGCTCTCAACGCTGCATTGTTTATTCATTGCTTATCAATTCCAAACCCTCCGGCATGAATGCACGAAATGCAACTATTTTAAGAATATTTATCAAAAACACAAGTAGCAATGAGTTGTCGATAACCTCTGTAATCCAGAAACCGTTCTGAAGTAAGCAGTATTAGTCGTTTATGACACATTGGTGAGTGTTATTTGATTGCGTTTGTATTTGTTAATAACACATTTGTGCTATATTCATCAGTTCAACACAGTTGTTACAGAGAGTGTTTTATGTCATATTATGTACTACCATAAGAGTGATAGCAAATATTACACAATTTCGATTTTTAAATATGTTATACGTTTGCAATTACTCGAAGTACAAATTCTATCCAGTGGTAATAGCCATAGTTTCTGTCGGTATTCGAGAAGGCCCGTGAATCATAAAAAAAGCTCGCCTAGCTGCTACTATTTTGTCATCTGAAAGGAAAAGATAATTTCAGTGTTAGTAGGTAATATAAAAAAACAAATAATATAATATGACAAACTGTTAGATCTGAAATAATTATATCTTTCGTATTTCGTATTAAATCTGATAGTCACAGAAAATTGTCCTGACCTCAATTGCAATTTCTATTAGTGACAATATACAATCATTTCTACTTCAACGTATTCTAATATTTTTATATTCCATCCTTTATGTCTTGTTTCATTACTAGTGTAATTCCTATTATTACCCACGATGCTGAGCATGTACGGGAAACAGACGCATAATCTTGTTTTCGAGAAGCGCAGTTTCAGAAAACATAACCCACACCAGTCGCAGTAATTGTGTATTAGGTAGGTCCAGTATGTACAATATCACATTTTTGTACGCAATATAATTTGTAGTCCATAGAAAAGTTGGATAAACGGTGGTTGGAAATTAATATCATGTTCGGTGATTATAATCTATATACGAATACAGGGATAATAAATCATTTCATATATTTCGGTTACTACTTAATCACACTCACACCAAAATTCAACTTCCACAGTGTCAACTGTATCGCAAAAACATGGAACCGGTTATTGTTATTTTAATATTTGTCTTCAAATGCATATGATTCTAAGTTCAAAGTTCAAATTCTACATGAGATTATGAGCACCAACGGGAGCCGTATTCACGGTGTTAAAATGTAACTCACTGGTAGTGTATAATTTATGGTGAAATCTTCCTGGCGATCCTTATAATAATGTTTAATGCGGTTTAGTGTGTCCACAACCTACTTAACTAAATTGCTATAAAACGTGACAATCTTCAATCATTTGGCGATGACATCAGATTAAAACCGACGAAGACATGTTCGCACGAAAACGATGGATAAGGTGTTTCATCATACAGAGTACAAGATAATACCCACAATGCACGCGTTCCGTTCCAGTCTATTAAACCAATATGACGTCATAATAATTGTTGCCTCGTACTGCCGTTTTGTTATGACGTAGTTTTCAATTGCTCTGATATAAAGAGAAGTCAGTGATTACTATGCAGTAAATGATAACCTTGGAACTTGTCAAAAGTATTTAATCTTCGCTGTGACGCAAATTAATTTAGGGAAAGAATTTATTAGAAATGTAATACTGAAGACACATTTTGAACCCCTCTTGATTTTATTGTGAATTTAACTTTGTCTAATAGTAATTCCCGTGTTTATCGCAAATGAAAAAAGAAATATTGATTAATTGATTGATTAACGACTACAGCGTGTAACCGATGTCAAACGGCGCGACATCAAGATAACAGACAGATTGAACTTATCGTGAACTTGTTAAAATTGTAAAAGTATGTAGTTTATTCAAGCGAAAAATCGAAGGGAAAATCGTGAATGTCCAAGGGATTTGAATAACATCGGAATTATTCAAAGTTATTTCCCTTTTACTACGTGTGGTAATAACAAATATTGTTTCGCTCTAGCTATTCTGTTGTGCTAAACGTCCCACCGTTACTATGACAACGGATCTAATGTAATATAATTGCTAGAAAGAGTAATGCTGTAGTAATCTGTTTTATTCAGGAAACAAAAAGAAAAAAGCTCATATAGAGCCACGTCCCACTCCTCAAATCGGTAACATAAATAAAGACGTTATTTGCACTGTAGAATGTTGCTTAATAAGCAGTATGAACTTTTAGTGACATTCTTTGATGGGTTGTCTATTTCATTATAACAGTCATGGAAAGCTCTTCTTGGAACTTATTTGTAATCTTTTCATTTGATCGATTAGGATTAGCCACTTTAGGGTTATTCTCTAATACCATTGTGAAAAACGAAATGTAATGAACCGTGTGATTGACTCGCTACACATCTGTCGCAGAAGTAATTTGAAAGTATAGTAAATCATATACATCATTTCATAATCGAATGTAACGCTGGGATTTCACTCGTTACGTGATGTTCAGTTAAAGAGCGGCAGTCGTCGTGCCGCGTCCTGTTCGATATGGGACTCATAGCGACGTATACAACGCGTGTAAAATACATTGTTTATTTACATGGAATGTTCGTTTTTATTTTTGCGTGATATCACTTACTAGTATACAGTTCCGGGATGCTATATTAATATACTGTGTGTGACTGCCAAGTATACACAGGTGCCAACCAACAGTCGTATAAATCGCGTATACCCTCGATCTAGTTGGGCTGATTTAGTTCGCCAACATTTCAAACTCAGTGAACGTCGCAATTTAAGATCGTTCCGTAGTGGACATTTAACCAAATAAATAAGGCCGTAAAAGTAGCATGGTTTTTGGTGTCACGTTATTTTCACTAATACACATGCAATGAAGGTTTTGTTATCTTTACCCGGCACAAAATATACATTCAGAGAAAAACATATTTTACAAAAATTAAATTATATTTATAAGAATTGGTAAATAATTCAAGACAACCAAACGCATATATCTTATTACAACTTGATTTTTTACTGTATATAACCGAATAACATTTTACGATATGGCAAGATTATGTTACCATAGTTAATGGCTCAATGTTACCAATGTTAAATGTTAAATGGCTCAAATATAACTAATTTCAACCGTGTCTTTTGCGTTAGTTCGAAGACCAAATATGATTCATTTGGCGTTTCAAATAGGACGAGGCAACCTAAGGGACCTACAATAACACTCAGTGCGCATGCGTATTAGCGAGTTCTATTGCTTCATCTGACGAGTATATGACATATCAATTATATACACCAACCACATTTGAAACGTATTGCGCTAAGCAATACTGTCACCGTACTGTCATTTGTGCGTGCATTGCCAAGAGGTCACGGGCCATGATAACACATTACTGACAAAGGCTATCTAACCACCTCATCACGTTATAAGGGTCTGGGAAAAAAAACTCAGCTTTCACGGTAATGAGTAATTACCCGACTATTCCATTAACTACACCCGATGATGCTTATACAAAAAATTGGAAATATTGAAATCAAAAACTTTGATAATGTAATAAACCACACATTGCATGATGGATTTAATCTATATGAATGCTTTCAAAATAATAATTGTTTTAAAATATATGAATGCCACGTGTCAAGCCAGATACGATGAGATAAACTGTCATCCTCATCTCCTAATTTTAATAGTCTTTCACGACTGAACTGATTCAATGAGGCCGTTGTGTTTATCAACTGGAAATTTAATAAAATCCAACACAACGGAAATCATGCACACAAACACATGTTTCATAAAACAGAACTTGAGATTCAATTATTCGTATCAATTACCACGCAGTTTTAAACGATTATGTTGACGATGTGCTTATTGAAGCTCCTGGCTTGCATTGTCAATTCATTTACAAGGTTGAATGGAAGAGCAGTAATGCTGAAAATTGAGTTATTCTTTCATATGCGACTGTTTAAACGCACCTTCTAGAATCATCAGCAAGTTTATTTAAGCTGATAACCACAATGGAACATAAAACACTGTATTTGTATTAAGGACATATGGTAACAACACGACACTCTCCGTAATACAGCTATATAAAGTATATATAAGAACGTGTTTCGTCTTTTATCATAACTGTTCCGGCAGTACTTTATAAAATGAATCCATTGCACGAACTTCTACCAGATATATTCTCTTCGTGTCCATCAATATTCAAATCCAAATATTGAATTATATAATAAAAATAAAACAGCTGGAGGTGTTCTATGACCAAGGTTGGCTACTGTGTTTGAAAATAATTTCTAGAAATTGACGACGTGGAGAAAAAATAGCTTTAAAATATGATTATTAGGACTTCCGGAAAGCAATTTTCATTACTGTAAGTCGACGTTCACATCGTACAGATGATTGCCGTTAGGATTGTACACGTTTAACCGTCGCGGGTAAACTTAGAAATACTGGGCTATTGTTACCCAGAAAGTGAAACACACGGCAATAATGACGTCTAACAGAACAATAAAAATGTTCAAATATACAAACACATGTACTACACATCTTAAGGACCCGATTCTATTCTCGTGGCTTCATCATAATAACGCCATTGAAAACCATAAATTTGTGAACTGTCCGAATACCTAGTCTCAAGCAGAATTATACGACTCACCGGAAAGCTACTGGTAAATATCAACACTGGCGATACAGGAAATCGAAATTGGAATATCATTCCTTGCTGAGAGAACCCGGTTCGGGTAAAATACGTTTATTTAGTTGTACGCATATTTCCTCCAGTGATCTTTAATATACAAAGAATGATACACCCACAAGCTACGATTTGATATCATTTGTTGTTGAGTGTACTTTCCATGCAGTGAAAATAGATGCATCATAATAAAGCGCTTGTAATCACACATAGTAATTAACCCATACAAAGCTTGATATTATGTTCAACACCGTCAGCACAACGTCAACACTCGTTTGATGTTCGTTCGCGATGCGCACGGCCACTATCTTTGAATTATAATTACCGACTGCAAATTCATCTGAATTTCTCGATTTTTCAAAACTATTATTTTACCACTGAGTCGTTATACCGAATGATATACCCGTACACAAATACCACGTGACTTTCAAATGATATACTACGATTTATGTACGTGGCGTTATTGTGTTATTTGAATGGTCCAGTTCATTAGATTATTACGCATTAATACAATGACTCACTTGATGCAAAGGATACAAATAAAACAATGAATCACTTGATGACTATGAATTTGATGTGTATTTGGGTGACAGACTGTAGACACTGACGCATTTTCTATAAAAGAAATACATTGCTGTTTTATTAGTTTGAATTTACGTGATGTATTGAAAAGCAGAATCCTAGGGCAGACATCGGCATTCTTGTTAAGATTGGTACCTGTTTTCTGATAATATTCATGGAAAGCCATTTCGACTTAACCTCATTTCAAATACATAATCGTTTTTAACAGTTTTTAATAAGTGTATTGTCCGAATACATTATACTGACCGCTTCAAAATAAAAAATAATATATTCAGTAAAAATTATAGCCGTAACCAAATTAGATGAATTCTTCATAGACAATCGCACGATGAACCTTATTTAAAATAATGAATCAATTGTAAGCTATTACAACAAATCATCATTACTGTTTGAATATATAGATATAAAATAAACACATTGTATATTACTGGGGATTTCATGATCTCGTGAGTTATATGTGTGCATAAATCGGATGAATTTAACCAATGACATCACAGAAAGCAGAAGGCACTTATAATTGTACGATCGTGTAGAAGTGAACGATACTATCGTCGTATTCAAAAACGTAAAACGCACGTATTTCACAATTTCGAAAAATGTATGTTTGTTTTGCGATAATTTCACAATTCACTTGAGATTATCGCATAACTCACCCCATCGGATCTCCATGGTTAAATATCAAAAACACTCATTACATACTTTTCCTCATTTCGTTATCTAAATCTATCAGTGTCAAGGGCGTAATATATGACAAATGATGTACGTTCGTGGAGTCACGACTTTGAATAACCAATTTGGTGTCATACTTATCTGATTAATGATAAACCATTCTTCTTTATTAATGCTGAGAAGATTGTTTCTGTGGGTGTTGGTTGTCACGAAGTACCGTAGATAACAACAGCATAAACTACGAAGTAGGCCTTCGATAGCGGATGGAAATTTAATTTGCGGGTTTCGGTGTCATATAGTAGTTAGTAACTACGACATCGCATACACGCACTCTCACAGTTGAGAAAACTTGTTACCTCAGCAAAAAAGTCTACATTCGTACTATGAGGTTATTACGAGGATAGCGAAAAGTACTATGCACTCAGACAGACAGTACGCGATCGCATCGAGCTCCGTGCATCCTCGTTATAACCTTATTATTATACATCTTTTCCTCTCAAGGATACATCATGGGAATGCCGAAATTCAAAAAGTTTAGAACAGATTGAGCGAACTTCTTTGTATGGGGTCCGGTCAAACCCTGGGGGCAGCCATGTTTGTTTTAATTATTAGAGGACGCTTACGCGTGTAATCATTCCCTATTTGGAATTCACATTTCCTAATATGGTAGGATGAAAATAACCAGCGCAATACCGCAAAATTACGACACGCTGTAACTTATGGCGTTACGGTGACAGGTAATAAAATAATAATAATAATAATAATAATACATATTTGGATAATGCTGAAAAAAGATGTTCCAAAGGAACGTAAACAACGCGCGTAAAATTCTTTGTTCATTTACACGAACTTCAGCGCTATGCGATGATTGACTGCAGTGCTGAGCAGTCTAAGCCGAGAGTCTAAGCCTTTAGTATTCTACCACTTACATTGTCCGTAGTGAAAACATTTATCACCATGACTACGCTAATTGTAGACTATATTATTAAAGCATGTTCATATAGACAGGAAATAACATGACCACATAGGAATTGTGCGCATAGGTGTTGACAATGAAGTACACCCTAGTAACCAAAATATCTCGGCGGCCGTGCGAATATATGTACATTTGACAGTTCCCTAACGTAGAAAGTGAAAGGTAAAAACACCTTTAGAATGAAAGTTTTGTACATATATAAACATAGTAAATTGAGCAAGCATGAGATTTTATCACTATTCTATTTTATGTTAGATGAATTAAAAAATGTGGAATGCTATTATTCATTAACATGTCAAATGTTAACATACTGGTTTATCTGTTCGCATGTGCGCCTCGTCCTACACATATTGTGATTGAGTGAACTACCACCCGACAAACAAACACATGTGTGGTTAGTGACAACACTTCATTTTTTAACAAAGAGCACCACAATGATAGATAATTTACGGTTGTTGATTCGGCTCGTGTTCTCTGTCATTGCATCAGTGGCTCGTATAAGCTCGTCTGAAGTCGGCTAAGCGGTAGACGGCCATAGCGTGTCGTTGTTTACATATAAGCGTCTACCCAGAAGCCTTTGCTTTTTGGCGTGCGTTATTATTGTCGCCTTGGACTCAATTCATGCGCAGGTGACGACCCCTCCGCTTTAAATAAATGTATAACAGCTTATCATATCATATTCACGCTGCCACATACCATGATAAAGTGGACACTTTTTTATTTGACACGTTTTTATTCAACACGAACCAACATAACCATGCAGACATGAACGACGTACATTCAGAAAAAAAAAATTATAACATATATACGCATGGTAATTATTTTGACTCAAGTTAAAACGTGAACAATTTATAAAGCATGAGCAAACTAAACCAGGAAGACGTGTTCGTCCTCTGCATTGGCGTTTATTATGCGTGAAATAACATGTTCAATACATATGATTACTAGTGTAAGTGACGATGTTATAGTCTGAATACCGCAGCTCCTCTCTTAATTGTGCACCGACCTACATAGCGTAACGACTTATAAATAACACATGTTACACCACTTCATTTACCTGACACGACACTTACACTCCGTCTTGTGTTACTTCCAATAAACCTGTAGCGGGTGTTTCATTAAAACATTGATGTATGCTGAATGTATTAAACAAATGTCATTAGCCAATGAGGTTTAATAACACATTTATAACCTACTAAAACATATAAGAGAATTAATCGTATTGACAAATGAGTTATATACCAATGTACTTACTGAAGTCGCTGTCTGAATGTCAATTGTGGAAATTAGTAGAATGAAACGATCACAGATTATTCATTGTCTGCGGTATTCGATTTTGTAATTAAACTGTCAATTTCAGTGACTTCCTCATATGTGTATATTCGGGTCATGTTTTCCGACAAGTGTTCACATGTCGACTTCGTAGGTTAATTCTATATATATTATAATATTGCAATCCCCATGAAGCGAGTTGTTAAGGACTTAATGCTGGTCTTCAAGAATATTTTTTGGTCATAACTATGTCTGAAAATGATTGCTGGAAGCCGGTAGTCCTTCTATTCCTATCGCTATCAATATCTGGAAGTTATTGTTATACATGTGTGTATATTACACATGTGTGTATAAATAATCTCAGGGATTTTGTAGGTTTTTGTAGGTCAACATTTTGTTGCCTTTTGAAGAAGCGTCGACAATATTATTTAGCCAGAAATACATAATAGAGAGTCAAGAGACAGTGATAGTGCACTTGACGAAGTACAAATTAAATTGCAAATAAAAAGATAATTATTATTATTATACATCTGTCACCGTAACGCCATAAGTTAGAGCGTGTCGTAATTTTGCAATATTTGCGGGGTATTTTCATACTACCATATAAGGAAATGCAAATTCCAAATATGGAATGATTATGCGCGTGAGCGTCCTCTAATAATAAAAACAAACATGGCTGCCACCAGGGTTTGACCGGACTCCACACAAATAAGTTCGCGGATTCTGTTCTAAAGTTTTTGGATTTCGGCATTCCCATAATGTATCATTGGAAGAAAAAGATGTATAATGAGAAGGTTACATGTACAGGTAAAGTACAGCACACCGTCGCATCGACCTCAGCTGCGCGACGGTCGATACGCTGTATTGTCTTCGTTCATACTTTGAGTTATCCTCGTAATAACCTCATATTATAATTTGTTTCTGCGTTATTAGGTCAATTGGATTCTGTTAAATGACAGATAAACGTAAATCGAGTTTTCGTAACACAGTACAAAGTACTCCAGTTATAACACAAATTACACACAACGATTTTAGTAAATATACGAATCTCTTGTCGTTGGTGGTGTTACCATAGTAATGGAACGTAAACTATTGTTGCTCGTTAAAGCATTTGTTTTAATGACTCCAGTCGCGTACCTTAGAGTAACGCTTAATGCTGTTTTTGTGATGAACTCTAACAGCGGGATTTACCATCCCAATTTGCTGGGCATAGCTGTGAGAACGCGGTAAATAGAGTCCCGGAGGATGAACAAAGGTAGTTGCGTTTTGAAACAACATTGTGTTGGCATCATTAACGGATGTACTCCACACGTGTACTCGGATCACGTGACCATATACTACCATTAAATTAATTCGTACATTGTATTTTATCTGAAATAAGCATAGTTACAATAATCTCGTATATGACATTAATTAAATTAAATGTATCCAAAATATATGACCATGTATTACTTATCATGTACATTTCTTACATGTTTTAATATATCTAATAGTCTCTTGGGGTGCATTCATAATAGACGTAGCTGTTGTAACAAATCTCAATTACAGGAATTGTTTTCACTTTTTACAGCAAAATGGTACTCTCTTAAGAACGTTGCAAATTGCAACGATAAATATTTTTTTTGAGCAACTAAAACCGACACCCCCTAAAATGTTGTTCCCCTGGCACTTACTACACGAGACGATCTAACGTTACCCTAGAGAAAATTAAATTCCCTCTTGTAATTAACATTTAAAATAAGTTGAAGAAAGGTCTTTATAAAAAGGAAATACCTGAGCTTACACTGCGAGAGGCGTAGATAATAAACCCATTCGAGTTGCGTCGCTGGAGGATATTCATTTGTTTGGTGGACGAAATATTGTCGCGCACAATATAGTGTTTTCAGTATGCAACTGTTACAGTAAAATATACAATATATGAATCGCACACATGCGCACTTATTACATCTCAAATCTGAGGAATGTATCCGTTCTTTTGCTTAGTTTCGATTACTTGCCAAGGACATCGACACTAACTAACCAACTGAGAAGGAATCAGTCCTTTGCTCTATAATGATAACGTGCCCAAGACGTCGACACTTACCAACCAACTGAGAAGGAATCAGTCCTTTGCTCTATAATGATAACTTGCCCAAGACGTCGACACTTACCAACCAACTGAGAAGATGTCCGCCCCTTGCTTTGTAATGATAACTTGCCCAAGACGTCGACACTTACCAACCAACTGAGAAGATATCCGTCCCTTGCTTTGTAATGATAACTTGCCCAAGACGTCGACACTTACCAACCAACTGAGAAGATATCCGTCCTTTGCTTTGTAACGATAACTTGCCCAAGATGTTGACACTTACCAACCAACTGAGAAGATATCCGCCCCTTGCTTTGTAATGATAACTTGCTCAAGACGTCGACACTTACCAACCAACTGAGAAGATATCCGTCCCTTGCTTTGTAATGATAACTTGCCCAAGACGTGGACACTTACCAACCAACTGAGAAAATATCCGTCCTTTGCTTTGTAATGATAACTTGCCCAAGACGTCGACACTTACCAACCAACTGAGAAGATATCCGCCCCTTGCTTTGTAATGATAACTTGCTCAAGACGTCGACACCTACCAACCAACTGAGAAGATATCCGTCCTTTGCTTTGTAATGATAACTTGCCCAAGACGTCGACACTTACCAACCAACTGAGAAGATATCCGCCCCTTGCTTTGTAATGATAACTTGCTCAAGACGTCGACACTTACCAACCAACTGAGAAGATGTCCGCCCCTTGCTTTGTAATGATAACTTGCCCAAGACGTCGACACTTACCAACCAACTGAAAAGATATCCGCCCCTTGCTTTGTAATGATAACTTGCTCAAGACGTCGACACTTACCAACCAACTGAGAAGATATCCACCCCTTGCTTTGTAATGATAACTTGCTCAAGACGTCGACACTTACCAACCAACTGAGAAAATGTCCGCCCCTTGCTTTGTAATGATAACTTGCCCAAGACGTCGACACTTACCAACCAACTGAGAAGATATCCGCCCCTTGCTTTGTAATGATAACTTGCCCAAGACGTCGACACTTACCAACCAACTGAGAAGATGTCCGCCCCTTGCTTTGTAATGATAACTTGCCCAAGACGTCGACACTTACCAACCAACTGAGAAGATATCCGACCATTGCTTTGTAATGATAACTTGCCCAAGACGTCGACACTTACCAACCAACTGAGAAGATGTCCGCCCCTTGCTTTGTAATGATAACTTGCCCAAGACGTCGACACTTACCAACCAACTGAGAAGATGTCCGCCCCTTGCTTTGTAATGATAACTTGCCCAAGACGTCGACACTTACCAACCAACTGAGAAGAAAACCGTCCCCTTGCTCAATATGGATAACTTTCCCATGACGGTGATGAAAATGTGTCCGTCAACCAAATGATAAAATGTTATATCTAAAAAGAAGGGTAATTTAAAAGACATTGTATTTGTTGTGTGAATACCCACAACAGATGCTACTGATTGAGAAATCACAACTCCGTTTATTGTAGCGTTATTTCAAAAAGATTCACTTTCCGCAATAATAAAACTATTCGGAAAACAATACTCAGATGTTTGATGGACGTTACTCAGTTTAGGTAGACAATTTCGTTGTACATCAAACAAGTATTATGTACGCATATGTTTGTGACTTTTTCATCCATATAATGTATTGGTGGTGGTGATATTAGGCAATTATCAGGAATTCTGTAATTCTGCACGTGAGTCTCGTCCAAATAGACGTCAAGACGAACCATTGGAAATAATTTGGGTAAAGCAATACCGTTGATGCACAATATTCTGAAAGAGTGACCTGAATGTTATAGTTGGTAATTAGACGGATTGCAACTAAGAACGCCGCCACGACGAAGGATATTCCAATAGACTGTGCTAACGTCGTGTCACGACTTGCTCATACTACCTAACCATGTCACGTCTCTACCTAGATTTAAAGACAGATGGATGTCGAGCTAATTGCCGTGTATTTGTCGTGGAAGTTATTTTGCTGTAGATATGTTGTGTTGATAAAGCACTGACGGGTAACTGTCATATGTTTCAGAACTGACAAGGCATGTCCACGGTATGTGTCTATTGACAAATATCTCAATTTCTCAGTGTTGTTCAGACATCTACTTTCCCGAAAACGTACGTTTTTGTACATTAACATATTCACCTCGCTCACAGAGGTATCTCTATTTTACCCATATGAAATTGAATACCAAAAACACATTTAACGTTACGTTATAATGATATCAGTGTCGTGTTCCCCCCAAAAATAAGCCATCCCGCTAATCAATATTTCGTAAATGGATCATATATCACTTTGGTGTCTCTATAGTGGGAATGTGGATTACATGTTGTTTAATTTGAAAATCACTAGGTACTGTATATATATAAAAATATGTATTTGAGTCATCGGACAGATTGGGGTTAGTTTTCAAGAATTTGAATATTCAGTGTGTTCAAATAATTTTGAAATGATTTTAAGACTTGAAGTTGATATTACACATGCAGGATGATATCCAATGTACCTACACGAGAAGACGGTTATCTTAAAACAACTCGCCTGCACTGCTATGGGCAACACAAATTTCATATATGCTTTGCGACTCGTCCGGTTCAAACATTGTTTTTTCAGGATACAATTTGTTTTCTGTATATGTCTAGCGGAGTTAAAGTTAAACTCGTTGATGCAGTGGCCAGTGTATTGGTTGGTTAAACCTGTATTCGTTAATATCCCTGGACTATTATTTACTTAGTGTGTCACGTTCGTGCCACTATGCACTCTGCCATTACGTCAGTTAATTGAATGACGTAATTGTAATTTAAACGCTGCATTGTGTAAAGATGCGTTATTATGAATATATAATTTCGAATAGATGTTTTTTTGATTGTTGACAAAAACAGATTCTGCTTAGAGAGGAAAGATAGTGCACTAAGTTCATTAGCGTACGTGATAAACGTGTTCCAATGAAATAGTTCTATACTATTAACGCAATATGTCCTAGGGGGTTTATTGGTTGGTAAGATGGTAGTTTTAAAATCACCTAGAGGGTACTATTGTCGGTAGGATGATAGTTATGAATCACCTAGAAGTAAAGAGAGTGTGTTCCCATATACACTTGATCAGTATCACTGTACGAGGTGTAACGACATTGTATAAATCAATTCAGTAGTTTATGCGTACAATGTGTAACTCTATATATGTATTATTTAAAGCCATTTTTTCTCATTATACTGTTACACTATGACTATAACTATGATCATAAGACGCCAATATTTGTTTCCATCCTTTTCGCCACAGGCGCCACTGTTAAAAAAGCCGATACTATGACAAGATTACATAGATACATCGTTACCATCATGTAACATCATACACACTAAGGTAGATACTGGAACACTGGATTGAATAAATCATATTTACAACTGATTGCACTATTTGCCATTATTGTTATTCATCACAAAAATGCCTGAACTTTTTTTTAGCAATAACGTAGTGATAATAAAACTACAACTATTAAAGGGGTATTGTCAAAAGTGTGACGAAACTGCACGAAACTACACGCTCGAGTGAGTACCACATGTGACACGCAACCCACGTAGTAACAAACACAATTACGTTTATTTGATGATTGCCGCGAGTGCGTGCCAATATTCAATCAATTATCTCCGATACAATGCCAAACCAACGTAATACAACACATGGACATCAATGTTCCATCTGAGCATGTGCGAACGAACGCAAACCTTTCAAGTCGGACTAGTTTTACAACCGTCACCAAATAATATTGTTTACATATCAACTCGTGCTGTGGCTTATATCCGACTATCCTGGCCACCAAAAGTGAGTTCAGTGACATAACCTGCTCGGCTTTTCCTGTCGAGACTCATATATCCATTTACCGAGCACTGTTTATATTGTAGTGACAATTCATATGGTATTAAACAATATGTATAATCAAACACCTATTAGTAACTCTATATGTCGCCACAGCATTACTGGATTGTCAAGTCATGCTGCGTTAAAACTACCTTATTTACAATACTAGTATTTTCAATGTAAATTAAAAAGCACGTTTAAGAGGATTCGATCATTATTTTTTTTTACATATAGTTGTTTGGTAATCGTTTTTTGAGATTGTGCAAGACAATTTTCCACCTCACATGACGAGCTTTTCCTTTATCTCTAGCATTCCAACATCAGGCAATTACACCAATGAATTTTGTTATGTTCGCTGTTAAAAGGCTCCTGAGATAAAAGTTGATATAATTACAGTGTTGACATACTGCACCGATGGGTGGGCGCCACAATAGCGCACTTACTTTTACAAGTATTAGCGTCAAACATTCCACCGCTACTCCATGTGCGCATTTAAACTATATAGTAGTAGGCAACGAGACGCATGGCAATGTAGTGTTTGGGAAATGATTTGCATAACAACAATTTGAATGTATGCTGTTTGTCAATGGAGCTGGATTAGCCCCAATAGTTTCCAATCTACAGACTGTGTATGGTTCTACATTTTCCCACTCCACTGGGAATAACTATTGACCCCCCCCCCAATAATATACGTGAAACTGGATTCCGAACAATGGCGAATCAGAGCAGACGCCACCTTCGCAAAAATGAAAACCTTTAAACATTGCAGTGATACAGGTTGTCTATCCATCAAAGGAATACCCTAACTTATGATATAATTGACCGAAAACATAACATTACACAGCATATTATGATATACACTCCTTGGAGAGTTTACCAAGTATAACTTACTAATCAACTTCTAATTACCACATATTAATTAGCTTGACTAATTGTTTACAACGCGCTCGCATTTTATGAAACGAACGACCACGGACCGACTATTGAATGCATTGCTAATGACATGTCGGAATCTATTAGATGAAATTGAAATGTAATAAATAGCTGCAGGAACGCTGGTAGTTGTATACATAGCTTTGACATGTATCAATTTACCAATCTTTTTCACATATGTTTTATAATGATGATCCTAATCAATGTATAAGCACGTTTTTAATAGACTGGTTATATCGACACACAATTAATAATCTCTTCGTTTATGTTATTTATACAACTCATAGTGATGTGTACTGTTGTTCTTTGTGTTCATCTATGACCTGTTTATTAGTATTCAAATTAACTTCCATAGTTACAGTGTAATAACCAATAGAAATTGTACGTTGTACTGCACTAGTCAACAACAGGCGGTAATTGTTATTTCAAGTATTTAGTAATTAATTGAAAATTGGGTTATTGACCGTGCAGTTGGCACATCTTAAAATAATCCCATTTTGTATTTAGGATTAAGTTCATTTTAAGCTTTATCTTTGATGATATATCTGAATGCATTAGTTGGAGATTCATGTAAAACTTAATAGTTTTAGCAAAGACGCAAGGATACAGCATACAATTGTGACTGTTATTGTTTTTCGTGGTATGGGTAGATTGGAAGGATTCGGGTAGGTTTACAATTAAATTTAACTGTTCACTATCGAGATAACAGTATTCTACCAACAACATCACATCAGACCCCACAACATCACCTATTTACGCATGACCTCTCGTCACGTCACCCCACGTCAAGTCTTGTCACGGCACATCGATCACACCACAACGCATCATATGACATCCATGCTTACTAGGTGTAGACTGCAACGCACTGACATGTTGTGTAACCACAAAGCACAAAGCTATATTTTATACAGACAGTACGCCTGTCAAATATTAAAACATATCCGTTGACCTTTGAACTAAAGCCTACTTTCCGACAATCAATTTTTTTAAATGTACTGTAACACTACGCTGAAATTTTAAATGTTTTGACAGTAACTGTCCACTGTATGCCTATACAAAAACATGCTTGAGTACAGTGAGGTGCGCCACACAGACGGAAAATTAACACTCCTTAAAAGGGCATTATTCAAATTAGAAACACTGAAAATGTAATGTGATTGGCGAATACTGCCTCTAGGTATTAGTCATTTTATAGGCACATGCCACATCCACTGTGAACAACACTCGTGCAAGATATCTTGGTTAGTATGTTGCTTAGCAACCACTGAAATCTTCCAAACACCATTATAATGACATCGAGTGTTGGTTTATTTCAGAACGCACTCGTGGAACTGGTCGTACAACATCGTACCTAGAGAACCGATTCTACCGCATAGTTTGTGTGATGATTGGTATTGCGTAGCGTCAATGACAGAACAGACTTTCACGATGGCGACAGAGAGACAATTGCTACTCCGAAATAACAGCAGCGATATTATTTCGCCAACTGCAGAGAATATTCACCAGCCAGATTATTACAACTATTGGTCGTTGTTTATAATATTATTTTCACTCGTAACCGTATTTGGAAACGTTTTGGTATGTCTAGCGGTGTTTCGTGAAAAATCACTGCGTAATATCACAAACTATTTTATCGTCAGTCTCGCGGTTGCCGACCTCTCAGTAGGTTTGCTGGTCATGCCTGTCGCAATATACGTCGAGGTAAGTACTTTTAAAGATCTCAGTTCAATGACTATTAAACCGTGTCAACAGTCAAGTAGTCACCTTTCATCACACTCTGTTTTTCTCTGAATATGGGATGTTATCATTTAATCACAAAACATATTATAATTCCGGGGTATGGGAATATGTCAATGATATTATTAAAACTGAATAAACTGTTCATCAATGTAATACGACGATTTTGACATTGTGACAATGTATGGACTTGAATCCGAAAGGCAAATGCACTTCTTCAAAAACGAAATTGTACTTTTCATCTCTATTCCGTCTAACAGTAGGTCTTTGTAAATACCGAGAATGACGTATCAGAAACCGAACACTACACACCGGCACGGATCAACTATCATTTCCGCAATTGTTGTGTTATTCATCGATTCAACAACACATGACTCAAACGTCAGAACTTTCTGTTCATTTTTGTTGACATCAGACTCATACAATTGTAATGAATCATTCATACTAGGCACCAGTAAATGCAGCATGATACGATAAAATATGTCTTGTCGCAACTATCTACTGTGATATCAACTTTAGAATATACGTTGATTATATTGATAACATTCTCTTTCATATTTTGTGAAACGTTAAATGGGCACGTTCGAAGTGACGAGTTGGTAATATGGTAGATATTCGCTAAGGTAGGGAAATAATGATCAGTACTGTCAGTGTTGCCAGCGCACCATATTCTAACAAATAGAGAGATTTGGGACATGCTCCTGGGGAATGTGCGATATATAAATGACTACACGTTATTATTACTACACCAGGTGTAATTTCCGTTTCGTAATTCCATGCAAGAGACATTTTATATTGATTCAAGTTAAAATGTTCTCAGATTTCTAGACTGCGACTTCAATAGGTGATCAAATATCAATCAAACGGCATGACAAACCAAACATGTTATCCAAAACATAACAATGTACTATCTATGTGATGGAATGAATCGCTCACTCAGTAGGTTTCCCGGAGGAAAGATTATCTTGTTCATATGAAATTTAAATTCATTACAGGCATTTGAATTATCCTGAAAAACAAATAGTACTTAGGAATACGAGACATGTTTTTTAAATCACGTTTATTTATGCCAACACATGGAGACATCTATGTCTAAATCAAACACAATTTCTAACAGACACATATAAATGATTCATGAAAGATAATACTCCGCTTCGTAGAAATAGAATTGGGAGCCAGCCTTGAAAACAACGCTATCAATTGGCTGATATTCCGATGTTGTTTTCAACCATTGAAACCATAAAGCTGTCTAGACGCCCACACCATTATCCGTGGCCAATGTAGCTTTGGTTTGTTCATATATGTAATCCCGCGGAGGGGGGTTTCTAATCGTCAGCACAATCAATCACATTTTGTTTATGTATTTTTTAATATACTTTGAGCAAATCACCGTGGAATACATTATTTATTTCATTCTCATATTGTCGATTTATCTCCTTTCCCTACTCGGTGCATTCTTGACTAGAGATATTGAAACTCAACACTTTCCATTTGTTCGTGCACCAAATGATGCATCTGTCGTATCCTGTTCATTCTAACAAGGCTACTATAAAGACAATGACTCTGCTCACCCTGGCTAGGCTAGGTTTCTTCTGGCAACGCTATGTCACCATCTATATATTACTTATACCCTTACCACCCAAGCAAAGATGGGTCTCCGTCAGTCTAACACATCTTCCAGACCCACTCATGCTTAGTTTTCATTATGACAACACTCCTGCCCTTGCAAGACTAGGTTACCACAAATTCATATATCCTACTCTGTTCACCCTGGTATAACTATAGGCTCAGTTATCATAAAGTTAATAATACTAGCCTGCCCATCTTGGTATTGCTAGATTACTTACTACAAAGGCGCCCCTACTACCTTTCCCACACAAATTATCCACCTTGGCACGGTGTTAAGTATCGAACACGCAGTAATTTGATGTGTACTATGGTTTGCTCATAGGACACATATAGGAGCACAACAAATGCAAAGAACAAATTGTTAGTGTGCCAGAAGAGTCTATGTTTTATGACGGCTATTGGCAAACACCTTTCATTTAGTTAAAAATTCTTCTATCAATAAATACCTCCCAATCTTTCTATTTTCTGAGGTCGTAGTTAAGAACTAAATTATCATTTTTACATCACATCACATCACATCACATCTCAGTATTCCAAATAAATAATACTGAAAACATGTCAATGTATATTGCATCCACAGTCCATATAGAAACTACTTTTAATGTTTTTTGGTCAATTATAAATTATGCTCCATGTAGTATTATTGAACATGTTACTAAACAGTGATGTTGTTTAATTCATTCTATTGATAAAACGTAGATGATATCATTACGTAATAACTGCCGAGCCACGCCGCTGTGTATTACATATGTAAGCACTTCCATAACACCAACCTTGTGAACGAAACTGTTTTTAATAGAAATGTCTTTTTAAATTGGCATTTTCGAGCAAATATTTTATTATAAAATAAGAGTATGTATATTCATCAAACCGTTGATGTAGTGTAAGGAAGGATGCTCTTATCGGTAAAACACGTGCGACTAGTTCGCTAGAGTGAATCTAGATGAAACGACGAATTTAAAGTTGAAGACAGGAAATACATTCCAACAGACAATATAGGCGTTTGATAGTGAAGGTTTTGCTAGCATGGTTACCATGGCAATATGAATTATCCACTTTTGCTTAATTTCTTATGATTATTTAATGTTTCTTTTTTCTAGGAAATCCTACCTCTAATTATTTGATGCGCGTGGTGACGCACTCGTCTGTCAATTAATTACACCAATTCACACTGAAGTACACCCCATAATGACCAATAAACGTAGTTACTCATTTACATAGAAACCGTGGGCGTCTACACTTGTAGAGGTCGTAAAGATGAAACTACATTTTCCTCACTTGCCGGAAATAGGAAAACTGCACATCTTAATGCAAATATTGATAGAATCATTCATGACATATATGCTTTGTAGTTCACATCTGTCAAGCTATTGGTATTAACTCTTTCATATCATAATTCTATTGGCAATGTAATTTTCTGCACATTCAATGATGGACCAACGAGTATGATATACACATTCTGATTAAAAATCATTCAAGTTTAACATCGTTCACGGAAACGAGTACGTGTCTATTTCATAAATGATCACAACATTTGACAATGACAGTGAAATGTTCTAAATTAGAGCATTAACCCATGCAATTGAGGTATATAACGTGGGAAGATTGTATAGATACATCTTACTACAGTGAGATTCTGCTAAACATATGGTATCAACGGAGCATTTATATTATATCGTTTGCTTCAATGAACTTGACTTAAAATTTAAAATTTAAATTCGTTTGCTCTGGCAGTCGTATAATATACGTGTATACCTTTTCTGATGCACATTTGTATATGTGAAAGATTAAAAAAACATCATGTACAATAATCTAGAAACACGATGAAAAATTAATCATGAATATTACATGTTCACAACTGGTCACGTCTTACATATCATACGAATAACATAACACTTGAATTTCATAGTGTGAAAAATAATAGTGTGTCTTGGACGCACAGCATTCGTTATTTTCTAAAGACTTTTTATTACACAAATAATTCCACGTAATCCATGCCTCCTATTTCAGTTTGTGAAATGTGAGATAAATTAAAGGTTGAAAAGAGACGGCAGCACATCATTAAAGTATAACGTTGCAAATCTGCGTTCGTTAGGATCGTAATTGAGTCAGGATACTTCAAATATCTAAGATACATGACTTCCTCAAATTGCGTTTTTGATATCATGCATGTCTAAGTTGGTGTTTGTATTCACACACTGCAGTAATCAATTGATATTGTTATATACAATACCCCAGTAATTGCATGAACAGTGCATTTCAATATCTACTACACCTGAACTGAATAGAAGAAATCTACTTTGCGTCATCAATTCACTCTGTGTGTTTTTACAAGAACTTGGGTTATCTGGAATATTATATATAAAAGTTTTTCTACATATCACTGAATATAACACACAACCAATCAACAAATACGCATGATGTATTCGTGTGGCAAATATCAGTCAAGTACCCCCCCCCCCCATCCCATGTTATTTAGGTTGAGAATAAAGATATCCATCGTCGAATTGCCAAGGCTGAACACAGACACCGGCGACCTATCATTTTAAGACATTTTATTTTCAAAAATAAAAAAAAACGGTCCTAGATTCCAATCGTCTCTAGAAAGAGAGTTGCAGTGAATTACAATTAATCTGAATACACACCTGATTATTTCGTGCACTATTGTCCATATATGAGCATAATATGACTTTGTACTTTATCAGAAATAATTTTCTAATCATTTAATATTTGTTTTAATTAAGTAAAACATTTGTGTAATAATGTGAATATGCCACAAATGCGATAACATAACGTAATTAAATATACGTTTTCGTCTGCATTCGGAGTATGGCGCAGTCAACAGTTCCAAATCATGGAACATGTGTGTTAAATCCCGAATTAACAACCAACACATATTGATATTACATCATTAATAATTTCGCGTCACGTTATAATATTTGATTAAGACAGTGCGTTTGTCTGGGTGTCACGCAGTGTGTTGTATATTTCAACAAATCAACTAAATGGCGCAATGGAGAGCTCACTACTGAATAATTGTTAAAAATGTAACTGAACTCTGTTAGCGGTTAGCTCAATTTTGATTTTGTTTGGCTGTGAAAGTTGAGTATACACTCCCCCTCCCGAATTGTTAAAAACTGAAAAACGCGTTTCCCAACTTTTCTCTTTTTTTAGTTTAAGAGTAGTATTCTAAGATGGCTGACCACGGGTAGTAAATATATATATCGGTAAATTTATTTTATTATCACGAGTACGCCAGCTGACTGTGGAAAAGTCATATATTAAAAATGATATGAATCCTAATAATATAACCAAAAAAATCCAGTGTCATGATAGGATAGAATATAATATGTCAGTTATTTCGTTTTAATTTAAAATCACTATCATGACGATTTCAATATAATGAGAGTTCAATGAGCGTAATATCTGGTATGCATTCCATTCATTCATTGCATTTTGTTATCGTAGGTTATCCATTTATCAATATATATATATATATATATATATATATATATTAAAATGACATTGATGACGTGTCACAAAATAATATATATATATATATATATATATATATATATATATATATATATATATATATATATATATATATATATATATATATATACAAAACCATGTAGTGTGTAGTCTAGAGAAATTAACATATTGTAATATATAAACGGTACGTAGTGAATTTGACAAGACCATATACCAAACTACGTATACGATGGTAACTGTATGGTAAACGTGGGGAAAACACACATACACAGCAAATATATACATTTATAGCCACTAACCGGATAACATGTATTGGCTAAAAGCAACTCACAATTGCTATGAATAATTTACACTGCCACAAAAAATATATTGTCTTTTTTATCATTAACTCATTAATAATTCAATGCATATGACGTGCAATCATTATTTGTATACGTGAATTGGCACACAGTCACAACTAAATCGTCGTCAGTAGAGTGGGTTCATACAAAATGTAATAATGGATATCTACATATACCAACAAGAACATGGTTAATATCATCTATGTTATTACAGAGGTGGTGGTTTACACACTACAAAAGAGAAATTAACTAATGAGTTGCATAATCAAAAGAGGTGAATGTTTTTTGTGGTCTTTAATTAATTAAAAAAATGCTGAATATATCTCTGGAGTTGGTCATATATCAATTCACTGTAAACTTATTATTATTATTCGTGTTCGAGAACGGCTCTCAGTATTACCACTTGATATTTGCAGCACTGCACATGAATCGTGTTCGTAAAATCATAAACACAAACAGTCATTCAATGTCTTATATCCATTGTTATGTTATGTTATGTTGTACTATTCTAAATAGTGCACATTTTAAGCATTGATAATGTTATGTGCTACTCGTGTCTTATTTGATGTGTACATATTTTAACACATAACACATTTATAGTGTTATGTGCTACTCGTGTGTTATTTGATGTGTACATATTTTAATACAAAACACATTCATAATATCATGTGCTATTCCTGTGTTATTGAATGTGTACATGTTTTAACAGATAACACATTTATAATGTTATGTGCTACTCGTGCCTTATTTGATGTGTACATATTTTAACAGATAACACATTTATAGTGTTATGTGCTACTCGTGTGTTATTTGATGTGTACATATTTTAAAACATAACACATTTATAATGTTATGTGCCACTCGTGCCTTATTTACTGTGCACATATTTTAAAACATAACACATTTATAATGTTATGTGCTACTCTTGCGTTATTGAATGTGCACATATTTTAACACATAACACATTTATAATGTTATGTGCCACTCGTGCCTTATTTACTGTGCACATATTTTAAAACATAACACATTTATAATGTTATGTGCTACTCTTGCGTTATTGAATGTGTACATATTTTAAAACATAACACATTTATAATGTTATGTGCCACTCGTGCCTTATTTACTGTGCACATATTTTAAAACATAGCACATTTATAATGTTATATGCTACGCTTGCGTTATTGAATGTGTACATATTTTAAAACATACCACATTTATAATGTTATGTGCCACTCGTGCCTTATTTAATGTGTACATATTTTAAAACATAACACATTTATCATGTTATGTGCTACTCTTGCGTTATTGAATGTGTACATATTTTAAAACATAACACATTTATTATGTTATGTGCTACTCTTGCGTTATTGAATGTGTACATATTTTAAAACATAACACATTTATAATGTTATGTGCTACTCTTGCCTTATTTAATGTGCACATATTTTAACAGATAACACATTTATAATGTTATGTGCTACTCGTGCGTTATTTAATGTGTACATATTTTAAAACATAACACATTTATAATGTTATGTGCTACTCTTGCGTTATTGAATGTGTACATATTTTAAAACATAACACATTTATAATGTTATGTGCCACTCGTGCCTTATTTACTGTGCACATATTTTAAAACATAGCACATTTATAATGTTATGTGCTACGCTTGCGTTATTGAATGTGTACATATTTTAAAACATACCACATTTATAATGTTATGTGCCACTCGTGCCTTATTGAATGTGCACATATTTTAAAACATAACACATTTATAATATTATGTGCTACTCTTGCGTTATTGAATGTGTACATATTTTCACACATAACACATTTATAATGTTATGTGCTACTCGTGCGTTATTTAATGTGTACATATTTTAAAACATAACAAACACATTTATAATGTTATGTGCTACTCTTGCGTTATTGAATGTGTACATATTTTAAAACATAACACATTTATTATGTTATGTGCTACTCGTGCCTTATTGAATGTGTACATATTTTAAAACATAACACATTTATAATGTTATGTGCTACTCTTGCCTTATTTAATGTGCACATATTTTAACAGATAACACATTTATAATGTTATGTGCTACTCGTGCGTTATTTAATGTGTACATATTTTAAAACATAACACATTTATAATGTTATGTGCTACTCTTGCGTTATTGAATGTGTACATATTTTAAAACATAACACATTTATTATGTTATGTGCTACTCTTGCGTTATTGAATGTGTACATATTTTAAAACATAACACATTTATAATGTTATGTGCTACTCTTGCGTTATTGAATGTGTACATATTTTAAAACATAACACATTTATAATGTTATGTGCTACTCTTGCGTTATTGAATGTGTACATATTTTAAAACATAGCACATTTATAATGTTATGTGCTACTCTTGCGTTATTGAATGTGTACATATTTTAAAACATAGCACATTTATAATGTTATGTGCTACTCTTGCGTTATTGAATGTGTACATATTTTAAAACATAACACATTTATAATGTTATGTGCTACTCTTGCGTTATTGAATGTGTACATATTTTAAAACATAACACATTTCAAATGTTATGTGCTACGCTTGCGTTATTGAATGTGTACATATTTTAAAACATACCACATTTATAATGTTATGTGCCACTCGTGCCTTATTGAATGTGCACATATTTTAAAACATAACACATTTATAATATTATGTGCTACTCTTGCGTTATTGAATGTGTACATATTTTAAAACATAACACATTTATTATGTTATGTGCTACTCTTGCGTTATTGAATGTGTACATATTTTAAAACATAACACATTTATAATGTTATGTGCTACTCTTGCCTTATTTAATGTGCACATATTTTAACAGATAACACATTTATAATGTTATGTGCTACTCGTGCGTTATTTAATGTGTACATATTTTAAAACATAACACATTTATAATGTTATGTGCTACTCTTGCGTTATTGAATGTGTACATATTTTAAAACATAACACATTTATTATGTTATGTGCTACTCTTGCGTTATTGAATGTGTACATATTTTAAAACATAACACATTTATAATGTTATGTGCTACTCGTGCGTTATTTAATGGGTACATATTTTAAAACATAACACATTTATAATGTTATGTGCTACTCTTGCGTTATTGAATGTGTACATATTTTAAAACATAACACATTTATTATGTTATGTGCTACTCTTGCGTTATTGAATGTGTACATATTTTAAAACATAACACATTTATAATGTTATGTGCTACTCTTGCCTTATTTAATGTGCACATATTTTAACAGATAACACATTTATAATGTTATGTGCTACTCGTGCGTTATTTAATGTGTACATATTTTAAAACATAACACATTTATAATGTTATGTGCTACTCTTGCGTTATTGAATGTGTACATATTTTAAAACATAACACATTTATTATGTTATGTGCTACTCTTGCGTTATTGAATGTGTACATATTTTAAAACATAACACATTTATAATGTTATGTGCTACTCTTGCGTTATTGAATGTGTACATATTTTAAAACATAACACATTTATAATGTTATGTGCTACTCTTGCGTTATTGAATGTGTACATATTTTAAAACATAGCACATTTATAATGTTATGTGCTACTCTTGCGTTATTGAATGTGTACATATTTTAAAACATAACACATTTATAATGTTATGTGCTACTCTTGCGTTATTGAATGTGTACATATTTTAAAACATAACACATTTATTATGTTATGTGCTACTCTTGCGTTATTGAATGTGTACATATTTTAAAACATAACACATTTATAATGTTATGTGCTACTCTTGCCTTATTTAATGTGCACATATTTTAACAGATAACACATTTATAATGTTATGTGCTACTCGTGCGTTATTTAATGTGTACATATTTTAAAACATAACACATTTATAATGTTATGTGCTACTCTTGCGTTCTTGAATGTGTACATATTTTAAAACATAACACATTTATAATGTTATGCACTACTCGTGCCTTATTGAATGTGCAAATATTTTAAAACATAAAACATTTATAATGTTATGTGCCACTCGTGCCTTATTGAATGTGCACATATTTTAAAACATAACACATTTATAATGTTATGTGCCACTCGTGCCTTATTGAATGTGTACATATTTTAACAGATAACACATTTATAATGTTATATGCCACTCGTGCCTTATTGAATGTGCACATATTTTAATACATAACACATTTATAATGTTATGTGCCACTCGTGCCTTATTGAATGTGCACATATTTTAATACATAACACATTCATAATGGTTATGTACTACTCCTGTGTTATTGAATGTGCACATATTTTAACAGATAACACATTTATAGTGTTATGTGCCACTCGTGCCTTATTTACTGTGCACATATTTTAACAGATAACACATTTATAATGTTATGTGCTACTCGTGTCTTATTGAATGTGCACATATTTTAATACATAACACATTCATAATGGTTATGTACTACTCCTGTGTTATTGAATGTGCACATATTTTAACAGATAACACATTTATAGTGTTATGTGCCACTCGTGCCTTATTTACTGTGCACATATTTTAACAGATAACACATTTATAATGTTATGTGCCACTCGTGTCTTATTGAATGTGCACATATTTTAATACATAACACATGTATTATGTTATGTGCCACTCGTGCCTTATTGAATGTGCACATATTTTAATACATAACACATTTATTATGTTATGTGCCACTCGTGCCTTATTGAATGTACACATATTTTAATACATAACACATTTATTATGTTATGTGCCACTCGTGCCTTATTGAATGTACACATATTTTAATACATAACACCTTTATTATGTTATGTGCCACTCGTGCCTTATTGAATGTGCACATATTTTAATACATAACACATTTATAATGTTATGTGCCACTCGTGTCTTATTGAATGTGCACATATTTTAATACATAACACATTTATTATGTTATGTGCCACTCGTGCCTTATTGAATGTGCACATATTTTAACAGATAACACATTTATAATGTTATATGCCACTCGTGCCTTATTGAATGTGCACATATTTTAATACATAACACATTTATAATGTTATGTGCCACTCGTGTCTTATTGAATGTGCACATATTTTAATACATAACACATTTATTATGTTATGTGCCACTCGTGCCTTATTGAATGTGCACATATTTTAACAGCTAACACATTTATAATGTTATGTGCCACTCGTGCCTTATTGAATGTGCACATATTTTAATACATAACACATTTATAATGTTATGTGCCACTCGTGTCTTATTGAATGTGCACATATTTTAATACATAACACATTTATTATGTTATGTGCCACTCGTGCCTTATTGAATGTACACATATTTTAATACATAACACCTTTATTATGTTATGTGCCACTCGTGCCTTATTGAATGTGCACATATTTTAATACATAACACATTTATAATGTTATGTGCCACTCGTGTCTTATTGAATGTGCACATATTTTAATACATAACACATTTATTATGTTATGTGCCACTCGTGCCTTATTGAATGTGCACATATTTTAATACATAACACATTTATTATGTTATGTGCCACTCGCGCCTTATTGAATGTGCACATATTTTAATACATAACACATTCATAATGGTTATGTACTACTCCTGTGTTATTGAATGTGCACATATTTTAACAGATAACACATTTATAGTGTTATGTGCCACTCGTGCCTTATTTACTGTGCACATATTTTAACAGATAACACATTTATAATGTTATGTGCCACTCGTGTCTTATTGAATGTGCACATATTTTAATACATAACACATGTATTATGTTATGTGCCACTCGTGCCTTATTGAATGTGCACATATTTTAATACATAACACATTTATTATGTTATGTGCCACTCGTGCCTTATTGAATGTACACATATTTTAATACATAACACATTTATTATGTTATGTGCCACTCGTGCCTTATTGAATGTACACATATTTTAATACATAACACCTTTATTATGTTATGTGCCACTCGTGCCTTATTGAATGTGCACATATTTTAATACATAACACATTTATAATGTTATGTGCCACTCGTGTCTTATTGAATGTGCACATATTTTAATACATAACACATTTATTATGTTATGTGCCACTCGTGCCTTATTGAATGTGCACATATTTTAACAGATAACACATTTATAATGTTATATGCCACTCGTGCCTTATTGAATGTGCACATATTTTAATACATAACACATTTATAATGTTATGTGCCACTCGTGTCTTATTGAATGTGCACATATTTTAATACATAACACATTTATTATGTTATGTGCCACTCGTGCCTTATTGAATGTGCACATATTTTAACAGCTAACACATTTATAATGTTATGTGCCACTCGTGCCTTATTGAATGTGCACATATTTTAATACATAACACATTTATAATGTTATGTGCCACTCGTGTCTTATTGAATGTGCACATATTTTAATACATAACACATTTATTATGTTATGTGCCACTCGTGCCTTATTGAATGTACACATATTTTAATACATAACACCTTTATTATGTTATGTGCCACTCGTGCCTTATTGAATGTGCACATATTTTAATACATAACACATTTATAATGTTATGTGCCACTCGTGTCTTATTGAATGTGCACATATTTTAATACATAACACATTTATTATGTTATGTGCCACTCGTGCCTTATTGAATGTACACATATTTTAATACATAACACATTTATTATGTTATGTGCCACTCGTGCCTTATTGAATGTACACATATTTTAATACATAACACCTTTATTATGTTATGTGCCACTCGTGCCTTATTGAATGTGCACATATTTTAATACATAACACATTTATAATGTTATGTGCCATTCGTGTCTTATTGAATGTGCACATATTTTAATACATAACACATTTATTATGTTATGTGCCACTCGTGCCTTATTGAATGTGCACATATTTTAACAGATAACACATTTATAATGTTATATGCCACTCGTGCCTTATTGAATGTGCACATATTTTAATACATAACACATTTATAATGTTATGTGCCACTCGTGTCTTATTGAATGTGCACATATTTTAATACATAACACATTTATTATGTTATGTGCCACTCGTGCCTTATTGAATGTGCACATATTTTAATACATAACACATTTATTATGTTATGTGCCACTCGCGCCTTATTTAATGTGCACATATTTTAACAGCTAACACATTTATAATGTTATGTGCCACTCGTGCCTTATTTAATGTGCACATATTTTAACAGATAACACATTTATAATGTTATGTGCCACTCGTGCCTTATTTAATGTGCACATATTTTAACAGATAACACATTTATAGTGTTATGTGCTATTCCTGTCTTATTGAATGTGTACATATTTTAACACATAACACATTTTAGAAATGACATTTTACAGCAGTTTATATATACCACGGTTAAAACGCATTCCGTCATTAAAACTACGGTAAAATTATTTTATAATAATTCTTGGTACCTGGTAAAATAATATATATATATAATTATTGCGCACAGAAGATCGAAACCCTTGTCGTAGTAAAAATGACTTAACAAGTAATAGTGAATTTAGGAAGAAAAAAACAAGATCATGATGACAATTTTTTATCGGATTGTTTGTAAAATAACTACTATTCCCAAAGGTGTGATACAATTCTCACATGTGATCATAACACATGAATAAATGAATGTTGTAGTTTTACTTGTGGTGTTTTGCTTACATGCATGTAGCCATAATTACATCTGATGTACATTTCTTGCAAGCATGTTACGTCACTGCAGGCAATTGAAAAAAGTGAATAATCGCCCGATTAGTGGCTAACGTTAATTTTTTACAATCTCCATTATACAAGTATAATTCCACCATACCATGTTGAGGTCAGGGAAATTAGTTATCGGCGACACATCTTGGAGATACAGCTGTGTCAAATGATATAATACAGACCAGCAGATGTACCCCCTAAACGCATTCATTATTCTATTTCTATTTGCGTCTGCTTTATTTGACCCCCTTGGTGGTTGAAATTAATTCTATAAATTGGATTCTGATGGGCTGTGCAACATTGTGGAAAATTACATATGATCGACGACTAACATGATCAGTGCCTTGCACTTCTATGTAATTCCAATTATATTGTTTTCAAATTGCAGCAATTTTGATTTGTAGCTGACCTCTCTACAGCCTTTGTAGCATTTCCTATTCAGTAAACGTTATAAAGGTTTCAGCAATTTCATAACAAATAACGGACGGGACATATGTTGACTGTTCATTCGTGATTCAGGGGAAATAAGTGACAAAGTAAATATGCTGTCCGGTTTCAAATAACATTTTTAATATTCTGTAGATACAAGAAATCGTACATTTACGTAATCAAAGCTACACATATGGCGGTGATCGGCAGACAGACACTGATTTGACTGATTTGACATTATTTGACAGAGATCACTGATAGACAGTTTTTGTTGTTGTTAGAATCCAAGCGAATTGTTGTTCGATCTATTGTCGTTTTTATATATGAATCATCATGGGAACTAAGGAGAGGGCCGAATAGAAAACTGTAAATATAGGTATAGGTATTATTGTTAAGGGGACCATATGTTGCGTAGTATGTAGTCCTACAACATTGATTCACATTCGGCTGATTCGAGAGAGACAGTATAACAGTAATCTGTATTGAAATTCATTATCAGATTGAGAGTGTGCACAATGCTGTGCACCAAAACGCAATATATATAAGAGCAGATGACATTGATCAGGTGAAGTGAGAAACACAATACGACTTAACAAGATAAGACTAGAAAATTATAATTAGTGTCTTATTCGTTGTGCATATATATAATTATTATACATCTGTCACTGTAACGCCATAAGTTACAGCGCGTTGTAATTTTGCGATATTTTACGGGGTATTTTCATCCTACCATATAAGGAAATGCGAATTCCAAATATAGAATGATTACGCGCGTAAGTGTCCTTCAATAATGAAAACAAACATGGCTGCGGCCAGGGTTTGACCGGACTCCACACAAATAAGTTCGCTGATTCTGTTCTAAACTTTTTGAATTTCGGCATTCCCATGATGTATCATTGGAAGGAAAAGATGTATAATAATAAGGTTATTACGAGGATACGTCAAAGTATGCACGAAGAGTACAGCGGTAGTTTCGATCGACGCGCAGAGGAGGTCGATGCGACGGCGTACTGTCTGAGTTATAATTATACATTCTTATTGTAAAATTATATTTGGATTTTTTAATTTCGAAAATTTAAATCTTACATTCAATGCGTTAATCAGAATAAATTGGGTGAAATATGAAACAGATATGATACATATACATGTATAGGTAATGTTAGTTTCTAATTTACAATTCTATATATGTATATATGCACGTTCCCAATGAAGTGAGTCCAAGCCATGCCCGATTAATACTTGAAACATACGATACGTGTTTGCTAAGACTGCATAAGATGATTTAACATTTGATCAGCGATAACCTTACATTTAAGGTAACCAATTACAGATACATTTCATCACGCACCATTTGGCAAAACGCTGCGGGTGTGTTACATAAAAGGCCGCTTATGTCACAGTTCACTGCAAACACACTGCCGAAGCAATTCATTAAAATCTATTGCAACCACATATGAAGTAACACTAATGATTCCAGTTTACTGTAAAGAATATTCTATAAAACACACACACGTGCCAAAGACATGTATGCGTGTAATATTTATAAAAGTATTATTATTACCGTTGGCAATAATTTAATTGTATTTGAATACATGCGATGAAACAGTGAATGTGATTGAAACAAAACTATAACCCAGTCTGTTTATGTCATTTACCAGTGTACACTGTTGAACAGACCGCTTTGTTTTGATGGTTGACACCATCTACAATTTCTTTTTCATCATTTACGACATAATAGAATATTGTTTTTCAATTGTATGTAAAATATATATTTTACCCCCTGTTCAGAAATTCTATTTTTTTTAGAACTTATTATCAAACTCCTCTCAACACATGTTAACACATTTTCGATCCACGAGAAAGTTGGGAGCGCCTTCCACTGTCCGTGCACAGTGAAAGTAACTAGCCTTTTTTCCCTAGCGTAGTCCAGTGAGTGTAACATTGTATGTATTCATGTATTCTCTCCTATATCATAGATTTCCACAATTACGGATATGTTTCCAAGTAACAACAATCTGCTTGTTAACCTTCAGTCTTCAATCTAATTAAACGTATATATATATATATATGCAAATTAATCGGAATTTGCCGGTAAATTATATCAGTTACAAAGCAGCTATCGTGATTATTTCTTATTTGATGTGATTACCTCTACCTGGGAAGAAGAACACATGCACACATCACTTGTAAAGAATGTGATCAGCGCTTAACGTGGGGAAATCGTATAACCATCTTCACTACAGACGAATGAAATTGCTACTATTTTCAGACTGTTTAACGATCTGTGAAAAGCGATGATATATATGCGTCTATTCAATATAACAAAAGCCACGTGCATTTTGAGAAGTTGTATAAGGGCTGTGCGATGCGTTCACTGATTGCATTCTTGAAACTTGTTTGTAAATTGTTCATTATTATTAAACTGTCACTCTGTATCAAAATATGTTAGACGAGTGTAATGTTATATTGGCGTATCCATGACTCATCCTAACCTCTTCACAGTCATTTTAATTTTTCACCGAGTAATTTTCTTTGGAAAGTAAATCGGAATTTTCACTACTTGTAATTAAATCATTCAAGCACAGCATATATATCTGTATAGTGAGAGAACGTCATTTAATTCTCAGGAGAGGGAAATATGATATCGTATTTAAATGATATCGTATTTAAACACATCTATGCTGTAGATAATAGAGCAAGTTAGCGTTGTTTACTAAAATTGTAGATGCAGGGTGTTTGATCAGAACATTTCCTAACGATTCATGAAATATGCCTAATACCGCATGGACTCTATGTATAATTACATTTCATGAGAAAATGAACGGCAAATTTAATGTACCATTCCGCTTGACAGTTGTCATGGCGATTGCACTGATCATCGTTATAACTCCATAAACATAATAATTCCGAGATATTATTTACATCACACTGGGCCCAACTTAGTTATATGACGTCATTGTCTATAGATTAAATCATTTTTCAAAAAGTTAAATAATATTGGTACTTTGTGTCGTTTTGCCATCATCATCCGAGTTTTTTGACAATCAATATCAAGAAGTTGAATTGTACTTTAATATATAATACATTATATAAAATACAACATAGGGACTTCTTCATCTATGTGCATTTTACCTAAATTAATCCATACATTATATTCAAATGAATATATTGTATTCTCTGTTTTGTATTGCAAAATTCACTGTACAGTTTATCTACTAAGACCTGGAATATCAAATAGGATTAAATCAAAGCAGTAGGGCACATCCGTTGGGATATATTCAATTATCCAAAGTGAGTGAAATATAATCCAATCTATCCCACGGAGTAATCCACAATGGTCCAAATGCAATAAATATGATTTAAGCTATTTTTATTGTGCCCCTTGATAATGCACCAGCTAAAATTGTAAATACATGCATAAGACCCTTTTTCATATCTCAGTATATGATTGGCAGACGTCCTTAAATTGTAAACATCCTATTCATTAGATTATTTGGGGGCTGTAAATGGCAAATTGTGTGACAAACATACCGAATTAATATATTTACTTCCCAGTCTGTATTCTTATATAAAATTGTATTCATTGCGACGTGGAATAATTATTGGTGCTAAATATGTCCTATCTGACATTTGCATGGAGCATTCTTTCAGTGTAATCCATTTTCACTCCAATCTGGGATAGTTTCTTCATTACTGTATTAAATTATGAACATCAGTCTATGACTCTGTTCAGTCATCTAAATAATCAGAGGCAGGAGTTAAATACAAACTCCACTGTACACTATAATGCCGTCTGATACACGCATTTTCTGATTACTAATCAAAGTTCCTTGGGTATCTTACAGTACATGAGAGTACGAAAGTACTGAAAAACACCCTGAACGTGTATCCTATTTTAATCAACTGAAATAGTATGCGTGTCTGGCCACGTTTAGATACACATTTCCGGATATTGCATAAACTTTATCCACAAACTGCCTAAAATCGTCATGAAAATCTTATCATTTTTACAAAAGGGGTCTAATAGTGATCTTTCGTCATGTTTGCAGTACAACATTTCCCTGGAACAGTGTCGGTGTTTTGAGTTCGGACTGCAAACCTTTGTCAACGCTACCCCACCCCACCCTGGGTGTACCGCCCACTGAACTTGAAGTTGGTCGTTTTTCCCCATAGGCACTACATGTAATGCCATTATTGAAAGTATTCGGCGGCTGTATACATACCTTTTAGTGTAAAGAAAAGTATGAGAGAGTGGCGAACGAAACAATTTGTGTCAGTGGAGTGTTCGCACGTGGCGTGTTCGATTATGCAAACTTAGAACACGCCACTTCACAATAGTGATTGGGGGAAAACGATACTTCGACTGAACTTTTCTACGTAACATGTGTTCAAAAAACAATATACAGAAATGTATGTCCTCGTACATCATACCTTCCATATTATCCTCGACGTTATCTTGGCTATGTGATGTATTTGAATATAAATTATCCCATTTTGTGGAAAACCTTGTATTAGTTTGTCTTACTATCAAACACGTGGTATAAAAGACATTTTTAAATTACGAGCGAAAATACTGAGACGGTACATGAAAAATGAATTGCAGGGAAGATATGAGTACATTATTTATACATTTACGAAGAAAATTGAGCCGCTGGCCTGCCCGCGGGTACCTTAATTTGGTACAATAAAACTAATACATGGATGGGCATATTGACTGGAATTATAAGTCTGTACATAAGAATTTAATAAATTTCATCTGTACACGTTAACATTAATGACCTGTAAATAATACTCTGTTCATTACATGTGCATTTTAGAAGAATTCATATAAAGCGATTTACCTTTAGCTATATATATATAGGTTCCATGGTTATTTATAAACACGCTCATAGCAAATGTAATCTTTCATTACGACGTACTCTTCCATCTCCCTAAATGTAAGTTTGCAATGCCACAAAATGGAAGACACATTTTTTTCGCACACTGATTGAAATCACCTTCAATCACTATACCTTATGTGAAAGAATACACGTGTTTAAATTACTTAGTATTTATCCATTGCAATATTTGAACTTGAACATCGTCTGTTGTAAAGTTCTCGTTTTGCGAGACAATGTTCGTGTCAAAAAAGATTACACATCTCGATTCAAGGGCGAATATGATTTAAGTTCATCTGTGAAACTAGTCCTTGATCTATTAAAAATATCACAAAAACTGTACATTGCCGTCGTAGGTGTCAACAAGGCGTCACATTTAAAAAAAAGTGTATTGTGATTGTCACGGAGAAATCACGTGAACTGTTCAATTGTTAAAAGTCATTTATAAAAAAAGAATGTCATCCAAACGTTCTTCATACGACATTGATACGCACACACGTACAAACCGCTCTGAATTGTGTTATGTTAGCTTGTCTATTCTGAACCCCAAAACTATTAAGACGACCAGGTTGTTGCTTCCTCAATGAAAACATAATCTAATATTTTTAAAATAATGTTTTGTGGTATTTTTATTGTTGGTCTTCACTGAACAAGAATATCTGCTTCTTGTTGAGACTGTTTTTTTATGGAATGGCATTGCCGCTGTCATCGCGGTGCATTGTTGGTAATTCCGGTTTATCTCAAATGTTATATATATATATCTCTTTCTAACTTTAGATAAATGGCGGGTTTTGGTATCTGGGCCATACACTGTGTGACTTCTGGGTAACTATGGATGTTATGTCTTGCACCGCATCCATCTTCAACCTATGTGCAATTAGTCTTGATCGGTAAGTAGTCTACGTAACATAATTATATTCTGCGCTGTACTGCTAAATTATTTCTTTGAATCAAGTAGTGTCCATGAATGAAAAATTGTATTCCGCGAACGATGTGACTAGCCGTCTTGGAAATGAACTTCGATCAATTTTCCTGGAATGTGATCGACAATAATTGTCAGGGGAAAATCACGTTCCCAAAATATCATAAGGAATGATATTGTTCATACAACCACGTATGAATTGTATTTGCTTCTTTTGTTTAAGGCACACATGCAACGCTGACCTGAATTTTGTTGACGTTTTGACCGTGGCACGTAGAACTCGGTCAGTTTTCAAACTGACAGTTAAAGGGCGGTGGTCGGCGCACTGCGATGCGATGCGATGCTTTTCCCACAATCCAATGCGCTCTTCTAATGGAGATCACAAGTATGAGGTTTGACCTAGGCGCGACACGCACTAATTACTGCCGGTGACTCTTTCGAAATCTTCCAATCATCTATATAAAAAAAAACTAATTAAAGCTTGGTAAAGTCTCAGTTCGTACTCGTTGATTTGCGCAACAGTCGCCATATTTGTTTATATGAGACCCATATATCGCCATTTAAATGTTCATAGCATAAAGTGTATGTTTTAATTATTGTTATTATTATTATTATTATTATTTTCTCAATCGCAGACTATATGCTGTGTCCAAACCACTGCAGTATGCCAGACAACGTTCAACTCAGCGCGCTCTCGTTACCATAGCAATTGTCTGGATGATATCATTTATAATATCGTGTCCAGTTCTGTTCGGTGTCAATAATGTACCAAATCGTGTTCCTGAACTATGTATCTTGTTTAACGGGCCGTACATGGTATGGAGTTCGGTGTTTTCATTCGTCATCCCAGCCTTCATAATGTCTATAGTATATATACTCGTGTACGTGGCTATTAAAAATCGTGTTACAAGGATAGGAATCGGAGGTACTACAATGGCTAAACATAATAGAACAGAAGTATCTGATTTGCCTCAATCGGACGAACCAACCCAGGACACTGTTCATGAACCTGATCCAACTGGGCAGATACAGAATAATACGGACGGCACTGGAGGTAACGCTACCTTACAGAGACCACAAAATGCGTTAGGTCGACAACATTCAAGGTCGACTTTCCCTAATGTGAAACCAAATAAATTTTCAATGAGGAGAGAAAGAAAAGCGACGAAAACTCTGGCCATAGTATTAGGTTAGTATATGATATACAATGTACATTGAAATACATTAATGAGTCAACATATGTTCTAAATTGTCTTTTTCAACCAAAATGCAATTGTAGAACCAGAAGATGGATTCATCCTAAAATAATGTGAACTTAAAATGGCTGACAAGAAGTGATCTATGGAGGATCTTGACGGGAATGAAGATATCATCTTTTCTGAGAAAATATTTGATATATACACATGTCGATGCTGATACTATCTTGAACCAAAATCATTTCAATATTTTCAAGAAAGATGAGCTATTTGGTCTTGATGACATTCTTGTGGCGACACCTTCGTACCTTAAATAAAACACAGATTAATGCATAAAACTCGGCCAATGTCATATCAAAACGCCCACCACTTTTTTGGTAATTTTATGGACGTCCCCGACACCTACACACATCTACTGCATTAACGTATTACGTAACAAATATTTTAGAAATTTTATAGAGAACCCCGACACCTACACACGTCTACTGCATTAACGTATTACGTAACAAATATTTTAGAAATTTTATAGAGAACCCCGACACCTACACACGTCTACTGCATTAACGTATTACGTAACAAATATTTTAGGAATTTTATAGACGTCCCCGACACCTACACACGTCTACTGATTAACGTATTACGTAACAAATATTTTGTGAATTTTATAGACGTCCCTGACATCTACACACGTCTACTGCATTAACGTATTACGTAACAAATATTTTGGGAATTTTATAGACGACCCCGACACCTATACACGTCTACTGCATTAACGTATTACGTAACAAATATTTTTGGATGTTTTTAGACGACCCCGACACCTACACACGTCTACTGCATTAATGTATTACGTAACAAATATTTGGGGAATTTTATAGACGACCCCGACACCTACACACGTCTACTGCATTGACGAATTACGTAACAAATATTTTGGGAATTTTATAGACGACCCCAACACCTACACACGTCTACTTCATTAATGTATTACGTAACAAATATTTTGGGAATTTTATAGACGACCCCCAACACCTACACACGTCTACTTCATTAATGTATTACGTAACAAATATTTTGGGAATTTTATAGACGTTCCCGACACCTACACACGTCTCCTGCATTAACGTATTACGTAACAAATATTTTGGGAATTTTATAGACGACCCCGACACCTACACACGTCTACTTCATTAATGTATTACGTAACAAATATTTTGGGAATTTTATAGACGACCCCCAACACCTACACACGTCTACTTCATTAATGTATTACGTAACAAATATTTTGGGAATTTTATAGACGTTCCCGACACCTACACACGTCTCCTGCATTAACGTATTACGTAACAAATATTTTGGGAATTTTATAGACGACCCCGACACCTACACACGTCTACTGCATTAACATATTATGTAAATTATATAATCCGGAAAAGTACACGGATGATATCTGATTGGTGGAAATGCTTCAACCATCATGTTAGAAAGCGAGTTAGGTTCATAAAAACAAGTGGTAATATCGTGTGATTTGTGTCCGTGTTTAATTGATACTTATTAATGGTGTATACTTTTTAACAAAATACGCACTACTGTTCTTTAAATTATTTTGATTGTAATACCGTTTTCTTGTTTTATAGGTGTCTTTTTGATCTGTTGGATTCCATTCTTCACCCTGAACATCTTGTTTGGTGTATGTCCTACTTGTACAGCGCCATCATACGTCATCCAGATAGCTCTGTTTCTGGGGTACATTAATAGTACGATGAACCCCATCATATACACAGTGTTCAACAATGAATTTAGGCGAGCTTTTAAGAAGATAATTCTCTGCAGCAAATCATAAACATCGTCATGAGGTAGTATTTTTGTAAGAACCGTGAAATCCAATAAATTTCATAAAACTGTTCATAAAACCACAGTCCCTCTATGTGATAAAACTTATATTTTAGTGTTGTACTATATTCCGTTTCAAATAAAGACAGTATTGTAATACGGTTTCTACAATACTAGTTCATATTGATAACATCCACTGTTCATTAAATATAAACAAGTAACTGAGCAATCATGGGAATGTCGGTTTCAGCGAATATATTATGTTTTTACTGACATGTGTAGTGTAGATTTTGCGTATATTTCAATTCAATGTTTTTACATTTTTTATAATGTGAGGCTTGTATTTGTACATATTTATTATTACCTTCAAACTGAGGACAAACTCAGTAACATATCAAACAGCTACGAAACATTTGTCTGTGAACCTCACAATTCATGTAAGCGCCTCTGTCGTTGCTATCATGCTGGCTCACGTTTGACACTAGGGGGCGGCATTACGTCACAATTGATTCCGTATAAATTACATTACTATTAAAATAAGATAATACGAACGTATCTGTGTTTACTGTTTTGAAAATGATGAAAGATTCCTTAAAGGTATACGAGATACATCACGGGAGTATTCAGCCTAATAGGAAGTTATTAAGTTCGAATCATACCTGGAGTAGGAGCCATCTACTACGCATGCTCTGATTCAATATCAATTGTTATATCCATTATACGTACAGCAGAAATGTATCAACTGCAATAACGATGAAGCACGCTGACTATTTTTAAAAGGTTATTGAACGCGTGGAGGTTGTTTCCCCGGGGTCACTTAATGCAAATCTTATTATGGGGACGTTCCACCAATTGGGGTCGTAATTTTTAGCTGTTTGGTCGAGAATGGGGTATAGATTTGCTTGCCTTCTGTTCCAATATTAGGTTTGCCTGACTAGAATGGGACCGGGGTTTTTTTTTTTTTTTTGTTTTTTTTTTTTACATGTATTCGCACGAGTTTTAGTACTTTTATTGATGAGCCCGGGTGATGAGTAGATTCAATCTATAACTGCATATATTTAGTGACAATTTGGTCTCTGGTGGGATATACAAAGTCGCTATTTGGTCTATAATGGTGAAAATGATCGATGATGGGGTCTGAGGTTCCACTTCCCGACCGTACACTCCTTTTGTCAAACGATTTGAAAATCCAGCAAGTGGTTCCAAGGATGCAACTTGAAATTATTTCAAAAAATAAATGTAAATATCCCTCTAATGCGTGTTCTATGATCCGCATGAAATCCACTCAACACAGCAGTTGGTGCATGGTGTCAGTTGTACCTTCATGTGTTTTCATCCTTGTAAATTGTATATACTCTATTCTGTCTACTGTTTTTCATTATATTATATGAAGGTGTTTTCAATTATGTGATCGACGAATCATGGGGCAACCCAAACAAGCAAGAAAACAAAAAACAAATGATACATTCTCTCGATTTAAAGCAGAGATTTGTTTCTTGTTAGAAATTCACTAAACTCAATGCTATTAACGTTATAATGTAACATTATTTTTATATTCAACTTCAAGGGCATATTCAACTACTGAGGTACATTGCATTGAATAACGAACTGCTTGAAATAAATCGCATCACAATATGTTCTGTCCCCGAGAATGCCTCCTATACGTCTTCTGATGTACTATTGGTACAAGTGGTTCATTTACTGCCTCTGAATGGTAACACAATATCAAATATACCTTTTCCATAAACTCTTATTAAACTTGTGTGTTTTTGGAAAATCGTTGTCTATTGAGCGAAACATATTTAGCTAATATGTATTACGTCATCTGGGAACACTAATTCACATTTACATGAATGCATACATCAAATATATCATCTGCTCGTGTATGGCATAACCTTGCTAGTAATACGTACAAAACATATTGAGTAAGATAACCAAATATATCGAGTTTTAAAATTACAAATTAGGTAATACAATGTTGTCTTTTCAGAATCAGTATATCAAATGCGGATGAATTGCTTTTGGATGAAAAAACTTTTAATTAAACTGTTTCCGCCCTATATAACACTATGCCACATTAGAACCGAGTTTTGGAAACGTTATCAAACAAATTTAAATGAAAATAGTTCTACACACACTATGTCACATTAGAATTGAGTTTTGGAAACGTTATCAAACAAATTTAAATGAAAATAGTTCTACACACACTATGTCACATTAGAATTGAGTTTTGGAAACGTTATCAAACAAATTTAAATGAAAATAGTTCTACACACACTATGCCACATTAGAATTGAGTTTTGGAAACGTTATCAAACAAATTTAAATGAAAATAGTTCTACACACACTATGTCACATTAGAATTGAGTTTTGGAAACGTTATCAAACAAATTTAAATGAAAATAGTTCTACACACACTATGTCACATTAGAATTGAGTTTTGGAAACGTTATCAAACAAATTTAAATGAAAATAGTTCTACACACACTATGCCACATTAGAATTGAGTTTTGGAAACGTTATCAAACAAATTTAAATGAAAATAGTTTTACACACACATTATGACACATTAGAATTGAGCTTTGGAAACGTTATCAAACAAATTTAAATGAAAATAGTTCTACACACACTATGCCTCATTGGAATCGCGTTTTGGAAACGTTATCAAACAAATTTAAATGAATAGTTCTACACACACTATGCCTCATTGGAATCGCGTTTTGGAAACGTTATCAAACAAATTTAAATGAATAGTTCTACACACACTATGCCACATTGGAATCGAGTTTTGGAAACGTTATCAAACAAATTTAAATGAAAATAGTTCTACACACACTATGCCACATTAGAATTGAGTTTTGGAAACGTTATCAAACAAATTTAAATGAAAATAGTTCTATACACACTATGCCACATTGGAATCGAGTTTTGGAAACGTTATCAAACAAATTTAAATGAAAATCGTTCTATACACACTATGCCACATTGGAATCGAGTTTTGGAAACGTTATCAAACAAATTTAAATGAAAATAGTTCTACACACACTATGCCACATTAGAATTGAGTTTTGGAAACGTTATCAAACAAATTTAAATGAAAATCGTTCTATACACACTATGCCACATTGGAATCGAGTTTTGGAAACGTTATCAAACAAATTTAAATGAAAATAGTTCTACACACACTATGCCACATTGGAATCGAGTTTTGGAAACGTTATCAAACAAATTTAAATGAAAATAGTTCTACATACACTATGCCTCATTGAAATCGAGTTTTGGAAACGTTATCAAACAAATTTAAATGAAAATAGTTCTATACACACTATGCCACATTAGAATTGAGTTTTGGAAACGTTATCAAACAAATTTAAATGAAAATAGTTCTACACACACTATGCCACATTAGAATTGAGTTTTGGAAACGTTATCAAACAAATTTAAATGAAAATAGTTCTACATACACTATGCCACATTAGAATTGAGTTTTGGAAACGTTATCAAACAAATTTAAATGAAAATAGTTCTATACACACTATGCCACATTAGAATTGAGTTTTGGAAACGTTATCAAACAAATTTAAATGAAAATAGTTCTACACACACTATGCCACATTAGAATTGAGTTTTGGAAACGTTATCAAACAAATTTAAATGAAAATAGTTCTACATACACTATGCCACATTAGAATTGAGTTTTGGAAACGTTATCAAACAAATTTAAATGAAAATAGTTCTACACACACTATGCCACATTAGAATTGAGTTTCGAAAACGTTATCAAACAAATTTAAATGAAAATAGTTCTACACACACTATGCCACATTAGAATTGAGTTTTGGAAACGTTATCAAACAAATTTAAATGAAAATAGTTCTATACACACTATGCCACATTAGAATGGAGTTTTGGAAACGTTATCAAACAAATTTAAATGAAAATAGTTCTATACACACTATGCCACATTAGAATTGAGTTTTGGAAACTTTATCAAACAAATTTAAATGAAAATAGTTCTACACACACTATGCCACATTAGAATTAAGTTTTGGAAACGTTATCAAACAAATTTAAATGAAAATAGTTCTACATACACTATGCCACATTAGAATTGAGTTTTGGAAACGTTATCAAACAAATTTAAATGAAAATAGTTCTACACACACTATGCCACATTAGAATTGAGTTTCGAAAACGTTATCAAACAAATTTAAATGAAAATAGTTCTACACACACTATGCCACATTAGAATTGAGTTTTGGAAACGTTATCAAACAAATTTAAATGAAAATAGTTCTATACACACTATGCCACATTGGAATCGAGTTTTGGAAACTTTATCAAACAAATTTAAATGAAAATAGTTCTACACACACTATGTCACATTGGAATCGAGTTTTGGAAACGTTATCAAACAAATTTAAATGCAAATAGTTCTATACACACTATGCCACATTGGAATCGAGTTTTGGAAACGTTATCAAACAAATGTAAATGAAAATAGTTCTATACACACTATGCCACATTGGAATCGAGTTTTGGAAACGTTATCAAACAAATTTAAATGAAAATAGTTCTACACACACTATGCCACATTGGAATCGAGTTTTGGAAACGTTATCAAACAAATTTAAATGAAAATAGTTCTATACACACTATGCCTCATTGGAATCGAGTTTTGGAAACGTTATCAAACAAATTTAAATGAAAATAGTTTTACACACACTATGCCACATTGGAATCGAGTTTCGAAAACGTTATCAAACAAATTTAAATGAAAATAGTTTTATACACACTATGTCAGTATATGAATATTTAAATTCTGAACAAAGCTGGAAATCCCAAGACGTACGAGACATACACCACACTTATGTGATAGTTAGATGCTGATAAGCGGTGACATTTGTCAGCTTTAATGCTGACCTGCACTCTTAAATTCAAGTCACCGACACCTATCTGTTACTAATGTCACATTTCCACGTTCATGCAAAGATTGTAACAACGCAAATTCATCATTCCAACTATGAAGACTACTGGTAAAATTTCCGTTGGCAACGCTTTTATCATAATAATGGTGCCGCAATGCCTTGCCTTTCTTATCAGCCGGGAAAGGATAACAACCATAGACAGTGACGTCATCGCATATTGAAAGTGCTGCGACAACAGACCTGATCCCAGCTGAAGGTGTGGCTGTTACAAAACTGCGAACAAAGAAGACACGATTTAAATGAGTTCAGTTTTATAATAAAAACATAATATCTTTTTATAAACTCGGATAATATTTTTTCTTAAAATTGTAAAAATGTATGAGCAACAGTATACAAAAATGGACAGTTTCTCAGCAATAATATAGATTTTCTAAATTTTCATCAACATATTCGGCGAAATATTCACTAGCCGAATTGTTTATTATTATTATTGTAATGATATATACTTCTGTTACCAAGATACATTAGATAAATGTAATATTATGAAAAGTAAACGTAGTTCTAAATTTGGTTCGAATAAACATAATATTACCTTTTTAATATGTTGACAAAAATATCATTGTTTGTGTAAGCCATTCGCAATCTCAAGTTATATGTAGATTTTATTTCTTGTACCACATCACGTAACCAATCCGTTGTGAAGCCTCTAATGTACGGACTGGAGTACCAAAGTACAGAATCGTTCATAAACCGCAGCTCTTCTCTCTTTTGAGACCGTGTAATATTCAACGTTCTAATAATTCGTGGATTGATTACTGTAACATTGGTTTTATATCCAACATCTAGGGCATATGTAGCTACTGGGGGTACGTTACATCGAATGACGAACTCTTTGGAGTTGATCTCATCACCACATCTACTGTCCCGGAGAATGCCTCCATTTCCCACAACAGCACACGTCTTCTGTGGTTCCACGGGTATTAATATCTGGTTTACTGATTCTGAATGGTAATTAAACGCCATATCCTTAACTAACGTACCTTTATTATAAACTCTTATTAAACTCCCATCTTGTGTCTTGTTGAAAAGTCGTTTTCTATTAAGATAATAATCATTAATATAAATAATTATGTTATTGGCATGTCCACATACTCTAATCAGCCATCTTCCGGGAACATTTCCAAGGCTATATATACCAGACACACATCAACATTTGTATACCTGTCATATATATGTGAAGCTTTTAGCTTCAAGAGGTCGTCGCGCCGGGCATGTGCGACATTTATGTTGATAAACATTGATTTTCCCATAATCCAATGCACTCTTCTAACGAGTAGAAGTTTTGAACTGAACGCGACTTGCACTAATTACCGCAGGTGACTCACTTTATATCTTCCAATCATCAAAGAAATTATCTAATTAAAGATTGGTAACGTCTCAGTTTAGAGTCGTTGGTCTTCACAGCAGTCAAAGTCGCCATCTTTGTTTATTTGAGACCCATATCTCGCGCATGCGTGATGCGACAACCACTGCCCTTTAACAGCCGATTGATTATTGACGAAGGCACAGGTAATTACATTGTTTCAAGTAAGATTAGAAAATAAAACAACAAACGACCTGATGGTGGAAATATCATGTGTTTCAACAGAGTCGTCTTGCAATAATAACGCATCACACAAGTTAGTACACACATTATAGTGGACAAACAATAACCTTGGCCATGTTTATATTCTATTCTAAGTGTTTCCTCCACTGTGTTTGGAATTCAAAGTTTAATAGTACCAAATTTTCATCAATGCTGGCCGGTTATACGTTGTGACTGTGAATTAGTAGAGAGTTCCTCTTATGTCACGAAATGATCTAATCTAATGAAGGCCCACCCAAGGTACATGTGCATATATATCAAGTATCAAATCAATCGATCCAGCCTTATCAGGATGAAGTCAAATAGCATTTTGACCAAAAATATTCTCTAAAATTGGAGAATTTAAGATATAGTCACGAATTATTCAAATCTAAGAGGTCCACACAAGGTACATATATACCACGTATCAAACCAATCGGACTATAAGTTTTCGAAAATAAAATTTTTGGTCAAATATTTCAAAAATATTCATTAAAAATATAGATATCGCCGATAATTTTCGGAGCGGAGCTAATATTAATGTTAAGGTATACTATAAAACTGTCACGAGACCGAGGTTTGTGTAACCAGACCCTAAGATTTTATACCTGAGTATCTCCAATTGCATTTCTGTATCAGGAGGAAATCTGTTCTTCCCCTCATCACCAAAATCTTCCTGACTTTTTTTCACCACGCGGGTCGTCATTTCCTCGTCAGAACCTCTGAAAAAACAATTATTTAGAGGTTATTTAGATTTGTCATTAAATTGTTGAGGTAGTGGTGTTTTTAATTCATACATATATCACAACACATTATCGTGTTTGTGCCCTGTAAGCAAGCAATCTTATTTCACATTGATACTTAAAGCGGGAGAGTCGTCACCTGCGCATGCGGTAGACGGCCATAGCGTGTCGATGTTTACAAACAAGCGTCTACCCATGAACCTTTGCGTTCCCTCAGGTGTGAAGTGGCATCGGTAATAATGGTTAATGAAGGACAGTGTACACTAATTAAAAAAGAAGAATATTTATATAAGGAAAGTGATATAGGAAAGTAATAAATTACATTCTCTTATATTTGTGGAGCACTTTCATTTTCGAATATCATGTTAGCCTAGACTTTCCCTTTAATATTCAAGGCACACTGATCATGTTCATGACATTAAATCCTGATTCGGTATACCGAGCACTATGACAGCTATGTGAAGATTTTGTTACTATGTGTTCATACTAGAATTGTATTAGTGCTATAGTGAAACCAATGATATGTATAGATGCAGTTTGTTACTATGTGTTCATACTAGAATTGTATTAGTGCTATAGTGAAACCAATGATATGTATAGATGCAGAAAATAACAGGAATCGTTTTATCTTAGAATTTCATAAACGCGAGTGAATTTTAACAGAATTTCCTACCTATTACTGGCTTTTCGGTGTGCATCCGTTACAATGTAGTGCCCTATAGAAGCTACTTGATAAGTAGATTCACTTGATAAGTTTGCAATCATGTATACGAATAAATAAATCAGTAATCCAATAACGGAGAATATCAAACCAAACTTTCTTAGCGAAGCATATAGTGGGGTATTTGGACTTCCCATTTATATCGATGGAGTTGTAGTAAAATCAATACACGTGTTACAATTTTCGGATTGAGTCTATGCCGTGTGATGTGTTGAATGTGGTCAGCTCATAGACGAGTTTACGACGCCATGTAACAGTTAGTTGAATCGTCATGTAATACATTTACCATTCTATAATACTAGTATAATACTAATTTTACAATTGCAGGCAGTGAATTATGGCTGTATGCCAACAATTATAATACAGTGCCATATGTCAACCGAACTCTACTTAGGCGCATTAATGAAATTCAATAATTTATATTGAATATATAATTTATATTTATTTTTTTGATAATTTGTAATTTTAGAATCAATAACAATATATTAATTTTGCCATTGAGTAAATTTTTGAGATATGAAGTAATACTTTTAAAATTGTACAATAGAAAAAAACAGCTCAGTGTGAAGTTTACTGTCCGCATTTGTATATTTTATCTATCTCCACCCCGGCAACCATCGCCGGTGAAAATAAAACCCGAAAGTTGTCAGAAAGCGGTACTTTGGGCTAGTTGTTGAAACTCTTGTGAACAGCCTAGTGTAACACGACAACCCATACATGTGCTACATCTATAAACTGCTATAAGCAGGATTCATTCAAAGTTAAGTATATACTGTTATTTCGAGCTTTTATGCTCTCCGACCGGCGTTCCACAGCATCTCGCGCATAGCCTAAAACATTATACAGTGGTGTGCGTCAAAGTCACATAGAACGTTATATGACATAGCTTCTCCCCCTGGAATAGTCTAATTCTCGTCACAAGTTTACAAGACAGTGACGTAAAATTTGATGTCATAACTTTCAACAAAAGGATCGCACATTCCGATGATATGCAGGTGTTCAATTTGGAGAGCTCTCATAGAACGATCATGGGTAGACGCTTGTTTGTAAACAATGGCCATATGACGCATACACAGGTGACGACTCCCCCGCTTTAATATAAAAGAATTACTAGTATTCTTCCTAATTAGCACAGACATATTCTCCATACGCGCCACATGGCGATAAATGAAATATGTTAAGCGGCATGCAACTTACTCACACACAATATCAAATAAAGCTTAGAAAGACCTCCCGTGTCACGGTGCTGAGAGTATTGGAGACACATTAAAATTAATTCAAAATTTAAAGGGGCACCTTCCAGTTAAGCCTAATCTCACAACAAATTTACTTTCTGGATTAAAATAACAATGGATAACAAAAGATAGATTAACATTGTAAACAACATAAACAATAGTGTCCCATGATTCTTTGGTGCAATCCATGGGATTGAGCGGTTCCCCTTTAAGATTTGCTTTTCAAACAAGAAGATTGGAAACTAATTTTTGTCAGCTATTTGAGATGCATAACATGAAAAAAATGTGATTCATATTATCAAAATTTATAATACATACAGAAAATACATTTAATTTTTCATACATGGTTTTTAGTCTGATTAGTTCCATAGCACCTCTGCGATGAATTCAATTTAAATCTGATCTTTTTAGATATCAGATATGGGCAAATAAAAGATAATCAATATGCATGTTTATCAACATTAAACTAATCATGTATGTTAACTAAACGAAACTAAGCAATTATTATGCATAGATTTAGGTCTGTTTATTGTTTCAGGGTACACATGTACAAAGTTTGTTTATAATGTGATGATTGATTCTAACTAAATTAATAGAAAGCCGAAAGATAAATGCATTATTATGCAAATTAGGTAATTATTATAGATGTATATAAACCTAAAACTAATTAGATCATCACATTATGTTAGACTACATGTGTATCAAGATTCATTGAATTAAGATAAGTGCTGTCATAGACCATCTATGTACAAAGTTTCATTGAAATGTGATTAGAACAAAAATTATGATTAATTATGCAAATTAGGTAATTAATATTTCACATATCTGTCTGTGCATCGTTCTATGTATCTATGTAAGTTTCATTGAAATGTGATGATTAGTACTTTAGATATCAGTGAAAAGGCCGAAAATTGAATAAATCATTATGCAAATTAGGTTAATTATATGCATGGATTTTTACCCAAAACTAATCACATCTGTGCATTAGTCCAGAGCATCTATGTGCCAAATTTCATCAAAATCTAATGCATGGCTCTTTAGATATCAAGGAACAGCTAAAAATTAGCTAATTATCATGCAAATCAGGTATTTAATATGTATGAATTTCAACCAAAACCTAATCAAATCTGCGCATTAGCGCAGAGCATCTATACACCAAGTTTCATTAAAAACCAACATACGGTTCTTGAGATCTAAGTGGAACAGGCAGACACACACACACACACACACACACACACACATACATACTTGTATTGCAATATGTTCCGAGGACTCCATTGGATTAACTTTTAATATAGTTGAATTAACTTTTAATATAGTTGCGATATGAACTCGATTAAAACGCGTTCCTATATAGGGTTGCGTTTTAATTGGAGTTTAATTAAACTCAATTACAATGCAATACAATGGAGAATTGCATTTTAATTAAGTTTAATTAAACAAGAGTTGAATATCCCGTGACTGAACATAGAAATGTTTGCGAAGCTTAGGTTTAGTATCGGGGTAAGGTATGGTATAATTATATTAATATTAATATAACGTGAACCATACCTTCCCCCGATACTAAACCTAAGCTACGCAAAACGTATTAATAATCGAATTAACTATTAATATAAATTATGTTTTCCGAGGACTATGAAAAAGGTCCTCGGAAGGTGTGTATGTCCTCGGAAGTAGCTATATATCTGTATTTTTGTCCTCGCAACATATAGCAATCCAAGTACACACACACACACCCACACACACACACACACACTCCATTGTGTGCTTCGCACACGGAGTCAAAAATGACTCACCTAAATAACAGATCATTCATGCCTGTTGTGACTATCATGCATCACGTTCACTGTGGTCAAATGTCAATGTGTGGTCATATGACCGATGATAGAGTGTCATCAGTGATGCAATTAAAGCGGTGGCCTAAGCGTGTAATTGTTTACAAACAAACGTCTACCCATGAACCTTTGCGTTTTTAGCGTGTGTTGTTATCATCGTTCGGGACTCAATTCCCGAGCGTGCGCAGGTGACGACCCTCCCGCTTTAAAAGAAATCATTTACTCATTTGTTCACAACAGTGAATATGATGCTGCTAACTGATCTTCACTTGTTCACAATCACTTCACTTGTGCATATGTTACACCGTAAGTTGTTTTATCAACGGGAACAAATGTATGTATATCCAATAACAGCAGCATACAACGTCGTTTTTTTATCTTCGGGTATGAAGAGTGAGTTTGATGGAATAGACTACAGTTAATGACTGTGTGTGATTCTCTGTCATAAAGATATATGACATTACCCATAAAGCTTTGCCTGAGAATCAAGATGGCGGACGACGTAATACTTATAACCAGAACGTGATATAAACAAATCTATAATTTGCATTTGTAGAGCTCTTTCATTCATTTTTTAATGTTTTTGTGCCCAGTGACAGTTCAGGATATTGAATGTCACTGTTGTCTCTCCTGACTTTTTTTGTATGTGCAGGCTGCAAGTGCTTGTGCTAGCACACATAGTGCATTTTTGACCATTGAATATGTGGCACACTTACCCAGTGCAGGGTCGACCCTTTTTTATGCTCAGCCTGATGTAGGATTTAGACTTGGGTCTGTCGATCATAAGTCTGATGCAACAATAACTTTGCTTCCAGTGATCGATTATGTTGTTTGGCTTGACTTTTCCTCTAACTTAGTTGTTTAACAATCAATATTAAAAAAATGTGACTTCACGCGGCATTACACATGAATATCGTGTTTACTTCCGTTTCTATCATTTATAGGATTCCATTAAATTAAAATGAGGGAGTGTGATTTGCATATTAAATTATTCCTTTTAATATATTGCTCTTTATTATCCATATGTGATATGATCATAATATCACCAATACTCAGAATATTTGAATCCATCGAGAAAAAGTACGGTCGCTCATTTTATTTTAATATTTCACATGTAATTTATGTTACCCTGTATGTTAATGCTCTGCAGAATGATTGTACTGTTTCGTTTTCATAAAGTAGAAATAAAACCAAGCCAAAGTTATAGTGCGGATTTGAACAGTTAAAATGAGAGTGTAAACCACTAGACGGAGTATAACTGACACGCATGATACAATACGCAATAATGTCAGTTAGAAGGATATATGTACCCCAAGGGACAACAATGAAATAAGCACATTGTTCTTTCTTAAGTATTTCCTGCTAGAATTAGTATTCCCATTTCTGTAACACAGTTACCATATGTACTCTCTCATTGGATGTTAATTACTATAAATTGTTCATTACACCATGCTGGTAATAATTACTTATGGTTCAAAGTATGGACGTACGCCGTGTATTCAACGTTCAATATTGCTTGATCCTTGTCAACATTTATGTGAGTAACATTAATTGCTGTGTATAAAATCAGATAATATTTGTGCTGTTATCTACCAGTATGTACTTGTATTCATTTGTGCAATGTTGGAATATATTTGTTAACTTTTATTGAGAAGATAATATTTTACGATATTGTTTGTTTTGTTCATATCGTGAATGTATTTTAGAATATAATTTGTTATATTTTAATATGGTGTTCACATGATTTATTAGTGATTATTGCGAATGTAAATACAGAAGATCGGGGATCTGAACGATATGGATGTAAAAACGAGAACGTGTGGAAAAACAATCATGTGATAGGTGAAGAAATCTCGCAAATATAGTGTTCTGTAATCGAATAATGAAGATCAACGAACATTATGTCACCAAGTCAACAACATCTGACATATATGAAGACAACAACGCACTCAATAAGTAAACATTGTATAATATTCTTTGTGTTAAAATTTTTCATGATGAAAATAAATCATAGCCACTTATTCAAAAGAAGTAAAAGGTTCTCAGTCAAGTATTTCGATTCGATAAATCAGTGTTAGCGTCCTCTAGTGTTCAATAAATGTTATACTGCAGTGCAGCGGCATCTATGCTTGATTTTCTAATACAGAATTACCTATTAACGTAGTTGATACTATTCGATGTTATATTACATACGTAGCATTGTCCAATCAACAAAGTGATTTGAACCTACTCGACATCACAACTGTACATTTGTTTCTGTTTTCAACGCTCTTTAACTCTTTCAGCATCCGGTAAGCTATTGTATATTTTGTTGGCATTCTAAGAAAGTCAATATTCAGTCTTGGGGTGTTTATTATTCAGAACTATGACTCAAAACAGGTCTATATCGTTTGATGATAATGACCCATTCATTTTGTTTTCATACAAGAACCTTTTTAATTGTAATTTTAAAAAAAAAAACGTTTAAACGTTCACATAGTAAACGACGGCAGAGTTTTTGAATTGAAATTGCTGGCATAAATGTGTTACTGAAAAGTGGAGTTTATCTTGGAGGGAAGATTAGTTTGTCTGACGTCATTGATAGTGCGTCCTTGGGCGATTTCGACACTTTGTTCTGGAATTTTTTTTTATATATTTTTTAAAAAATATTCTAAAAATTGGCTTTGCGCACGCCAACAAATTGGAAATGGGCATGTCAAAATACCACTGGAAACGACCCCGAAGATTATAAGCCAAATTGACAGAGATGGTAATAATGATATGTTAGTTGACGCGGAAACACAAGAGGCACTGTGAAGAACAGTCAATATAACAAATAAATAACACCTAAATAGTGAAAATTTTGTCATGGATATAAAGGATTACGAGATGTTGCATACAAACAATAAGTTTCATTTGGGTCTGTCAACAAGACTTTTAAAAGCTTTGTAGAGATTGTGTATATTACTATTAGTTTTAGAGAATACAGATTAAACTAATCATTTGAAGTGCACACAAAAAGTGTTGTGAATAATAATGTGGTCATGAAGTTCACATGGATGATAACCTGTTGACACTTATGGAAACAACAGCAACGCTTGATGCGAACAGAAAATATGGTGAACAGTATTGTCTAAAACAAACAATATTTCAGAATAAAGTGAAGTAATTTGAAGAGGATAAAGAAAGAAAGAAAGTTAAAGCTTTAGGTCGATGGTATACAATGGAAGATGGATTAAAACGAAAAACAATAGACTGGAAGCTATCCCACCATGTGATATGCACCGAGTTTCCAGGTGAGCAGGTGAGGTCATATATCAAAGAAGTGGTTGCTGGAGATACGTACCTGACAAAAATCCAGCGACAATTTATGCGACAATGCCTAATGTATCCATCATATTCAAGAACATTGAGTTCATCTGCTCCAACAATACCCAAACGAACTCTAATACTCATGATTCATAATCTTGGCTTCGGCCTGAGCGTATACTTGCCGGTCATCCATAATGTTGTACAGATGTTTTGTAGCCGTCTTTGCTATTAAATTTGAGCATAACATTCTGGACGTATGTTGACATGCCTCACGTATGGTATGATCTTCAGCTCGTATTAGAATTAACAATAATCACATTATCCTGACCCTGACTATGTTAGCAAGGTGACATATCCACATGTTCGCCTATAGATAAAAGGAAACACAAGTCGGAATAGTTATCTCTATTCTTAGTATGTCAAACTCGATATGGTGTTTCATCATTATAACAAAATCGACCCCAAGATTATTCCGCCATGTGCAATATATACAAGTTTGTTTGTTAAGGGTGGTTTTATAGTTGATTTTATGCGGTTTTCTCGACTTTATTTGCACCGTCGCTTCGACCCGCGTTCAACAGCGAGCGCAGAAAATATGGTTGTATGATAAAATTCACAATTTACATTGTAATAGGTAACAGAGATGAACATGTTCACATAGCATAGCACGTCTCAAGTGTGAGGGTTTGAATATTTTTAGGAAGACCAAGGCCAAGACTAATTCCTTTGGGGGCAGATTTCACAGCTTCATGAAATCACGTTTGAAGAAACAATTGTCAGAACAAGATTAATAAAAATGTAAACAAGAATATGCTCACACAATACAATATGTACAATAGAGGTAACAAAACAAAAATAACAAGTATATAATCAACGTAATCAACCTAAAACCCAGATCTCATTTTTTGGCTATAAATTATACGCTATAATAAAAACAGATAATTATACGCAAGTATATTGTAAAAACTTCTATAGAAAGTGAATGATTTAAATTTATTTTGGGAAATAATTTCAAATGGAACTAATTGAAAACATACGAGACATTTGTAGCAGACTGCGAGTTACATAAATATGTAAATATTAAGTTAGGATTTGAGAAAAGAGAACTACACTATCTACACTCATTACAAGCAATTCAAGTAAACCTGTAATCGACATTGCTTTACACCTTCATTTTCTTTATTGAACTACAACCACATCGAGCTTCTCGTTCTTTCAAATTATGTCAAATTATGTGTAAACCATCTTAAAACATAAAACAACAATCATGACTTTAAATATATTTATTGTATGTAGCTATGTATAAAATAAATATTGACTGACATACCAAACTATTGTTAATATAACAAATCTAAAAATACATTATTGCATCATACAATAACAAATCTTATGATATAACGTGAAACAAACAAACAAACAAATTATACAAATGCCAATATCATTAAACAACTTTTAATATATCTTCATAAAATATACATTTCACTGGTACAATCAGTTTACTCACAATACTCATTTGGATCACGTGTTCTTTTCCAAATCTTTAATGAAAACCTTCAACCAGTGGAATTTATGAAGCACTTCTAATGTTAATCAGTTTCTATTTGAAGACATCATATATCTACTATTCAAATGACAATACTCTTCCTTCTATCAAAATGTAATTTGGAAATCATAGAAAGGATGGTTTTCCTGCTATTCCAGTGTGGTTGTCAGAGTACTCTTTTGTAAAACATGTCGAATGTACAACTTTAGAACTCATACCAAACTAAAATTACAGTTAAATCAAAGAAAGCTTAGAAAGAACTCCCGTGTGCTGAGAGTATTGAAGACACAGTAAAAATTAATTCAAAATTACTTGTACTTGAGATATTGATAGAATAGCTGAAAACTAATTATGTAAATCAGGTAACTGATATGAACAGGTATAAGTGTAAAACTAATAAGGTCTGCACAATGTACCAAGTTTCATTGAAATGTGATTAGAACCCAAAAAATATTAATTATTATGCTAATTAGAGAGTTAATATGAACAGATTTTAACCCAAAATTAATCAGGCTGTCTATTGTCCTAGAGCATTTATGTACCAAGTTTTATTCAAATGTGATGATCAATACTTGAGATATCAGTATTAATTAATTATGTTAATTAAGTGATTAAGAAGCATACATATTTACCAAAAACTAATATGGTGTGTAGTCCTAGGTTCATGAAATGTGATGGGTACTCTTTAAAAGTTTCATTGAAATCCAATGAGTGGTTTGTAGACATCAGTGCAACAGCCATAGAACAGCAAAAAATTAACTAATTATGCAAATTAGGTAATTAATAGGCACAATTATTTATTCCAAAATTAATCAGGTCTCTGCATAGTCCTAGAAAATGTCGCAAGTCTCATTGAAATGTGATGATTAGTACTTGAGATATCAGATGAAAAGCTGAAAATTAACTAATTATGCTAATAAGGTGATTAATATGCACAAATATTTACCCAAAAACTAATTAGGTCTCTGCACAGTCCTCAAGTAACTATGTACCAAGTTTCATTGATATGTGATCATTACTACTCGAAATATCAAAAGCTGAAAATTAATTAATTATGCAAATTAGATAATTAATATGTACTGATATTACCCTAAACACTACCAGGTCTGTGCAGTGTCATATGACATCTATGTACCAAGTTTTATTGAAATGTTATGATTAGTACTTGAGATATCAGTGGAAAAAGCGAAAATTGATTAATCATTATGTAAATTAGGTAATTAATAATATAAATTTTTACCCAAAACTAACCAAATCTGCGCATTAGTTCAGAGCATCCATGTGCCAAGTTTCATTGAAATCCAATGAGTGGTTCTTCAAATATCAGTGAAACAGTCATGGAACAGCTTGAAATCAGTTAATTATCATTCAAATTAGATAATTAATATTCATAGATTTTTACCCAAAACTAATCAAATCTGCGCACTAGTTCAGAGCATCTATGTGCCAAGTTTCATCAAAATCTAATGAGTGGTTCTTCAGATATCAGTGGAACAGTCTTGGAAGAGCTAAAAATCAGCTAATTATCATGCAAATTAGGTAATTAATATTCATAGATTTTTACCAAAACCTAATCAACTCTGCGCATTATCCCAGAGCATCTATGTACCAAGTTTCACCAAAATTTGATTAGTGGTTCTTGAGATAACGGTGGAACAAAAAAAGTGACATACATACATACAGACATACAGACAGGGTAACTGCAAAGACTCCCTTTTGTGCTTCGCACACGGGAGTCAAAAAGGCTACTTGTGAAAAAGAAATATAAAATCCATATACAAATACACAAACTCCCCTGAAAATATTCATTTGTGGATTTATTTACAGAGGTTATTAGTAAGGTTAAAGCTCTATTATACTACACACTGACCATTATTCAATTGTAAAATAGCTTTGAATTCATTCTCAGGCTAGGATAACAATTATTCAATAGTAAAAATAGCTTTGAATTCATTCTCAGGTCTGGATAACAATTATTCAATAGTAAAAATAGCTTTGACTTCATTCTCAGGTCTGGATAATAATTATTCAATTGTAAAAATAGCTTTGACTTCATTCTCAGGTCTGGATAATAATTATTCAATAGTAAAAATAGCTTTGACTTCATTCTCAGGTCTGGATAATAATTATTCAATAGTAAAAATAGCTTTGACTTCATTCTCAGGTCTGGATAATAATTATTCAATAGTAAAAATAGCTTTGACTTCATTCTCAGGTCTGGATAATAATTATTCAATAGTAAAAATAGCTTTGACTTCATTCTCAGGTCTGGATAATAATTATTCAATAGTAAAAATAGCTTTGACTTCATTCTCAGGTCTGGATAACAATTATTCAATAGTAAAAATAGCTTTGACTTCATTCTCAGGTCTGGATAATAATTATTCAATAGTAAAAATAGCTTTGACTTCATTCTCAGGTCTGGATAATAATTATTCAATTGTAAAAATAGCTTTGACTTCATTCTCAGGCCTGGATAACACACTCACATGACATATTTTCATCACTGTACCATTTGATAAATCAAACCAATCTTTTTTTGTTTTGTCTTTTAATAAACCACTTTAACATATCCACTATGTTCTCAAATACAGAACGACAATAACACACATATGCTACTGTGGCGTTCTACTACATGTACAGATATATATATAATTAATTTAAAAATACTAATATTTTACTATACTAAAAACATTCATTGCAGAAATATAGTACTGACATAGCATAGAGTAGTCAGTTACTGCATTGCATAGTAAAGAGTAATAAGAGTTCTTAATAACATCACAAAAAAAGCCACAGTAACTGCATCATTAAATATTAAGCTGTATACAAATATTTTGTAAAAATAATCTTATTAATTTGCAAGTGGTTTTTAATACACATTCATCTACTTCTATAATTCAAAGTAGAATAATGTAGATGAAGTTGCAGTTGATTCAGCACACACTTTTAACATAATTATGTATTTCTGAATTATTTTCCATGATTGGTATATCAATCTACCGTAGTTTTTGAACCAATTGCACGTACTGTAGAGCAATGTTCAATTCAAAATAGCCTTGATCAATCACAAGGTCATTTTTTCTATGGAAACATGTTCAGGTGCTTCCACTTTTCAAATGCTCTTTATTTGTAGCGCTTTTTAACTTCCTGCATTTTAACTACTTAGCTGCATCCTTTCCTGTTTACACAGCAATTATGGGCATTCTGAGGGTGGTATACATTGCAGTTCATGTAGTACCATTCCTGCAGCACACCTACAACCAGGGACACAATCTTCCTCCATGCAGTTATTTGTTTCTATTGTACCACATGTCTCCACGCAGGCAGGCGAACATTCATCGTAAACACCACCCTTTGGACAGTTTACAGCTGAAAAGATATTATTTAGAAATATAAAATTAAATGTTAAGTTTCTTGAGTTTCTTGTTGGCTGGGAAGATAGGTCTTTAAAAACGATAAAGATTGTATATGACTGGAGGAGACAACAGATTAATGACCCCTGTTACTTCAAGTTTCTCTCATTACCATAGTTACCATTGAATTTAGATGGGCTAAGCAAGAGCATTTTGTCACCAAATACATGCAAGTATTCCATAATTGTGGCCCATATATAATCCAATTTTCAAAATTGCAACTTTGTCTTGTAAATTTCATGTAAGCACACTAATGTGAATTTCATCTTTTCAAATATTTAGCTTTATAACTGAATTATTTTCCTTTGCATCAAAGAAATTCCAGTGAAATGAAATAAATAGCTGCATTGCAACAAATCACTAAGTGTCAGTGATGTGTCATATCGACTTAAAATCTCAGTGCTGGTAACTTAGCATTGCAATAACGAATTTACAAATAATGTTGTTGTCAGTCATATATTTAGTATGTTATTTGTTGCCAGACCTCTGGGATACCTCCTTTGTGATTTGTCAAAGAGGGCCTGGTAAATTGCTGCAGATAATAAGAGAAAACACAATTTGATCAAAATGGGTAGCCAATAGCAAATTACATGTATGTCGATTTGGATCAAAATTATCCAGAAAAATACTGAATAGGGAAAATGTTGCACAAAAATGATTGTGTTTCAAAGAGTTAACTCACCACATAAGTTGGATCGTCTCCAATCTAATACTATTCCATTTTGTCTTGATTCATGTGCATAAGCTGACAACACGTCACATAGACATTTGTCATGCACAGGGCATGCACACATGTCATACACACAAGCTTTGTAAAACGGGGTTGGATCTACCACAGAATGAGCAGCAGCAAAAGTTGGACCCTGTTGAATAAAAGTGCGATAAATATAAACTAAATAAATACAATTAAGTCATTGAAAATAAAAACATTGGTACTTTTTCTTGTGATTCACACATGCAGAGAAAAAAATAAAATTTACAGATATACTTGTTTGATTACATAATAAGTATACCACAATATGTTTGCCTAAACATTCAAGCAATCATAGTTAAACTTCAAACTTAAATTTCCATGAAAATCTACTACATACTTTAGACAGTTTTTGGTTAAAAAAATGACGTTAGTAAGTTGCAGATCCGAGTTCTATTCACGATAAGATTCAGAAATCAACACAGAAGGTTAATTAATAAAACTGTGTATTACAATCGCTGCACCAGCCCTGGCACACGGGTCTTACCTTGAGCGTATTACAATTCGTCCTGGCATTTATCATTATCACTGCACCAGCCCTGGCACAAGGGTCTTACCTTGAGTGTATTACAATTCATTCTGGCATTTATCGTTATTACTGCACCAGCCCTGGCACATGGATCTATCTCTTCACTGTCTCTACAACTACATTCTACAGGTTCGGCTGCTAACCAAGAATTACCAAACTCTGATGCTGATGTAACAAGTGTGCCATTCAAAGTTCTGTGAAAAAAATGGGGACACACATGAATGAGGGTCACTGCTTCTTGGGGGGAGACAGACTAGATAACTTTCACTTGGACATACTGCTCAGCGGGAAACTAGAGATCAGAATGATGGATTGCAGTCAGATTTGAACGACTTTACCAAAGCATTACAGGCCGAAAAACGCGTAAATTTGTGAGTTGCCACTTTGAGCAGGCAATTATTGATGCGGACATAATTGGACTTGTTAGATCATTGCAACAGACTGGTTAGATCATTGCAACAGACTGGTTGAATCGTTGCGACAGACTGGTTAGATTATTGCAACAGAAAGGTTAGATCATTGCAACAGACTTGTTGAATCGTTGCAACAGACTGGTTAGATCATTGCAACAGACTGGTTAGATCATTGCAACAGACTGGTTAGATCATTGTAACAGACTGGTTAGATCATTGCAACAGACTGGTTGAATCGTTGCAACAGACTGGTTAGATTGTTGAACAGACTGGTTGAATCGTTGCAACAGACTGGTTGAATCGTTGCAACAGACTGGTTAGATCATTGCAACAGACTGTTAGATCATTGCAACAGACTGGTTAGATCATTGCAACAGACTGGTTGAATCGTTGCAACAAACTGGTTAGATCATTGCAACAGACTGGTTGAATCGTTGCAACAGACTGGTTAGATCATTGCAACAGACTGGTTAGATCGTTGCAACAGACTGGTTAGATCGTTGCAACAGACTGGTTAGATCATTGCAACAGACTGGTTGAATAGTTGCAACAGACTGGTTGAATCGTTGCAACAGACTGGTTAGATCATTGCAACAGACTGGTTGAATCGTTGCAACAGACTGGTTAGATCATTGAAACAGACTGGTTAGATCGTTGCAACAGACTGGTTAGATCATTGCAACAGACTGTTAGATCATTGCAACAGACTGGTTAGATCGTTGCAACAGACTGGTTAGATCATTGCAACAGACTGGTTAGATCGTTGCAACAGACTGGTTAGATCATTGCAACAGACTGTTAGATCATTGCAACAGACAGGTTGAATCGTTGCAACAGACTGGTTAGATCATTGCAACAGACTGTTAGATCATTGCAACAGACTGGTTAGATTGTTGCAACAGACTGGTTAGATCGTTGCAACAGACTGTTAGATCATTGCAACAGACAGGTTGAATCGTTGCAACAGACTGGTTAGATCATTGCAACAGACTGTTAGATCATTGCAACAGACAGGTTGAATCGTTGCAACAGACTGGTTAGATCATTGCAACAGACTGGTTAGATCGTTGCAACAGACTGGTTAGATCATTGCAACAGACTGGTTAGATCATTGCAACAGACTGTTAGATCATTGCAACAGACTGGTTAGATCATTGCAACAAACTGGTTGAATCGTTGCAACAGACTGGTTAGATCATTGCAACAGACTGTTAGATCATTGCAACAGACAGGTTGAATCGTTGCAACAGACTGGTTAGATCATTGCAACAGACTGTTAGATCATTGCAACAGACTGGTTAGATTGTTGCAACAGACTGGTTAGATCATTGCAACAGACTGGTTAGATCATTGCAACAGACTGGTTAGATCATTGCAACAGACTGGTTAGATCATTGCAACAAACTGGTTGAATCGTTGCAACAGACTGGTTAGATCATTGCAACAGACTGTTAGATCATTGCAACAGACAGGTTGAATCGTTGCAACAGACTGGTTAGATCATTGCAACAGACTGGTTAGATCGTTGCAACAGACTGGTTAGATCATTGCAACAGACTGGTTAGATCATTGCAACAGACTGTTAGATCATTGCAACAGACTGGTTAGATCATTGCAACAAACTGGTTGAATCGTTGCAACAGACTGGTTAGATCATTGCAACAGACTGTTAGATCATTGCAACAGACAGGTTGAATCGTTGCAACAGACTGGTTAGATCATTGCAACAGACTGTTAGATCATTGCAACAGACTGGTTAGATTGTTGCAACAGACTGGTTAGATCATTGCAACAGACTGGTTAGATCATTGCAACAGACTGGTTAGATCATTGCAACAGACTGGTTAGATCATTGCAACAAACTGGTTGAATCGTTGCAACAGACTGGTTAGATCGTTGCAACAGTCTGGTTAGATTATTGCAACAGACTGTTAGATCATTGCAACAGACTGTTAGATCATTGCAACAGACTGATTAAGCCCCTTTCACAATTGGCGCCTCACTCGTGCGATAACTTTTTTTTTCGAAAATATTTTTTCCGTTCTGTTGTAGAAGTGTTGTCTTTGAGTCGCAAGCAATATATAAAATCGTACGTATTTGGGATGAAAGCTCAGGAGTTCTCGAGCTTATATTGGGGGTGAAAACAAATCGTACAACGTTGCAAAGGGGCAAGACAGATCTTCCAATAGTCTTAGGGTGGTACAACGGACTCGTACGACAGGACGCCTCATCGTACGACATGAAAATACTCGTGCAACACTCGTTCGGGGTCTTACGAGTGCGTGCAAAGTCGCACAACACTCGTACTGCCTGTCGTGCAATTATTTGTCATCACGTCAGTCGCTCAAAATATCGGAGCAGCACGTTTTTTTTCCCCGACCGAGATGCGACCATTTTGTCGCATCTGGATCGTACAATAAGTGGTACAACGGCTACAACGAGTCGTACAACGGGAAAAATTTCGAGTCGCAAGTCGTTGTAGTCTGTTTGGCACCAATTGTGAAAGGGGCTTTAGATCATTGCAACATACTGTTAGATCATTGCAACAGACTAGTTAGATCGTTGCAACAGACTGGTTAGATCGTTGCAACAGACTGGTTAGATCGTTGCAACAGACTGGTTAGATCATTGCAACAGACTGGTTAGATCATTGCAACAGACTGGTTAGATTATTGCAACAGACTGGTTAGATTGTTGAACAGACTGGTTAGATCATTGCAACAGACTGGTTAGATCATTGCAACAGACTGGTTAGATTATTGCAACAGACTGGTTAGATTGTTGCAACAGACTGGTTAGATTGTTGCAACAGACTGGTTAGATTATTGCAACAGACTGGTTAGATTGAATCATCATACAATTACTTACATAAAATCATCTTTTGGATCATCATTGAAATTTCCACATATTCCACATAATTGGCCTTTATACTTTCCATCTGCAGTGACTTCAGCAAAATGAGCACCGTCCCAAGATACACGAATACCAATACTTGTATGAATGACAACAAGAAGACCTACATAGACACCACAACATACCAACATCAACTGATATTCTTAATTTTAATTATTCACAAATATATTGCTTTACTTGTAATAGTTTATACAAGTGCTCAACAAACGAGTCATGTTTGTGTATTGTTCCTCAACTACATGCTTTCAAAGTGGTCCCATATAACCAATTGTGCACATGTACTGAAATTTCCCACATTATGCACACTTGAGATTTTAAGATAGGATAGGATAGAATTAAAAAATAAGAGTTATGTAATATAGATGTCAATAGCAATGGTAACATGTGGTGAAGATCTCACAGCTTGAGGTAAAAACAATTTCTTTCACAGCATGTTTGCCTTGTGGTTTGCGACACAATTTGTGATTTCAAATGGAGTCTTCAATGCATATCGCATGCGTAGCTTACACCAACCTTTATCATATCTTATATTATTATTATACATCTGTCACTGTAACACCATAGGTTACAGCACGCCGTAATTTTGCAGTATTTTACGGGGTATTTTCATCCTACCATATAAGGAAATTCGAATTCCAAATATGGAATGATTACGCGCATAAGCGTCCTCTAATAATAAAAACAAACATGGCTGCCACCAGGGTTTGACTGCACTCCACACGAAGAAGATCTGATTCTGTTCTAATTTTTTGGAATTTCAGCATTCCTGTGATGTATCCTTGGAAGGAAAAGATATATAATAATAAGGTTTTTACAAAGATACCCCAAAATATGCACTCAGACAGTACACCATCGCATCGCATCAACCTCCGCTGCGCATCAGTCGATACTGTCTTCCTGCATACTTTGAGGTATCCTCGTAATAACATCATATTATCAACAACACATTCCCTGTGACTTGATACATACCTATTTTCTGTATACTGATATCAGGTTCAATAATGTACGGCAACTTAACATCATTACCATTAACGTTAACCTTGAAGTCTGGAAGCAGCAGAATTGTCCAGTTTGCAACTTTAACTTGAACAAGTTGAGTCCAAGCCACAGCATATGTACTTTTGCCATCATTTTGAACAATAACCTGGAACTCATTATTGAAGCAATCTTCAGATAGTACATATGTACATGTGCCTTGGAATTCTAGAAATCTACCATCATAGGTTCTGTAATGTGGATCTCCAAATACTATACATGAACCACTTCCTGTGAAAATAAAACAACAATACCATTCTTTAAATGCAAGGATGGATTCAATTAAAAAAAGTGTACAGCAAGTGGTTAAAGTGACAATCCAAATAATTATAATTCATTTATTAATTTATTTGAAAGAATACATACAAATGAGTATAACAAACTAAAAACAACAAGTGACCTCATTGTCAACAACAAGTGACCTCATTGTCAACAACAAACGACCTCATTGTCAACAACAAACGACCTCATTGTCAACAACAAGTGACCTCATTGTCAACAACAAACGACCTCATTGTCAACAACAAACGACCTCATTGTCAACAACAAGCGACCTCATTGTCAACAACAAGCGACCTCATTGTCAACAACAAGCGACCTCATTGTCAACAACAAACGACCTCATTGTCAACAACAAACGACCTCATTGTCAACAACAAACGACCTCATTGTCAACAACAAACGACCTCATTGTCAACAACAAGTGACCTCATTGTCAACAAAAAACGACCTCATTGTCAACAAAAAAACGACCTCATTGTCAACAAGTGACCTCATTGTCAACAACAAACGACCTCATTGTCAACAACAAGTGACCTCATTGTCAACAACAAACGACCTCATTGTCAACAACAAGTGACCTCATTGTCAACAGCAAGTGACCTCATTGTCAACAACAAACGACCTCATTGTCAACAACAAGTGAACTCATTGTCAACAACAAACGACCTCATTGTCAACAACAAACGACCTCATTGTCAACAAGTGACCTCTTTGTCAACAACAAACGACCTCATTGTCAACAACAAACGACCTCATTGTCAACAACAAACGACCTCATTGTCAACAAGTGACCTCATTGTCAACAAGTGACCTCATTGTCAACAACAAGTGACCTCATTGTCAACAACAAGTGACCTCATTGTCAACAACAAGTGACCTCATTGTCAAAAACAAGTGACCTCATTGTCAACAACAAACGACCTCATTGTCAACAACAAGCGACCTCATTGTCAACAACAAGCGACCTCATTGTCAACAACAAACGACCTCATTGTCAACAACAAACGACCTCATTGTCAACAACAAACGACCTCATTGTCAACAACAAGTGACATCATTGTCAACAAAAAACGACCTCATTGTCAACAAAAAACGACCTCATTGTCAACAAGTGACCTCATTGTCAACAACAAGTAACCTCATTGTCAACAACAAGTGACCTCATTGTCAACAAGTGACCTCATTGTCAACAACAAACGACCTCATTGTCAACAACAAGTGACCTCATTGTCAACAACAAACGACCTCATTGTCAACAACAAGTGACCTCATTGTCAACAGCAAGTGACCTCATTGTCAACAACAAACGACCTCATTGTCAACAACAAGTGAACTCATTGTCAACAACAAACGACCTCATTGTCAACAACAAACGACCTCATTGTCAACAACAAGTGACCTCTTTGTCAACAACAAACGACCTCATTGTCAACAACAAACGACCTCATTGTCAACAACAAACGACCTCATTGTCAACAAGTGACCTCATTGTCAACAAGTGACCTCATTGTCAACAACAAACGACCTCATTGTCAACAACAAGTGACCTCATTGTCAACAAAAAACGACCTCATTGTCAACAACAAGTGACCTCATTGTCAACAACAAGTGACCTCATTGTCAACAACAAGTAACCTCATTGTCAACAACAAGTGACCTCATTGTCAACAAGTGACCTCATTGTCAACAACAAACGACCTCATTGTCAACAACAAGTGAACTCATTGTCAACAACAAGTGAACTCATTGTCAACAACAAACGACCTCATTGTCAACAACAAACGACCTCATTGTCAACAACAAGTGACCTCTTTGTCAACAACAAACGACCTCTTTGTCAACAACAAACGACCTCTTTGTCAACAACAAACGACCTCTTTGTCAACAACAAACGACCTCATTGTCAACAACAAACGACCTCATTGTCAACAAGTGACCTCATTGTCAACAACAAGTGACCTCATTGGCAACAACAAGTGACCTCATTGTCAACAACAAACGACCTCATTGTCAACAAGTGACCTCATTGTCAACAACAAGTGACCTCATTGTCAACAACAAGTGACCTCATTGTCAACAAGTGACCTCATTGTCAACAAGTGACCTCATTGTCAACAGCAAGTGACCTCATTGTCAACAACAAGTGACCTCATTGGCAACAACAAGTGACCTCATTGGCAACAACAAACGACCTCATTGTCAACAACAAGTGACCTCATTGTCAACAACAAGTGACCTCATTGTCAACAACAAGTGACCTCATTGTCAACAACAAGTGACCTCATTGTCAACAACAAGTGACCTCATTGTCAACAACAAACGACCTCATTGTCAACAACAAACGATCTCATTGTCAACAACAAACGACCTCATTGTCAACAACAAACGACCTCATTGTCAACAACAAACGACCTCATTGTCAACAAGTGACCTCATTGTCAACAGCAAGTGACCTCATTGTCAACAACAAACGACCTCATTGTCAACAACAAGTGAACTCATTGTCAACAACAAACGACCTCATTGTCAACAAACGACCTCATTGTCAACAACAAGTGACCTCATTGTCAACAACAAACGACCTTATTGTCAACAACAAGTGACCTCATTGTCAACAACAAACGACCTCATTGTCAACAACAAGTGACCTCATTGTCAACAAGTGACCTCATTGTCAACAACAAGTGACCTCATTGTCAACAAGTGACCTCAGTGTAAAAAACAAGTGACCTCATTGTCAACAACAAGTGACCTCATTGTCAACAAGTGACCTCATTGTCAACAACAAACGACCTCATTGTCAACAACAAACGACCTCATTGTCAACAACAAGTGACCTCATTGTCAACAACAAACGACCTCATTGTCAACAACAAGTGACCTAATTGTCAACAACAAGCAACCTCATTGTCAAATAAAACATTTTGTTAAAAACAGAGAATTGAAGATGTCATCCCGAAAATCTACATATCAAGTATTAAACAAATTGAGCCAGTAGTTTTCAAGAAGAAGTTAAAGTGAAATTGAATGGGTGGACAGATGGGCAGATGATCACCTATGATATGATAAGCCCTGCTCTGTTATCTTGGATGACAGTGAAGATAATAAATAAAAAGCCTCTCAAGTGATATAAATATCAAGATTGAATTATGTAGATACTCACTTGGTGCACATTTCTCACAGCATTCGCCATCAATCAGCACCATTTCTTCTAACTCCTGAAAATAGACATTATAAACCTCTAAGAAACTTTACTTAGACAATAAAACTGATCATATACACGTCATGTAACTACTAAATTGATTACCTCGTTGCATGTTACAGGGGGACATAATACAGAAATGCAGCGAGGTGTCCCTTCAGAGCAATCACACAACTGACATTCATCTTCCCAGTGGTCACCTGACTGTTGAAAACAACATTAAATAAAACATCAGGGAAAGAGATAATCAATAGTTTGAATTACAAGTACTGTGGAATACTTTATTTTTGCTGGAATTAATTTTCACTGAAAAGGCGTTTTGGGCATTTTGTATGGAATTTATTTTCACTGGTTTTTGATGAGTTTAATGTGAAATATAGGAAAAAAAGTATATTCGCTGGATTTTATTTTCATGGAATCATCCCTTCAGCGAAAATAAATTCCAAGCGAAAATAAAGTATTCTACAGAACTCACTGACAAAACACAAACAAGAGAAACAATATGAATAGTCAATTAACCAATTTTACCATTCACTGTAAATCGTGTGTTATGCGTGAAATTGAATGTAAAAACAGGATAAACAAAGGTCATAACATCGTAGTGACATCAAAACATCATCATGCACATTTAATGATGGTCAATTTTGATGAAGTCAAGATATCTCAACGCAATAATCCTCTCTGAAAGACAGGAATTTCGAGATTAACTATAATGAAGAAACAATTCAAGTTCAAAATCAAATCATCCGATTTTTCAGTCAGACGTTCAAACCACATCATTCACACCTGACTCAAGATCTTGTAGTGAATAAAAAAAATCACCAATTTTGCTTAAACTACCCTAAAATAGATCTGAAAAATTTAAGAGAATGAGCAGTATCAGACCTCAGGTAAACGGATATTAATTGTCACTCTGATATGTATATATTGATAATCTTGACAAACAACACATATGCAATAGTAACACTTACCGCATAAGATACACCTTTATACCTACACAGTGCCTGCTTAGAGCACCTCGAACAACAAGAATCAGCAGGTGTGAATACATCAGCTAAATCACAGTCAGGTATAGGACAATCAGGTCTGTTACATTTCACACTACCTTGCTAATAAATTAACATAAACAGATTATTAACCTTTTCATCATCAGTTTCCTCTTTTTTCATCACAAATTCACAAAATAGTTTTGTTTATAGTCTGCAGAAGATTGGGACAAAAATAGCATTTTTTTGAGTAACAAGCAGCCACTCAGATGAGATAGCTCCACTGTTATCAATGCACATTTTAATTAAAGAATTTCAACAAGAAGTCGAAAATATCACTTTTTACTACAAATGACAATCAAAGAAAGCTTAGAAAGAACTCCCGTGTGCTGAGGGAATAAGGATCATGATGTAATATTTGGGAATATTTGAAAATGATAAACAAATTATGAATAATCTATTAAATAAGGAGCCACCAGTAGTCATCTACACACAGACATCGTATACCTACAATAAGCCTACTTAAAAATATGCATAACAAGTCTACACAAAATTGCAACATTAAAAAGAAAACTGAAATAATTCATAAAACATTGGGGAAAATGAAATGCAACGAAAATAGTAAACAAATAAATGCCCAAAATAAACTTATAGGGCATTTAAAAATATTTTAGAAATTTAGTTAACACGGAAAACGTCAAGTAGCAAGAACAACTATATACATTTCTGACAAACAATCACAATCTAAATATCTAAAATTCAAACCACTATCTTAATATCAATATGTGTGTCAATAAATATTATATTTATTTATTTTCAGTTACGTATATTAATAAGGAAGGCATCACAATCTTTTAGATTGGTTTGTAAATCCCGAAAATCGACATGGTAAAATTACAACCATCGTACAGCTCAGTACCATAACAAATATTAATAATTTACGGCAGACGTACTTCTCGGTACATAAAATTCAAAGTAATCCATCGCGTCTCATTTGTTACTGCGTATAAATTGACACTATCTGGGGCACGTGATGAGTACCAACCAAAAATACACACAGGACATTTAAAGTGGCTCGAAACAAAACCTATTCGCTAATTTTCGTTTCGAAAACATCTACGATGGATTAAATACCGTATAATGGCTGACTTCCTGTAAGAACTGTGTCAGTGTGAGCTCCAACAAAATATACCAAAATTACCATCTACTCTATTGGCTACAAGATTTATCTTACTCAGAATGGTTATGTGAATGTTCAAAGCCTCTAGCTGGACTACTATTTACGATTTTCCTCGATTTCTTAGACCAAAAATACTGCTTCTTTTTGGACCATGATCTCGGATTGAACAACAACAACACTCATCAACAGCTACAGACTTTAACTACAGATAGCAGAGGAATATCATCAACTATGACATAACTGCCTTTATCAACAAGTACAACGCCAGTAAGTAGAACAACAATTAACAATCTCTCGATAGACAGTGAACTTCATGTATATAAGGTAAAGTCAAACAACAGACCTTAGTACGGTACAGTTGATTAGTCATGTATAGCCAAGAAGGCTGCTGAAACAAAGAGAAACAAAGAGAACACAGAAGTTGTAAAACAAAGGAACTCAAAACAAAACAAGGTGTGAAACTGTTACCTTCTTCTGATCAACTATAATGGCAACAAATAAACAGATCTCTCTTAAATGTAATGCAACTGAAGAACCAAACAATGAAGACAAATTACAGGAATTCTTCAAAACCTATGACCAGCTAAAAGGACATAGCATAGAGATTAAGATCAACAAACAATCAGTGACCCTAACATCAAATGACAAATATAGAGATCTGTGGTTGAAATGTTCAAAGAAAGCTTATCCAGAAGGAAAACATTTTTATGAAGAAAAACCGAAAGAAAAGACTCAGCAATTACGACTGTCAACTAGACATGGGCACACAGTCACTATTAAAGTATATAACAATGGAACACTCCTCATACAGGGTAACTCATACAAGCAATGGACCATGAGTGAAGGGACCATACTTCTAAACATAATACAACAACAACTACAACTCCAAATCAACATCAACAAAAAATCAGAAGAACCAAGAAGAAACTTAAGAAGAATCACAATGAAACCTGTTAGATACTTATTTATTTATTTATTAACACACAACATCCCTCGGAGGGGATGAAAAGGGTTACAAATCAGATATTAGTAAAAGAAAAATAACCACATAAAGAGTAAGGGAACAAAAAGGCATAAAAAAAAAAAAAAGATAATAAGTTGAATACAAGGAATGTATTACTGGCTTAGTTTATGTAGGTGCTGCTGTCTTGTATTAAAACAGTTTTTTAAATATTGCGCTAAAGGAATTGACATTTTCTCGTCACTTAGTAATGATATGAATTTATTTTCATTACTAAATTTGTCAAAATTTGGTATACGTTTATTAGCTACAATGTAAAGTTTTGATCTTATTTCATTGTAATGAGGACAATTTGTGACAAAATGTTGTTCATCTTCAACATGGTCATTGTCGCACATATTGCAGACTCTGTCTTTAAAATCCAATCCTGTATGCCGGCCTGTTTCAATTTTCAGACAGTGGTTGCCAAGTCTAAATTTTGTTAAGGATTTGCGAAGTTCACTGTTTTTCATAATTGTTAAGTAGTTTTCTTGTTCTATTTTGGTTTTAAAAAGTTTGTAGGTTCTTAGTTTATTTTTAGAATTTGATTTTTTCCTATTGTCATTATTTATTTCATTTTTCCACTCAGTTGTAAACTCTTCTTTTAATTTCTCATCAATTGTTTTTAATTTTGATAATGAGATAATATTTGTTTCATTTAAAAGATAAGAATGGTTAATATTATTTAATATCAGATCAAGTTTTTTTAAACCATTTACTTTTAATAATTTTATTGATATAGTATGCTTCTTGAAGTAGAGTATTTGTGGAATTTGCAATACGATTGGCATATTTTATCATTTGTTTCTTAATAAAAGAGTCAAGAGGTAATTTTCCCAATTCACTATATATTGCCATGATTGGTGTATTTTTTGAGATACCAAGAATGTACCGAGAATGTAGACTCGGATGATACAGAAGGAGAAAATGGGCAATTTTCTCATAATCCAACTAAACCAAACACAAATGAAATAACATACACTCCAAGTAAAATCAAAGATGATACTACATATTTAAAAGAAGACACACCAACCAGAATTCCAGTAAAAGTTAAAGCAGATGGCTCTACTACCTCACCAAAAGAAAAAATTAAAATACCAATCATAGAAAGTGATAAAATCATAGAAATGGTGGAAGAGATGTACACAAAACAGATGTCACTTTTCATATCTATGGATGCAAAGGTGACAGAAGGATACAATAAAATAATTGATAAATTGGTTAACATAAACAAAGACCCAACAGATGTAAGAATTCTACAGAAAGAGCTAACAAGTCATTGTCAATGACACGTCCCCGTTCCGTTCATATTTGAGTGACATATACATTCAAAGCAGATCATGACCGAAATGCACCTGCATATGTACAACACATTGTGCTAAATCTGAACAAAATCCATCCATGCATGACTGAGATCCAGTTCTGGAATTGTGAAAATACGTGATTTTGATGCATTTTCGGCCTTAAAATGGCCATCATTCCGCTATTGTTAAGCAGATCATGAAACAAATGCACATATCTATTTGTGACATGATGTACCATGTGTGTGTGAAGTTTGAACTTGATCAATCCAGACATGTCTTGGATACGGATCCAGAACTGAATTCCTTAACAAAATGGCCGCCAGTCGGCCATTTCGAACTTGATCCGAAAAAAAAAATGACGTGCATCAAGGTCCTATTATGTTTAATGTATGTACCAAATTTGAACAAAATCCATCCATGCATAACTGAGATACGGGTCCGGAATGGTGAAAATGTGCGATTTCAATGCATTTTCGGCCTTAAAGCGGCCGCCATTTGGCTATCGTTAATGAGATCATGAAACAAATGCACATACATATTTGTGACATGATGTACCTTGTGTGTGTGAAGTTTGAACTCGATCAATCCAAGCATGTCTCAGATACGGATCCAGAACTGAATTCTTTAAAACAAAATGGCCGCCAGTCGGCCATTTCGAACCCGATCCAAAAAAAAATGACGTGCATCAAGGTCCTATTATGTTTAATGTATGTACCAAATTTGAACAAAATCCGTCCATGCATAACTGAGATCCGGGTCCGGAATGGTGAAAATGTGCGATTTTGATGCATTTTCGGCCTTAAAATGGCCGCTATTCGGCTATCGTTAATCGGATCATGAAAAAAATGCATGTGCATATGTCCCATATAATGTATGATGTATGAGTGAAGTTTGAACTTAATCGGTCCATGCATGTTCGAGATACAGGTGATCACGGACGGACGGACGGACGGACGGACGCACACAGGGCAAAACATAAGTCCCCGTTTTCGGACTGCGTCCGAACGGGGACTAAAAACAAAAGACAAAGAAATTCAAGAATTAAAGCAACATCTCAAAGAAAAAGACAATGTGATAGAAAGAATGCAACTGAAGATTAACAGCGTAACTGTTGGAAATAATACTCTAATAATAGAACAGACACAGACCAAAGATGTAATTAAACTGAAAGACATTGAAATAAATAGACTAAGAACAGAAATAGACAAACAAGCCAAACAGAACAATGCAAGTGAAGAGGCTATCAAAGAAATGCAAGAAAAAGTTTGTGAGGTGATGATCGAACAAATCAGTGAAGTAGAGAAACAACTACAGAAAATTAATTCCAAAGATGACAAAGACACAAAGAATATAAATACTGATGACAAGAAAATTGAAGCTATCCATCCTGCACAAACATCGCATAAAAACTACAGTGACACCAGCTCAATAACTCACAAATCAGCTCAACCAGAAAATTCCATCATTAGTACGACTAGTCCATTACACTCGCCAAAACAGAGAAAGATCACACAGAGGTGTCAAATGAATATCAGAATAATCAACGTAAACTGCCATACGGTGTAGAACATGCAATACTCAGCGACTCACAATCATCACAAATCCGTAACTACAGCATGGCAAGAAACCAGATGATTTTGACATACAGTGGTGCTACCATCAATAGTATGGAGAAAGTCATTATCAACAATGGATTTCCACCTACACTAAAGACTCTCACCATAAACATTGCTGGAAATGATATCGACAATGGCATGGATAGCAAGACATTAACTACAAAATACACGGATATGGTAGAAGTCATACAACATGCCCTACCAAATATTGTGTTATATCTCTGTGAAGTATTTCCCAGGAAATCATGGAAAGAAGACAAACTGACCACTCTGAAACAACTAAATCAATCATTACAGTACAGTGATGCTAATATACACAGAATAACCATGAACAACATAGGTCTCAATCACCTTCATACAGATGGTGTCCACCTTAACAGATCTCATGGAACCCAAATATTCATCAACAACATCAAATCTGCAGTCATGAACCAATTCCCACTCTCAGCCCGTCCAACCAGAAGAGGTGCTACCTACCAATTCAGAAACAGCTACATAGACACCCACAGAAAGTACTCGTCAGTTGTAAAAGGAAATACTGAAAGTCATCCACACTACAATTCACAACAGAGATACCCACATGAGAACAACTCGTACATGCACCAAGAAAGCTGGAGAGAACAACAAGAAACACCAATGGATCTGATCACATCTATCAAAAACTTGGAAAAACAACTAAAAGACTTCCAACCAGTAAATACAACTAACAATATTAAGTATTAACATTATGAGGATAAATAAAAAGAATAAAGTAGCGCAAAACCTACTTCAAATTGGACACATCAACGCACAAGGACTACGATATAACTACATACCAGAACCACCAAACAGAGATGTGAAAACAAAAGAACTCATTGACATAGAAACCAAATACACAATTACCATATATACTGTTTCACTGAGACATGGTTAGATAACACTACAACAGACCTTTTACCTACACCAAAAGAATACTTTATCCATCATAAACTGAGGAAAAAACACAAGAAAGCATGGAAAAGTTCAGGTGGGATAAGTGTTTATATAAAGAATAAAATTAAAGAAGGTGTATCAATACTACCATCAACAAATGAATATACAGTGTGGTGCAGACTGAACAAGGATTTCTTCAATCAACAAAATGACATATACCTATGCAATGTCTACATACCCCCATCAGGTTCTTCATATTATGACACACAAGAGACAGACCCTTACCAGATTCTAAATCAAGAGATAAACCAATATAAACAAAAAGGATCCATATTACTCCAAGGTGACTTCAATGCCAGAACAGCCAATCTAACAGACTACATTGAAGATGATGACAAAGACAACAATCTGCTACCAATACCAAACTACTATGTTTCTGACATACACGCCAAACAAAGACATAATATGGATAAAAGGAAAAACAATTTTGGAGAGGAACTTATAAATATCTGCAAAACACAACAGCTGCTCATCCTAAATGGCCGAACAATTGGAGATAGTTCAGGCCAGTTAACTTGCTATGAATGGAATGGAGCTAGTACTGTGGATTATACCATAATCGACCAAACATTAATACAAAATGTTATGAACTTTAAAGTAAATCCACTTTTACCAGGTCTTGATCACTGCCAAATATCAACCACCATAAAACTACATATACCAATCTACAAAGAAACGCACACAAATATAAACAACACCTTACCTTTAATGCCTGGACATTACAAGTGGTCAACAGAAAATAAAGAAATATATAAAATATACCTACAAATAGGAGAAGGACAACATATAATCAACAACTTCATAAAGAAAGACTACTCCAATCACTCATCTCAAGACATTGCCACCGATTTTCAGGAAATGATAGACAAGATAGCAAAGAATTGCCTCATTACAAAATCAAAACCAAGAAAAATTAAGAAAACACACGCCAGTAAAAAGAAAAACAATGACAGGCAATGCAATATAATGAAGAAAGAACTTATCAATATATCAAAACAAATGAGAAAAGATCCATATAATACTGGAATCAGGACCCAATACCACATGAAAAAGAAAATCTTCAAAAAATATGTGAAGCAACTTAAGCAACAGAAATGGATTACCTTTCAAAATAAAATCAACATCCTAAATGAGACTACAACACAACAAGAACTGTGGCAGACAATACATGACTACACAAAACAAAACATCAAAAATAACGGTAGTAAACATGTATCAGAAAAACCATATACAGAATGGATAAACCACTTTAAATCTATCAGCACCAATTCAAACACTTCAAAGATCAGACAAGAAGAGATAAATACAGCACTAAGAAACATCGAAAACATGAAGAAAACAAACGAATACCTAAACAAGAAAATAACATTACATGAAATCACTACCGTATTAAGAAAACTAAAGAATAGAAAATCATCTGGCATAGATGGAATACCACCAGAGATGTTGAAATATGGTAGCCCACTTCTGAGTCAAGCTCTACAATTATTATACAACCATGTACTTACTACTGAAGATTACCCACAGCTTTGGAACATCAATACAACAACACCTATCCATAAGAAAGGCAATGCATTAGATCCATCAAATTACCGTGGCATTTCAACTAGCAGCAATATAGGCAAAATATTCGCAATTATTCTAAATACAAGACTTATCAACTTTCTAGAGAAACAGAACATCATACACAAAAACCAAGCAGGATTCAGGAAAGGACACAAAACCATAGACCACATATTAACAATACACACACTGATTAAAAAGTATCAATCAAGGAACAAAAATCTGTATGCATGTTTCATAGATCTCAAGAAATGCTTTGATATAGTATGGCAAGATGGACTCCTGTACAAACTACATAAACACAACATAAGTGGCCCAATGTACAACATCATTAAAGACATGTACAGCAGCATGCAATTCCAAAACAAACTGGATGGAAAAATCTCGCCACTATTCCAATTAGAAAATGGAGTGAAACAAGGCTGCCCCCTGAGCCCAACACTTTTCAATGTATTTATAAATGAACTATCAGAAGACCTCAACCTCAACACAGACCATATGCCAAAACTCAACAATAAAGCTATATCAAATCTGATGTATGCTGATGATATAGCCCTGCTTTCAAAGTCAAAGTCTGGACTCCAAGCAAACATCAACTCACTACAACAATACACAGAGAAATGGGGCTTGACAGTAAACACGGAAAAGACAAAAACAATGACGTTCACAAAAAACGGACATAAATCAGAGAATACTTTTTTCACATACAACAAAACAATACTACAGAAGACAAATCAGTTCACATATCTGGGCATCAACATCAACTCCAATGGCACCACGACAAAAACAACACAAACACTGGCAGATAAAGCAAAAAAAGCAGAACGTAATCTATCAACAATCTACCCAAAAAACAAGAACAACATCAGATTGAAGACCAAACTATTTGATACTATACAACAACCTATACTATTATATGGCTCAGAAATATGGGGAATACATATAAACATACAACAATGGGACAACACAGACACTGAAAAATGTCACCTAAGACTCTGTCGCCAGATATTATCCCTAAACAACAAAAGCAGCAACATCTGATGTCGAATGGAATTAGGAAGACTGCCACTCTTATCCATAGTACAACAAAGAGCCAAGAGTGGATCAATAACATTTGCATATGACGCTTTAATGGAGCTGAAACAACAGTGTTATCCTAACTCTTGGCTGCAAAAACTCAACAACATCAAAACAACATACAACATTGACATCGATAACATTAATAAAGACCATTTATATCAGATATCTAAAGACTACTACAATAAACTATGGAATCAAGACAATAACAGAGAGAACTCAGAACTACGGACATACAGGCAAATAAACAATGAAATTAAACAAGCACCATATTTAACTGAATTAAATAAACTCCATGATGTTGAAACACTAGCAAGATTACGGCTTAGTTGCCACAAATTACAGATTGAAGTAGGAAGACATACTCGTCCAAAAACACCACTCAGCAAGAGATTATGCAAAACATGCAATATATTAGAGGATGAAATCCACTTCATTACATCTTGTAAAGCTTACTCTTCTGAAAGAAAGACTCTTTACGATGAATTTAACATAATATTTACAAATTTACATGAGATGGACAAAACAGAAAAATTCAAGACAATCATCAACGCATCAGATATACATTTACTGAAAACACTAATCCAATACATTGATAATGCAAACTTGAAAAGAAGCATTTAGTAACTTTCTTTGTTTTTTGATACTATAATTAATCTGTGTTCATGTTTATTAATTTAACTTTATTATTCAGAGCCCAAAAAAGATTGTAATTTCTTTACGGTGATAATAAAGTATTATTGTATTGTATTGTATACCGTCCCGCATATTTTTTTTTACCAGGCAGGAGACGCCGGTCAGCGTGGCGTTGCTCCAGTGGTTTCCACTGTGCATCCAGTAGTTAACGCCAACATCACGGTCTATACATTCCACATGAAGCATGGTATTCAGCTTAACCATATTTTCTTTTTTGCTCCATGGCTTAACTTAAAGGGGCACCTTCCAGTTAAGATTAATTTCACAACAAATTTACTTTCTGGATTAAAATAACAATGGATAACAAAAGATAGATTAACATTATAAACAACATAAACAATAGTGTCCCATGATTCTTTGGTGCAATCCATGGGATTGAGCGGTTCCCCTTTAATAGGAACAGTAACTCGAGCAATAAATGTGCCTTCCGATTTGAGGGATATCGTGCGGTGTAATATTCAATGAAAAAATAGTGAAACACGAGGCTCACGCTGGGGGCCCACATAAGGTGTTGCAATAGTGTAAATATAACAAAGCCAAACACCAATTGTTTCCTTTGCTAGGTAAAATCAATGTACAGAATAATCGGATGAAACAACTAAAGTAAACTAGGATATATTAGAGCTAATGAATTCGTAATTTCCGACGAAAAGGGCCGGGAAAAAATACCGCTCATAACAAACCACCGTCATAACAAATCACCGTGTTGAGGGGGCGGTGAACAAATGAGACACCGATTGTCAAATTGTTTTGGTAATCATCGCATGTCGATTCATGTCATTTGAACAGGGTACCCTGACACAAAAATAAGGTAAACCAGCTTACTTAGTGATAATGATTTTGTGATTTTCCACACGAAGAACGTTCTCAGAAATAATCCGACATGCTGATCAGCCCACAACAATGGGCACCAAAATTGATCACTCCTGTCACGGTAAATTCGGTATGTTTCACGAGCTTTTTTTTCTCCAAATCCCAACATATATTTACACATGTAGGCGAATTTTGTCAGCCCTGTGTAAATAGATATTTTTACTTGGAATGTGCCCCATTTTACGTACGAGAAACCCTTACACAACGACGTAGTCATCAACACACAGACATCCTATACCTACTAATCGACATGATAGCTTCGTAATTTGGGGAAGGTGGGGGTGAAAGTGCACCATGCAAGTTTCCAAATGTGTAGAGGAAAATAAAGGAAAGAAGTACAATACAATGTTGGTAAGCGATACAAAGGAAATATCTCCTTACGGCAGCGACTTGATACAACTACATTGATGCTGGAGGGTACCATATTTGTTCTCGCGTTCAATAATACGGTGATAAATCAGGATTCACAAGTACAACGAATTTACACAACATTTACCATGAAATCGAACCTACCAACCATTTTCATATCTTCAACACTGCCATGGTTTTGGCGATGATGAATCTCACATTCATTATTTTCTTGACTCGGCTCACACAGGGTTCAATGTTCCGTGGCTTGAATGTAATTGTACACCACACGTGAATGTAAACTAGCTTGCACAGTAATTCGTTTCACAGTCATTGAGGTTATACATTTGTTCAATTACTTATTTATTTACTTTATACGATAATAAAAAATCATACATGTAATTTCTTAGACCTTTTCATAATGTAAACTGATACATTTCATCTCCCGAGCGCTTGCTTCGTTTTTGTACAACCATGGAGGTAGAAAAGTTTTCTACCTCCATGGTACAACACACTGGAAATAACAAAATGGCCGACACCATCATAAATTGCTGGTCATAAAAAATAGAATACTCATGTGCATCATTATGCAAATTAGTCCACTCACCGATTCCTATTAGTTGTATTCATGCAATTGGGCATAATAAACTTAAAAGAAAAATAATAAAAAACTACATAAAAAATGCTAAATTTTAATTAAAATGTAAAATACAACAATGAATTGCAGCAGCCAATAATTAGTAACATTCTTACCAAGTTACATAAAAATCGTTTTAATGCTTTTTGAGATATAACTGAACTAGCTTAAAATTCACACATTATTATGCAGATGAGCTCATTAATATGCATGGATGTCAACCAAAAACTAATCAAATCTGCACATTGCCCCAGACAAGCTATATACCAAGTTTCATTGAAATCCGAACATTGGTTCTTGAGATATCGATGGAACAGACACACACACACACAGACAGACAGACAGACAGACAGACAGACAGACAGACAGACAGACACACAGACACACAGACAGACACACTAACTGCAAAGACTCCCTTTTTGTGCTTTGCATACGGGAGTCAAAAATATTCACCACCATTAGAGAATTAAAGATATCATCATGAAATGAACAATCTAAGAGAGGTCCACCCAAGGTACATATACACCAAGTATCAAAGCATTCAAGCTTGTAGTTTTTTCAAGAAAAACTCGAAAAAGGAAAAGATTTACACGGACGACGACGAACAATCATTCCTATGATAAGCTCCGCTCGACAAAGTAAACAATGAAGCTAAAAACTGAAAATTGATGCCAATTTTGTCTGTTAGCTCAGGGTTCATTCCTAGAATTATTGAAGAATTTTAAAAAAAGTGCATAAAAAATTTGGGCAAGAAAACCTGATGGTGAAAAGATAATAAGTATTTGTATACTTAAAAATGGGTTTAAAATTATAGGTTGTTGCATAAAAAAGTGTTGTCATAACAACAGGTTACATGACCAAGAGGAGTATAAATAATACAATATCACAATTCAATAATCTCCATTGTCGATCAGATAATATAACTATGATACTGTTTTGTCAAAGAGACAGCTTTTATAACAAAGAACATAATTACTCAATAAAGTGACTAATACCAGAGGTACATTACTTGGGGTTTGCAACTCGCATAGTACAGTATGGTGACATCATGTCAAGATCCCAATCAAGTCTCTTATCGTAGATAGCGAGACTGAGGCTATGACCTTCTGACATATATCAATGGTCAAGGTTTGTAATGAAAAAATAAAACTTTTTTTGCCACTATCATAGTGAAAAATGTAATACATCGAAAATGTACAGAAAATATAGTTCTCGTAATCCGTCATATCGTGGGCAGCTATTTTGATCCACCTGGACATCCCAGTATCCTAGTTACTTCGGGCATGTGCATTCGCATTTTTCTGAGTTGGAACGCTTATGCGAGAGCAAGATTGTAACGGAATCTTGGTATCATGTCACCGTAGTTGCAAACCCCAAGTAATGTACCTCTGGTAATATATATTTCTATCCTACCTTGCATGTACACAGGGCACATTTGTCTGCAACTGGAATGAAAGTATCACCATCTTCATGAAACCTGTTTTCAAACTGACAATCAGATGGACCTGAAATAAACAGTTAAAAAAAACATGTAGCTATGGTAGAGTCAAAATTTGTTAAGGTATTCAGTATATTTAATCCCACAAGTAGCTGTGGTAATTTGTATTTGCTTCTTCTTATCACCTCTTCACAAAAGCTGAACAGCATGAAAACACTTTCAAGATTTTGAATCTGAAAGAAAAGTTCAATTTCTTATTAAGTTGCCAAAAAATGGCAATACCTCTTGCTCAATTTTAAAATTTTCATTTAACTTGAGGCAGCAGCACCATCATAACTCTATTACTGTACATACTTGGGTCACTGTTAATAATGTACAAGTATAATAGTTTAATTCATCATTTTAATTAAAAGTATTTTTACTTAAAAGTATTATTTTTCCCCTCTTTTGTAGTTCTTAGTTATTTTCCTATTTTTTTATTCTTGTTTATTTTTATGTGTCGATTTTCATCCATTCCAATGGATGTTAAGTGATTAAAGATTATTATTATTTTCATGATATTGAATTAATATTAAGAATTTGTCCTGCTTTTAAAATTGTTGTATTCTTTATTACTAGTTAACCATGTCATGTTCTTAAGCTGAGAGTTGCTTGTTACTAACCTGCACATACTGAACAGCACATATCAGGTTTCTTGATCCACATATCACTTGCACAGTCAAAGCGAACACACTTTTCTACTTCACATGTTATATGACCATTCTGGAATGACAAAAAATCAATGTCACAATCCATTGATGGAGTAACACTGTAAATGCACACCCAACAGAGCCATACAATTTAAAATTGTAGAATGATTTTTTTTTAAATATCATAATATACAATTATTGTCAATAACATTTGTATCTACTGATATAGCTGAATTTACACATGAAGACACACATCTAAGTCTTGACTTTGTAACAACTTTAAACAAGATTTGTCAGAAGTATACAGAGTACCCACAGAGTACAGAACTTTCTTGAACAAAATCAAGTATGAAAATAAATAACAAGCAGCCTCTCGGCTGAGATAGCTCCACTGTTGGCAATGCCCATTTCAATTAAAGAACAGAAGATATCATTAGAAAATGAAAAATATGCATAGTATCAATGCAATGGGACTTGCTGTTTTCAACAAGAATTCAAAAATATAATTTTTAACCATAAATGATTGTGGTTTTTAACAAGAAGAAAATATCACTTTTTACCAAAAATGACAAAAATATTCATCAAAATTAGAGAATTGAAGATATCATCATGAAATGAACAAATTTGAAAGTGGTCCATATGTAGTATCTATATATGTAATATCAAAGCAATTGGACTTGTCGTTTTTAACAAGAAGTCGAAAATATCACTTTTTACCAAAAATGACAAAAATATTTACCAAAATTAGAGAATTAGAGATATCATTACAAAATGAACAAATCTGAGGGAGGTCGACATGTAGTACCTATATATGTAATATCAAAGCAATTGGACTTGCAGTTTTTAACAAGAAATTGAAAATATCACTTTTTACCAAAAATGACAAAAATATTCACCAAAATTAGAAAATTAAAGATATCATCATGAAATGAACAAATTTGAGAGTGGTCCACATGTAGTACCTATATATGTAATATCAAAGCAATTGGACTTGTGGTTTTTAACAAGAAGTCGAAAATGTCACTTTTTACCAAAAATGACAAAAATATTCACCAAAATTAGAAAATTAAAGATATCATTACAAAATGAATAAATCTGAGAGAGATTCACATGTAGTACCTATATATGTAATATCAAAGCAATTGGACTTGTGGTTTTTAACAAGAAGTTGAAAATATCACTTTTTACCAAAAATGACAAAAATATTCACCAAAATTAGAAAATTAAAGATATCATTACAAAATGAATAAATCTGAGGGAGATTCACATGTAGTACCTAATATATGTAATATCAAAGCAATTGGACTTGCAGTTTTTAACAAGAAGTCGAAAATATCACTTTTTACCAAAAATGACAAAAATATTCACCAAAGTTAAAGAATTGAAGATATCATTACAAAATGACCAAATCTGAGAGAGATACACATGTAGTACCTATATATGTAATATCAAAGCAATTGGACTTGCGGTTTTTAACAAGAAGTCGAAAGTATCACTTTTTACCAAAAATTACAAAAATATTCGCCAAAATTAGAGAATTGAAGATATGATCATGAAATGAACAAATCTGAGAGAGGTCTACCCAAGGTACATATACACCAAGTATCAAAGCATTCAGGCTTGTAGTTTTCAAGAAGAAGTCGAAAAAGTAAAACATTTACACGAATGATGGATGCTGGACACCGGACGACGCCGGACAATCACTCATATGATAAGCTCCGCTCGACAAAGTCGACAACGGAGCTAAAAAGGTCACCAGTCAGCATTTTGGGTTAAATTACAATGCAGACATGCATCAAAACCATTATCTGTAAGTTTGAATAAATTCCACAATGCCTGAGAAATCACTTGACTTGTTCAAATATTTGTTGTGACTAAAATGGCCACCAGTTTGTATATGTTAAATAAGACTTACTTACCATACAAACACAATGTGTACATGGATTTAGATGAAAATTGCTACCATTTTGATAAACAGTGCCATTATTCTCACATTCTGACTCCAATGATTCACCTATAAAACAAGACAGACAATGTAATAGACTGTTCACTAATGTTTGTGAGAGCTGCACAGTCATGTGCGTACCAGAAACTCAGAGTGAATGTCAATCATTCACAATAACAATAAGAATATTTGTAATAAATACAATATTTCACAACATATTTTGAAATTACCCAACTGAGAGTTTTTTAATATGCCATGATTTGAGAACTTTGTCTAAAAATGTTCCTATTTGGCTTTCTTGCTACAGAAAAATAGATACAACTTATACAAAACTAAGTTGGATTACCCACTCACGTTTCACTAATGTTTAATCCTACTTGCTTTCAAGATTATTATCTGATATATATATATATATCTGAAATGTTCCCATAAACGATAACTTCAAGAAATTTGAAACAAAAATACTATCTCAATATTGTAAATAAAAAATTGCAATTTCCAAATAACATACTCCCACAATAGTGGATCAAAGAAAGGGAATTTCAAACAAACTTACTCCTTCAATTGTGAAGCAAAGAAATGAGATTTCAAACAAGCATACTCCCTCAATTGTGGAGCAAAGAAATGAAATTTCGAACAAACATACTCCCTCAATTGTGGAGCAGAGAAATGAGATTTCAAACAAGCATACTCGCTCAATTGTGGAGCAAAGAAATGAAATTTCGAACAAACATACTCCCCCAATCATGAAACAAAGAAAGAAAATTGCAAGCATACTCCCACAATTGTGTATGTCTAAAAACATTTCAGTTATTGTAATATACTATAAATCCATTAATTATTCACTGGGTTTAATTTTGCTATTTTCACTGATAAGTAAAATTTGATAAATTAAATCTATGTGAACATGCAAAATAAGAATAAAACTCATTGTTTCCTTGACAAATTCATGGAATTAAAAAATATTATTGAATATGCTCAAAACATTAAATGTCAGTGAAAATAAATGGTTTTACAGTATTATTCTCTTCCCAAAACCCTGCGGAATGTACAAACCTCTGCATACTGGACAACATGATCCAATCTTTACCATAACTTGCTCAGGAGGACATAATGGTTGTTGGCATGATATTGGCATGCACAAGAAGAGACCATCCTATCAATATGAATAAAACAGAAGTTATAATCCAGTATTTACTGAGTTGCAGTTAATGCCATGAAAATATACAAGCATTTGTTTTCTTGGATAAGTTATAACTCAACATAGGTGTGTTATTAATAATCAATCATATCAATGGAACAGACACCAATAACAATGTTCGAAATTTCTCAAATTCCAGCCCTGCCTGGAAGATACAAGCTTTTCATTAAAGATTATTTTAAAATACTTTCATTCCAAGTAAACACCATGAGAGCCCAACATTATGCTGACACACAAAACTATTTCAAACTATTGCATTCTTTGATTCACAATTTCTGTATCAGCCATCATAGGATATAGTGTTCAATCTTATAATATTATTTAGTAAAATTTCAATTTAAAAAAATTGCAATTGAAGTAGGCCATGAAAACATTTTACCATCCCACCGGCATTAACCAGCCAGACTGAAATGTTACTATAATAGTCTTGGGCATATGAGAACAGTGATTTCAAACACTGCTAATTAAAATTAACTATTAATGATACATGTACATGTATGTAGTGACATTAATTTAAGATTTAATTGGTATAATTAATATCTTCTATGGTGACAGATGGTGATATCATATTTTGTTAGCTATTGTTCCATTTTCAAGTGTTGAATTATTATTTTATTTTCAGCGAAAACTATAATCACAGCATAAAATTCTGTGATTAGCAGAAATTATAACAACACACACAAATGGCACAAATCTAGAGAGTTGCAGCAATTGATTCTTGAATTTAAAGATACATACATCACACTGGCACTCCATGCATTGGTCATCGTAGGGTTTGAAAACTGCCCCATCATCGTATAGCACACCCTCAAATTCACATCCAGGACAAGCTTTACAACACTGTCCAGGAATCTCTATCATGTTGTCACATGGTGCTGGACAAAACACAGTTCTACATTTGATGCTTGTATCCTGGCAACGAAAAAGAGAACAAACAATCTATAATGACAACCAAAGATTAACGTAACACTGTATCAAGTTATTTATGATTATCATTGTATTTATCTGAAAGATCGGCCACAGTAACAGATCACCATGGCGAAGTTTCAGCATTTGGTTGACTTTTGGTGTCGAAAAAAAAAATATCAGAAAAAAACTAAAAAAACACAGTAGTAAAAATAATTATTGTATTGTTCAAGTGTGAGAATTAGTAAGAATACAAACTGACAGGCTTAGCGAGAATTTCATGCACACACATTTTTGGGCCAGCAACTAAAACTAATCTCAGTATTGCTAATAATATGAAGTTGCAGTACATAGATCAACCAAAGACATTTCTATTGTCTTTGGATCAACACAGACAATTTATTATACAATTCCTGAACACAAGGGAGAAACACCTCATAGTAGTAGTATAATTATAGATATATTGTATTTTATTTTTGTATGTTTTCATTGCTAATGAATCTTATAATTTGTTAATGTGAGGTTGTAATTTATGTCCACTTTTTTTGACATTCAATTTGTTTTTATTGCTTTGTAGTTGATAGTGACCCTACTGCAGCACTTACCGAAATCAAAATAGCTATGCAACTCATCAAAACGAAATGAGATACACGGTGGTCATGAAGATTTGCCAAAAATATAGTTGTGACATCAAATTCGATTTGAACAAGCTCATCATTATAATAACTTAGATACAATAAAAAATTAACCGTGAACTTCAGGCATGTTTGGAAGTTATGCACAACATTATAACTTGTGGCCAAAAGCATAAGACTTGTCGTGAAGTATTGCTAGACAATTTGCTTTCATGCACATGGTTTCATTAAAATAAATAAAATAACTAAGACAAGTCATAATTCATTTGTGAAATTTCCAATTTCATTAACCAGGTACACCCAGTTATTTTCAAATTTGAAATTGAATCCAGAAATTTAGCTGTTAGGTTGAGATCAAATTTTGGTTTAAATGGTCTCATCATCAAATGGTTTGAGTCGTATTTGAGTAACCGCATTCAAAAAGTGAAAATTGGAAATGTATTTTCTGATATGACGTCTATATTAGAAACCGGTGTTCCACAGGGCTCCGTCTTAGGGCCATTATTGTTCTCAATGTACATGCGTCCATTGGGCGAGTTATTGCGACGTCACGGCGTAAAATATCATTTTTACGCCGATGACACACAGATTTATTTATCGGTTTCTGAAGATGATCAAATTCGCGCCCGGGTGATACTTCAGACATGTATTCAAGACGTTAGCGATTGGATGTCTTGTAATTTCCTACTTTTGAATGTGTCGAAAACTGAATTTGTGTGCATGTCGTCTCAGAGATTCTCACAAGACTCGTGTCCTTTGTCTAGTATCGCAATTGGTGAAGAATTGGTTAGTGCTTCGTCAAGTGCTAGAAACTTAGGTGTCTTGTTTGATTCGCAGCTATCTATGGAAACACACATTTCTACTATTTGTAGATCTGGATATTCCCATCTAAGAAATATTAATCGTATTCGTAAATCATTATCCCAATCTGATACTGAAAAGTTGGTACATGCATTCATATCTTCTCGCTTAGACAGCTGTAATTCATTATTGTCTGGTCTCCCTGTAACTAAGATAAAACCTCTTATTCGTGTACAAAATGCAGCAGCCCGCCTTGTCACTCGTGCTCGAAAATATGACCACATTACAGACATTTTTATTAAACTTCATTGGTTACCAGTTGTACAAAGAATCAATTTCAAATTACTTTTACTAGTGTATAAATCTTTGTATGGTTTTGCCCCAAATTATCTATGTGAATTAATCGAATTTTATGTACCTAGTCGTAGTTTAAGATCTGAATCAAAGTTTCTTATTAAAACTCGTCAGGTGTGTAGTAAAAAGTCCAAGGTGTTATACAAAGACCGTGCTTTTGAAAATTTAGGTCCTAAACTTTTTAATGAATTACCTCTGTCTGTTCGTTCTAGTCCTTCAGTAGACATTTTTAAATCCAGACTGAAAACGCACTTATTTAAATGTGCTTTTAATATTTGACTGATTGTTTATTGTATCAGCGCCTTTGATCTTCATATGTTGGAATTGTTGCGCTTAATTAAATAAAGTTATTATTATTATTATTATTATTATCCGTACAGTAGACTTGTCATGAAGTATTGCTAGACAATTTGCTTCCATGCACATGGTTTCATTAAAATAAATAAAATAACTAAGACAAGTCATAATTCATTTGTGAAATTTCCAATTTCATTAACCAGGTACACCCAGTTATTTTCAAATTTGAAATTGAATCCAGAAATTTAGCTGTTATCCATACAGTAGACTTGTCATGAAGTATTGCTAGACAATTTGCTTCCATGCACATGGTTTCATTAAAATAAATAAAATAACTAAGACAAGTCATAATTCATTTGTGAAATTTCCAATTTCATTAACCAGGTACACCCAGTTATTTTCAAATTTGAAATTGAATCCAGAAATTTAGCTGTTATCCGTACAGTAGACTTGTCATGAAGTATTGCTAGACAATTTGCTTCCATGCACATGGTTTCATTAAAATAAATAAAATAACTAAGACAAGTCATAATTCATTTGTGAAATTTCCAATTTCATTAACCAGGTACACCCAGTTATTTTCAAATTTGAAATTGAATCCAGAAATTTAGCTGTTATCCGTACAGTAGACTTGTCATGAAGTATTGCTAGACAATTTGCTTCCATGCACATGGTTTCATTAAAATAAATAAAATAACTAAGACAAGTCATAATTCATTTGTGAAATTTCCAATTTCATTAACCAGGTACACCCAGTTATTTTCAAATTTGAAATTGAATCCAGAAATTTAGCTGTTATCCGTACAGTAGACTTGTCTTTGCATTATACAGTCTAGCAACAATTATTTCACAAATATGGTTGTGTTTTTTCAATGTTTGAATGTGACATAAACATATGATACACAATTTGCACATTGTCACACGCAACGTAATATTACCGTAATTGGTATAGTACATGTGTGATGGTTCAAATACCAAAATGGCAACAGTAACATAAAGACTTCCCTGGCGGCGATGATAACATACAAACACGGAGCCAACAGATGAGGTTTCCACTGGTACTGGTATTATTATACTCTGCAAACATCAAGTACAATAACGCGGTAAAACTCCACTACTCCAATAACTAAATACTTAAACTCCAAAACAATTCAACGAGATCTCCGATCTGAACTCAGTGCTGAACAACTCCCCTATATATATCCCACTGTCTATAAATAGACCATTACATCAGCGTACATAATGAGTCTAGAACTTACTACAAATTTCTAGAATGTTCCATTACCTTCTATTGCCTTCTACAGTGTCCTATTACCTATTCAATCAACATCTAAAATTCCACCCAGACACAGTACGGTTCTAGAACATTCTCAGTCACACGGAAGTGGTAAACAAGTTGTATGCGACACACATGAAGAAGATCTTCAAACACTTTTTTACAGTTATACAAATGGGTGAATTCTAATCTTGTTGGTTATTATGTATAATAATGATTTTTTATTTACAAATAAATTCAACAATTATACACTACCAATTATTATTTTTTGAATAAGTTACAAAAATATACTCACATCACAAACACATGTAGTACAGGGATCCTCTTGTTTAGTCCAGGTATGGCCATGATGGTACGCAATACCAGTATCATCAACACAGTCTTCAAACAAATAATTTATGTAATAGACATTAATTTGTATTGTTCACATCATTTACACTTACAGACAGAGAGTGCATATGAAAATGAATAACACTGAGGAGGACAGTTAAAGGGGAGCAGAGGTGTGGCTTTTGACACTCTGAACATGAAATTTGAGATCTATGAATGAATTCTGTCGATAAAAACAACTTGTGAAGCAGACGACAAACTTCCGCTTTTCCTGGCGTTATTTCGCCTCTAGAGGGCCAGTCAGATGATGTCATCAGTAAACACTGATAATTGATACCATTCATGCTCGTACGTCAATCCCATAGAAATGCTACTATGAAAGACCTTGTTAACTGACAACTTAAAAGTTGAAACATGGAGAGGTGTTGTGTTATGAATGCCATAACGATTCATGTTATGTTTCTCGAAATCCCAAATAAAAATTCACGTTGCTGGTTGCGAGAAATCGGCGGAAGAACTAACCTGAAAGTGAAGACACGTACACGTCTAGCTATAGTAAACAGTGAGTAAATAATTATTGTACGAGTTAAAATTAAATGAGAAATATGCTAATATCACTTGAACCACAGTACTCATTTTGCCCAACTTCCCACTTTTTAAACGATCGCTTAATTTCCGACCTCACTGTATTTTCCAACCGGAAAACGACTACATTTTTACCGTTTTTTTTCTCTCGCTCGCTTATCGAAAACACCGACCGCTTGCCCAAACACTGGTCACCGGCACAGGGGTAGTCAAAATGTTTGGGTATATACAACGAGTGTTAACTATTATAAATTCTGAACGGCTCTTCAAATCTATACCACTCTGTATCATCGCCGTCAAAAATTCAAATATATTTAGTTTTTAACTATCTTTAATTATATGCACGCAATTTGATCCTTTGACCTAGATTTGATTGGGATGGAATATTTTATTTTAAACAATATTCTGACGTTACTTACTGCCCCAAAAATGTTTCAACACAATTGCGGTTAGCCCTGAGTACAGTCCTGTAGGTTGGCCTCCTTCCGCTGATCATTCGGCCCCCACAGTCCTGAGAAGTCGCATAGACCGGGGATTCGACACCCGCCTACAAATTTATGGCGGAGAACCGTTCTGCAGTTTACATGATTGTAACCAGCTAAAACATCTATCGATCAAATCAAGCGATCACAAATGCCCTTTTTGTGGCCGAAAAACGAACCTACAGCACTGGAACGTTGGCAAAAACTAGTTTTACGCAACGAAACGTTTTGTTTATAAATACGTCAAGAAGAAGATGGCGGCGTATACTTTCGGTTGACGTTGGAAAATGTCGATTTGATCGACTAGAGTGGGAAATCTTATGTAATTTCACTTCCAGTTAAGGCATTCAGAATAGTTAGACGTGACGACCTGCTTATTTTTTAACTGCAAAGCTGAATGCCTCTTAAATCGCCCAATACATTCCTTCACAATAGTGTCGAATCCCTGCTCTATGCGACTTCTCAGGACTGTGGGGCCGACTGATCAGCGGAAGGAGGCCAACCTACAGGACTGTACTCAGGGCTAAATTGCGGTATGACTGTCCGATTTACAAGAACATCGGGTAATATATTAATAACCATTCTCACAAATCGCTAGCTTAGGAGAGAGTAGGAAATCAAACAGCCGCAGGTCGCCCGCTTTTTATGCATAGATTATCATTTCATGACGCCGTCTAACCGCGGTCGGGTACGAAAAGCTCGAACAGCAATTCACATAAATTGTCAAGACAATGAATGAACAGAAAGGACTGGGAAATTAAAAAGCTTATATTGCCACAAAGTTAAATAAATTTGGCTGCATCAAAAGCTTGGAAACTAGTTATAATATTTTGCAAAAGACTGAGTGATCAACGACATCATTTTGGGACGCAATAGAACTTTAAGTACTTCATTGCATAACTTACTGCGCGGCGATGCTGACATCAAGTGTGTGTTGACCGAAGTTTGACCCCCGAGTCACGCACTGAACAGGCGCGTTATCTTAGCAATCTTTTTCTTTCATGCTCCGCGCGTCGATCTTGTAAAATTGTTATTAGTTCTGACGGTGCTGTACGCAAACTTGTATTTTTTGAGGAAAAGCGGAAGTTTGTCGTCTGCTTCACAGTCCGTTTTATACCCGATATTTAGGGCATTTCGCAGCACATACAAGTTGTTTTTATCGACAGAATTCATTCATAGATCTCAAATTTCATGTACAGAGTATCAAAAGCCACACCTCTGCTCCCCTTTAATTTGATAAAGAATGTAGGCTGAAAGTGAGATGTGCTGAGAGTTATGTAAGTAAGATTTTGGAAGAAGAAATAAAAGCAAATGAAATTTGAAACTTAAAGAGAAGTGGAAGGAAGAGAAGATGGGATAGAGTCAGGAAAGTATGCAAGAAATAAAATGGGAGGACAGATGAGAAAGGAACAACATGGAGTGAATGATGGGAGAGGATTGAGAAGAGAAAAAAGGAGGGATGAAAAGTATGGTTAGCTAATTGGAAAGAAGAAATAATGATGAAAGGCTTACCTAGACATTTAGGACAACATTCCCCATCTAAAATAATAGAGTTACTACAGCTATTTTCAGTACAATTAATAACTTCGCATGTAACATTACCGGTCTGAAAGTAAACATAAAACCGCAATATAAACTGTACAGCCTTCAACGGTATCATACGCTTAATGAAGAGCCATTTTTTTTACCTGCTAAGAATCATTATTTAAAGTTACTGGCTTATATAGACCATCAAATTAGATGCAAAATAAGACCACCCATAAGCCATCAATCAAAGAAAGAACTCCTGTGTACTGCGAGTATTGAAGACACATTAAAAATTAAATTCAAAATTACTTGTACATGAGATATTGATGGAAAAGCTGAAAACTAATTATGTAAATCAGGTAACTAATATGAACAGAACAGAACAACAAAATTATGAATTATTATGCTAATTAGAGAATTAATATGAACAAATTTTAACCCAAAATTAATCAGGCCTGTCTATTGTCCTAGAGCATTTATGTACCAAATTTTATTCAAATGTGATGATCAGTAATTGAGATATCAGTGTTAATTAACTATGTTAATTAGGTGATTAATAACCATAAATATTTACCAAAAACTAATTGCGTCTCTGCATAATTCTCTTTAAAAGTTTCATTAAAATCCAATTTGTGGTTCTTTATATATCAGTGGAACATTATGCAAATTAAGTAATTAATATTCAATTAAAACTAATCAGGTCTCTGCATAGTCCTAGAAGATCTATGTAGCAAGTTTCATTGAAATTTAATTATTAGTACTTGAAATATCAGGCAAAAAGCTGAAAATTATCTAAGGTAATTAATATGCACAAATATTTACCCAAAAATTAATCAGAGGTCTGCACAGTCCTTAAGTAACTATGTACTAAGTGTCATTGAATTGTGATGATTACAACATGAAATATCAAAAGCTGAAATTTAATTAATTATGCAAATTAGGTAATTAATATCTACTGATATTACCCTAAAAACTATCAGGTCTGTGCAATGTACTATGATATTTATGTACCAAGTTTCATTAAAATGTGATGATTACTACTTGAAATATTAAAAGCTGAAAATTAATTAATTATGCAAATTAGGTTATTAATATGTACTGATATTACCCTAAAAACTATCAGGTTTGTGCAGTGTCCTATGACATCTATGTACCAAGTTTTATTGAAATGTGATGATTAGTACTTGAGATACCAGTGGAAAAGCCGAAAATTGATTAATCATTATGCAAATTAGGTAATTAATATTGCACAGATTTGTACCCAAAACTAATCAAATCTGCGCATTAATTTGGAGCATCTATGTGCCAAGTTTCATCAAAATCCAATGAGTGGTTCTTTATCATTGGAACAGTCATGAAACATCTAAAAATCAGCTAGTTATCATGCAAATTAGGTAATTAATATGCATGGATTTTTACCAAAACCTAATCAAATCTGTGCATCTATGCACCAAGTTTCATCAAAAATCAATGTATGGTTCTTGAGATATCAGACACACACACACAGACACACAAACAGACATACATGTACTAACTGCAAAGACTCCCTTTTTGTGCTTCGCACACAGGAGTCAAAAATGAGTTCATACCTGACAAGTACACAAGGAGCAGAAATCACCGGGCAGTTGAAACTGGTCACCATCACTATATAAAATACCATTGTAGTCACAGCTACTGCAATCTGAACAACATTCACCGAGTTTTACAAAGCCGTCAACACAATATACTGGACAATCCAATACATGGCAACCTATCTCTGCATTTATCTGTAAAGAATTACAAAACTATCATTACATAATACTGGACAATCCAATACATGGCAAACTATCTCTGCATTTATCTGTAAGGAATTACAAAACTATCATTACAATATACTGGACAATCCAATACATGGCAAACTATCTCTGCATATATCTGTAAGTAATACAAAACTATCATTACAATATACTGGACAATCCAATACATGGCAAACTATCTCTGCATTTGTCTGTAAGTAATACAAACTATCATTACAATATACTGGACAATCCAATACATGGCAAACTATCTCTGCATATATCTGTAAGTAATACAAAATTATCATTACAATATACTGGACAATCCAATACATGGCAAACTATCTCTGCATATATCTGTAAGTAATACAAAACTATCATTACAATATACTGGACAATCCAATACATGGCAAACTATCTCTGCATTTGTCTGTAAGTAATACAAAACTATCATTACAATATACTGGACAATCCAATACATGGCAAACTATCTCTGCATATATCTGTAAGTAATACAAAACTATCATTACAATATACTGGACAATCCAATACATGGCAAACTATCTCTGCATATATCTGTAAGTAATACAAAACTATCATTACATAATACTGGACAATCCAATACATGGCAAACTATCTCTGCATATATCTGTAAGTAATACAAAACTATCATTACAATATACTGGACAATCCAATACATGGCAAACTATCTCTGCATATATCTGTAAGTAATACAAAACTATCATTACATAATACTGGACAATCCAATACATGGCAAACTATCTCTGCATATATCTGTAAGTAATACAAAACTATCATTACAATATACTGGACAATCCAATACATGGCAAACTATCTCTGCATATATCTGTAAGTAATACAAAACTATCATTACAATATACTGGACAATCCAATACATGGCAAACTATCTCTGCATATATCTGTAAGTAATACAAAACTATCATTACAATATACTGGACAATCCAATACATGGCAAACTATCTCTGCATTTATCTGTAAGGAATTACAAAACTATCATTACAATATACTGGACAATCCAATACATGGCAAACTATCTCTGCATATATCTGTAAGTAATACAAAACTATCATTACAATATACTGGACAATCCAATACATGGCAAACTATCTCTGCATATATCTGTAAGTAATACAAAACTATCATTACAATATACTGGACAATCCAATACATGGCAAACTATCTCTGCATTTGTCTGTAAGTAATACAAAACTATCATTACAATATACTGGACAATCCAATACATGGCAAACTATCTCTGCATATATCTGTAAGTAATACAAAACTATCATTACAATATACTGGACAATCCAATACATGGCAAACTATCTCTGCATATATCTGTAAGTAATACAAAACTATCATTACATAATACTGGACAATCCAATACATGGCAAACTATCTCTGCATTTGTCTGTAAGTAATACAAAACTATCATTACAATATACTGGACAATCCAATACATGGCAATCTATCTCTGCATATATCTGTAAGTAATACAAAACTATCATTACAATATACTGGACAATCCAATACATGGCAAACTATCTCTGCATTTGTCTGTAAGTAATACAAAACTATCATCACAATATACTGGACAATCCAATACATGGCAAACTATCTCTGCATATATCTGTAAGTAATACAAAACTATCATTACAATATACTGGACAATCCAATACATGGCAAACTATCTCTGCATTTGTCTGTAAGTAATACAAAACTATCATTACAATATACTGGACAATCCAATACATGGCAAACTATCTCTGCATTTGTCTGTAAGTAATACAAAACTATCATTACAATATACTGGACAATCCAATACATGGCAAACTATCTCTGCATATATCTGTAAGTAATACAAAACTATCATTACAATATACTGGACAATCCAATACATGGCAAACTATCTCTGCATATGTCTGTAAGTAATACAAAACTATCATTACAATATACTGGACAATCCAATACATGGCAAACTATCTCTGCATATATCTGTAAGTAATACAAAACTATCATTACAATATACTGGACAATCCAATACATGGCAAACTATCTCTGCATATATCTGTAAGTAATACAAAACTATCATTACAATATACTGGACAATCCAATACATGGCAAACTATCTCTGCATATATCTGTAAGTAATACAAAACTATCATTACAATATACTGGACAATCCAATACATGGCAAACTATCTCTGCATTTATCTGTAAGGAATTACAAAACTATCATTACAATATACTGGACAATCCAATACATGGCAAACTATCTCTGCATATATCTGTAAGTAATACAAAACTATCATTACAATATACTGGACAATCCAATACATGGCAAACTATCTCTGCATTTGTCTGTAAGTAATACAAAACTATCATCACAATATACTGGACAATCCAATACATGGCAAACTATCTCTGCATATATCTGTAAGTAATACAAAACTATCATTACAATATACTGGACAATCCAATACATGGCAAACTATCTCTGCATTTGTCTGTAAGTAATACAAAACTATCATTACAATATACTGGACAATCCAATACATGGCAAACTATCTCTGCATTTGTCTGTAAGTAATACAAAACTATCATTACAATATACTGGACAATCCAATACATGGCAAACTATCTCTGCATATATCTGTAAGTAATACAAAACTATCATTACAATATACTGGACAATCCAATACATGGCAAACTATCTCTGCATTTGTCTGTAAGTAATACAAAACTATCATTACAATATACTGGACAATCCAATACATGGCAAACTATCTCTGCATATATCTGTAAGTAATACAAAACTATCATTACAATATACTGGACAATCCAATACATGGCAAACTATCTCTGCATATATCTGTAAGTAATACAAAACTATCATTACATAATACTGGACAATCCAATACATGGCAAACTATCTCTGCATTTGTCTGTAAGTAATACAAAACTATCATTACAATATACTGGACAATCCAATACATGGCAAACTATCTCTGCATATATCTGTAAGTAATACAAAACTATCATTACAATATACTGGACAATCCAATACATGGCAAACTATCTCTGCATTTGTCTGTAAGTAATACAAAACTATCATTACAATATACTGGACAATCCAATACATGGCAAACTATCTCTGCATATATCTGTAAGTAATACAAAACTATCATTACAATATACTGGACAATCCAATACACGGCAAACTATTTCTGCATATATCTGTAAGTAATACAAAACTATCATTACAATATACTGGACAATCCAATACATGGCAAACTATCTCTGCATATATCTGTAAGTAATACAAAACTATCATTACAATATACTGGACAATCCAATACATGGCAAACTATCTCTGCATATATCTGTAAGTAATACAAAACTATCATTACAATATACTGGACAATCCAATACATGGCAAACTATCTCTGCATATATCTGTAAGTAATACAAAACTATCATTACAATATACTGGACAATCCAATACATGGCAAACTATCTCTGCATATATCTGTAAGTAATACAAAACTATCATTACAATATACTGGACAATCCAATACATGGCAAATTATCTCTGCATTTATCTGTAAGGAATTACAAAACTATCATTACAATATACTGGACAATCCAATACATGGCAAACTATCTCTGCATATATCTGTAAGTAATACAAAACTATCATTACAATATACTGGACAATCCAATACATGGCAAACTATCTCTGCATATATCTGTAAGTAATACAAAACTATCATTACAATATACTGGACAATCCAATACACGGCAAACTATCTCTGCATTTATCTGTAAGTAATACAAAACTATCATTACAATATACTGGACAATCCAATACACGGCAAACTATCTCTGCATTTATCTGTAAGTAATACAAAACTATCATCACAATATACTGGACAATCCAATACATGGCAAACTATCTCTGCATATATCTGTAAGTAATACAAAACTATCATTACAATATACTGGACAATCCAATACATGGCAAACTATCTCTGCATATATCTGTAAGTAATACAAAACTATCATTACAATATACTGGACAATCCAATACATGGCAAACTATCTCTGCATTTGTCTGTAAGTAATACAAAACTATCATCTCAATATACTGGACAATCCAATACATGACAAACTATCTCCCAAAAAATACAGCTTGGCAAATTTGTATTATCAGGTGATAGCCTCATAATAACACATACCGTACCACATATGATAAATCTTACCTCACACATACATTGTACACAGGGATCAGACTCTGAGATCCAGGATTCACCAACCATGAAAGAATCCTGTCCATCATTTATTGTACAAAATGTGTCTAGATAATAAAACATAGCACAATAATTACTAGGTACAGATTGAGATTAATAAATTGAAGTGTGTTAAAGATTTATAGTCACAATCAAGTCAGTCAGTTTTTACTGGTTTGTTGGTTATTTTCAAAAGTATTTATTTTGACCTAAAATGAACAATAATAATAATTAGCATTGACAATGCTAATTCACTTTTCTGTATTTAATGCCAAATTCCATCACTAGCAGCAATCCCAAAGCTGATAAAAGTAAATCCACATAGCAAAATGAATTAATGGACAGATGAGTGGCCAATTAAGTAAATCTAGGTAGCCAGATAAATGAGTGAACAGATGGGTGGACAATGGTAAATTAATGATTTAACAAATAGGCAGTTACCAATTCAGTAAATCTAGGTAACCAGGTGAATGAATAGACAAATGGGTGGACAGTGGCCAATTAAGTAAATCTAGGTAGCCAGGTGAATGAATAAACAGATGGGTAGACAGTGGTCAATTAAGTAAATCTAGGTAGCCAGGTGAATGAATAGACAGATGGGTGGACAGTGGTCAATTAAGTAAATCTAGGTAGCCAGAAGAATGAATAGACAGATGGGTGGACAGTGGTCAATTAGGTAAATCTAGGTAGCCAGGTGAATTGACAGACAGATGGATGGACAGTGGTAAATTAAGTAAATCTAGGTAGCCAGGTGAATGAATAGACAGATGGGTGGACAGTGGTCAATTAAGTAAATCTAGGTAGCCAGAAGAATGAATAGACAGATGGGTGGACAGTGGTCAATTAAGTAAATCTAGGTAGCCAGGTAAATTGACAGACAGATGGGTGGACAGTGGTAAATTAAGTAAATCTAGGTAGCCAGGAGAATGAATAGAGAGATGGGTGGCCAGTGGTCAATTAAGAAAATCTAGTTAGCCAGAAGAATGAATAAACAGATGGATGGACAGTGGTCAATTAAGTAAATCTAGGTAGCCAGGTGAATTGACAGACAGATTGGTGGACAGTGGTAAATTAAGTAAATCTAGGTAGCCAGGAGAATGAATAAACAGATGGATGGACAGTGGTCAATTAAGTAAATCTAGGTAACCAGGTGAATGAACAGAAAGATGGGTGGACAGTGGCCAATTAAATAAATATAGGTAGCCAGAAGAATGAATAAACAGATGGGTGGAGAGTAGCCAATTTAGTAAATCTAGGTAACCAGGTGAATGAAGAGACAGAAGGGTGGACAGTGGTCAATTAAGTGATCTAGGTAACCGGGTGAATGAATCAACCATGGTTTGACAATGGACAAATAATTCATTCATTGCATGGGATCATTGGTTAAGAATTCATTTTACCCACCAGCACATTGTGGACAGCAATCACCTTCCATAATAGTAGTAACATCACAGTCGAGAGGAGGACATATTTCTCTGTCACCACATTCAACATTACCAAGCTACAATGAAACAAGTCATGTCATGACATGACAGAGTCTCCGTTGTTCAATAGTAAACAAAACTGAAATGAGTCAAAACTTGAAACACATGCTTGTCATTGTGTGTGACATGATGTACAATGTAGTTGTAAAATTTCGTTGCAATCAGTCAGGCATATAATTATATATATATAACCGCATTTGTCAATACACCATACATTACCCACTAGTCTGCATTTTGACGTGCATCAAGATCACATTATGATTAGTGTATGTCTCAAGTTTGATCGAAATCTATGAACAACTGAGTTCTCATTTCAGAATGGCATAAATACTTGTGATTCATTATATTCTGTAACAATGTCATATAGCTCTTTGGGAAACTCCTAGTGTTACATGGGATATATCCAGTGTACTTCTTTCTTAATATCTTTATGCCAAAGAAGTCTACATTGGTAAGACAACACTTTGAGATGTCATGCTCAATTTTGATTGTCATTCAGCCATTTCAACAATGATTCTACTGCTATCAAGCAAAATTTGGCAATTCAACTTCCAGTTGAAAATCTTGCCATCTGACCTCTAGCTGTTGATAATGTTTCAACACTGTTTGATCAGTTGCGTTCATGGAGCATAAACTTAAAGAACAAATGTAGCCTACCATTGTTGTTTATGCTATTTATTCATAAGAAAAAAAATCCAATAGACACTATCATTATTTATACCATTTATTTGTAGTCATGTGTGCTATTAAATAAGTTAAAATAAAGATAATGGTTATTTAGCTATCCCAAGACACCAATAACTTCAATAGGTTCAGTTAATCAATATATAGATAAGTTAAAACAAATATTGTTCAATGCTTACCGCACACAGGCAAGTTTTACAGAAATCACCCAACGGATGTATTTGGCCACCATTTAAAATGAATTGTCCATCATACACACAGTCTGAAATACAATAAACAAGACATGAATGTCACAGTCCCCGTTATTTAATTATAAAATACTCATGTCAAAATAATACATGGAACATCTGCTAACCATTGATTTAATATGTACTCTATGTGGGTAAAACTCATCATAAAGTGATTTCTCTTAATCTGATAACGGAAAACTTTCATTGACCCGGGTCCAAAATCACAGAGTACACAAGTGCAACCAAACTATGTCTCATACATTCATAAATCTGAGTAAACCTTGATGTACCTTTAATAACAACTTGACTTCTTTGTTAATTCAGGTCTTTGTATATTACCAGGACCTGGGTTTGTTTCATTATCACCACTATAATTCCCCATCAAAATGTAGCCCTGACACCCCTCTACATTTTCCACTGAGATTTGTAATGGTATGTCCCATATGTCACTAATTTAGATCAAGATCATGACATCACTAAAAATCCTAGCATTACAATCTAAGCTAATTATTTATTCTGAGCATGCTCATTTGTTCTCTCAGTGGTGTTGGGATAGGTAATTTTGGACGAAAATCATGAAAAAGACCCACTTGGGATTTTAGGGAAAAAAAATTACGTGCATATTTGGCAGAGACTTGTTCATCAACCTGCCAAACTTCATTGATATCTGCTGCAGAATTTCTGAGAAAATATTAGAGACATCACAGACGAAAAATTCAAATATGAATTAATTAAAAATTACAACTCACTAAAGCAGTTTGAAACATAAGTAAGAGAAGGAACACTCACTGGGTGGCAGCAGAGCTGAGCAGTGAAGATGACTGTTATACCTACCTTGACACACAGGACAACATTCACTAGGTGGCAGCAGAGCTGAGTAGTGAAGATGACTGTTGTACCTACCTTGACACACAGGACAACATTCACTGGGTGGCAGCATAGCAGCGAAGATGACTATTGTACCTACCTTGACACACAGGACAACATTCACTGGGTGGCAGCAGAGCTGAGCAGTGAAGATGACTGTTGTACCTACCTTGACACACATGACAACATTCACTGGGTGGCAGCATAGCAGTGAAGATGACTATTGTACCTACCTTGACACACAGGACAACATTCACTGGATGGCAGCAGAGCTGAGCTGAGCAGTGAAGATGACTGTTGTACCTACCTTGACACACAGGACAACATTCACTGGGTGGCAGCAGAGCTGAGCAGTGAAGATGACTGTTGTACCTACCTTGACACACAGGACAACATTCACTGGGTGGCAGCATAGCAGTGAAGATGACTATTGTACCTACCTTGACACACAGGACAACATTCACTGGGTGGCAGCAGAGCAGAGCAGTGATGATGACTGTTGTACCTACCTTGACACACAGGACAACATTCACTGGGTGGCAGCAGAGCAGTGAAGATGACTGTTGTACCTACCTTGACACACAGGACAACATTCACTGGGTGGCAGCAAAGCTGAGCAGTGAAGATGACTGTTGTACCTACCTTGACACACAGGACAACATTCACTGGGTGGCAGCAGAGCTGAGCAGTGAAGATAACTGTTGTACCTACCTTGATACACAGAACAACATCCACTGGGTGGCAGCATAGCAGAGCAGAGCAGGGAAGATGACTGTTGTACCTACCTTGACACACATGACAACATTCACTGGGTGGCAGCAGAGCCGAGCAGTGAAGATGACTGTTGTATCTACCTTGACACACAGGACAACATTCACTGGGTGGCAGCAGAGCAGAGCAGTGAAGATGACTATTGTACCTACCTTGACACACAGGACAACATTCACTGGGTGGCAGCAGAGCTGAGCAGTGAAGATGACTGTTGTACCTACCTTGACACACATGACAACATTCACTGGGTGGCAGCATAGCAGTGAAGATGACTATTGTACCTACCTTGACACACAGGACAACATTCGCTGGATGGCAGCAGAGCTGAGCTGAGCAGTGAAGATGACTGTTGTACCTACCTTGACACACAGGACAACATTCACTGGGTGGCAGCAGAGCTGAGCAGTGAAGATGACTGTTGTACCTACCTTGACACACAGGACAACATTCACTGGATGGCAGCAGAGCAGTGAAGATGGCTGTTGTACCTACCTTGACACACAGGACAACATTCACTGGGTGGCAGCAGAGCAGAGCAGTGAAGATGACTGTTGTACCTACCTTGACACACAGGACAACATTCACTGGGTGGCAGCAGAGCAGAGCAGTGAAGATGACTGTTGTACCTACCTTGACACACAGGACAACATTCACTGGGTGGCAGCAGAGCAGAGCAGTGAAGATGACTATTGTACCTACCTTGACACACAGGACAACATTCACTGGGTGGCAGCAGAGCTGAGCAGTGAAGATGACTGTTGTACCTACCTTGACACACATGACAACATTCACTGGGTGGCAGCATAGCAGTGAAGATGACTATTGTACCTACCTTGACACACAGGACAACATTCACTGGGTGGCAGCAGAGCTGAGCAGTGAAGATGACTGTTGTACCTACTTTGACACACAGGACAACATTCACTGGGTGGCAGCAGAGCAGAGCAGTGAAGATGACTGTTGTACCTACCTTGACACACAGGACAACATTCACTGGATGGCAGCAGAGCAGTGAAGATGACTGTTGTACCTACCTTGACACACAGGACAACGTTCACTGGGTGGCAGCATAGCAGTGAAGATGACTGTTGTACCTACCTTGACACACAGGACAACATTCACTGGGTGGCAGCATAGCAGTGAAGATGACTATTGTACCCACCTTGACACACAGGACAACATTCACTGGGTGGCAGCAGAGCAGAGCAGTGAAGATGACTGTTGTACCTACCTTGACACACAGGACAACATTCACTGGGTGGCAGCAGAGCAGAGCAGTGAAGATGACTGTTGTACCTACCTTGACACACAGGACAACATTCACTGGGTGGCAGCAGAGCAGAGCAGTGAAGATGACTGTTGTACCTACCTTGACATACAGGACAACATTCACTGGGTGGCAGCAGAGCTGAGCAGTGAAGATGACTGTTGTACCTACCTTGACACACAGGACAACATTCACTGGATGGCAGCAGAGCAGTGAAGATGACTGTTGTACCTACCTTGACACACAGGACAACATTCACTGGGTGGCAGCAGAGCAGAGCAGTGAAGATGACTGTTGTACCTACCTTGACACACAGGACAACATTCACTGGGTGGCAGCAGAGCAGAGCAGTGAAGATGACTGTTGTACCTACCTTGACACACAGGACAACATTCACTGGGTGGCAGCAGAGCAGTGAAGATGACTGTTGTACCTACCTTGACACACAGGACAACATTCACTGGGTGGCAGCAGAGCAGAGCAGTGAAGATGACTGTTGTACCTACCTTGACACACAGGACAACATTCACTGGGTGGCAGCAGAGCAGAGCAGTGAGATGACTGTTGTACCTACCTTGACACACAGGACAACATTCACTGGGTGGCAGCATAGCAGTGAAGATGACTATTGTACCTACCTTGACACACAGGATAACATTCACTGGGTGGCAGCAGAGCAGAGCAGTGAAGATGACTGTTGTACCTAGCTTGACACACAGGACAACATTCACTGGGATTGTAGCAGAGCAGTGAAGATGACTGTTGTACCTACCTTGACACACAGGACAACATTCACTGGGTGGCAGCAGAGCTGAGCAGTGAAGATGACTGTTGTACCTACCTTGACACACAGGACAACATTCACTGGGTGGCAGCAGAGCTGAGCAGTGAAGATGACTGTTGTACCTACCTTGATACACAGAACAACATCCACTGGGTGGCAGCATAGCAGAGCAGAGCAGGGAAGATGACTGTTGTACCTACCTTGACATACATGACAACATTCACTGGGTGGCAGCAGAGCTGAGCAGTGAAGATGACTGTTCTACCTACCTTGACACACAGAACAACATTCACTGGGTGGCAGCATAGCAGAGCTGAGCAGTGAAGATGACTGTGATACCTACCTTGACACACAGGACAACATTTACTGGGTGGCAGCAGAGCAGTGAAGATGACTGTTGTACCTACCTTGACACACAGGACAACGTTCACTGGGTGGCAGCAGAGCAGTGAAGATGACTGTTGTACCTACCTTGACACACAGGACAACATTCACTGGGTGGCAGCATAGCAGTGAAGATGACTATTGTACCTACCTTGACACACATGACAACATTCACTGGGTGGCAGCAGAGCTGAGCTGAGCAGTGAAGATGACTGTTGTACCTACCTTGACACACAGGACAACATTCACTGGGTGGCAGCAGAGCAGTGAAGATGACTGTTGTACCTACCTTGACATACAGGACAACATTCACTGGGTGGCAGCAGAGCTGAGCAGTGAAGATGACTGTTGTACCTACCTTGACACACAGGACAACATTCACTGGATGGCAGCAGAGCAGTGAAGATGACTGTTGTACCTACCTTGACACACAGGACAACATTCACTGGGTGGCAGCATAGCAGCGAAGATGACTATTGTACCTACCTTGACACACAGGACAACATTCACTGGGTGGCAGCAGAGCTGAGCAGTGAAGATGACTGTTGTACCTACCTTGACACACAGGACAACATTCACTAGGTGGCAGCAGAGCTGAGTAGTGAAGATGACTGTTGTACCTACCTTGACACACAGGACAACATTCACTGGGTGGCAGCATAGCAGCGAAGATGACTATTGTACCTACCTTGACACACAGGACAACATTCACTGGGTGGCAGCAGAGCTGAGCAGTGAAGATGACTGTTGTACCTACCTTGACACACATGACAACATTCACTGGGTGGCAGCATAGCAGTGAAGATGACTATTGTACCTACCTTGACACACAGGACAACATTCACTGGATGGCAGCAGAGCTGAGCTGAGCAGTGAAGATGACTGTTGTACCTACCTTGACACACAGGACAACATTCACTGGGTGGCAGCAGAGCTGAGCAGTGAAGATGACTGTTGTACCTACCTTGACACACAGGACAACATTCACTGGGTGGCAGCATAGCAGTGAAGATGACTATTGTACCTACCTTGACACACAGGACAACATTCACTGGGTGGCAGCAGACCAGAGCAGTGAAGATGACTGTTGTACCTACCTTGACACACAGGACAACATTCACTGGGTGGCAGCAGAGCAGTGAAGATGACTGTTGTACCTACCTTGACACACAGGACAACATTCACTGGGTGGCAGCAAAGCTGAGCAGTGAAGATGACTGTTGTACCTACCTTGACACACAGGACAACATTCACTGGGTGGCAGCAGAGCTGAGCAGTGAAGATAACTGTTGCACCTACCTTGATACACAGAACAACATCCACTGGGTGGCAGCATAGCAGAGCAGAGCAGGGAAGATGACTGTTGTACCTACCTTGACACACATGACAACATTCACTGGGTGGCAGCAGAGCCGAGCAGTGAAGATGACTGTTGTATCTACCTTGACACACAGGACAACATTCACTGGGTGGCAGCAGAGCAGAGCAGTGAAGATGACTATTGTACCTACCTTGACACACAGGACAACATTCACTGGGTGGCAGCAGAGCTGAGCAGTGAAGATGACTGTTGTACCTACCTTGACACACATGACAACATTCACTGGGTGGCAGCATAGCAGTGAAGATGACTATTGTACCTACCTTGACACACAGGACAACATTCGCTGGATGGCAGCAGAGCTGAGCTGAGCAGTGAAGATGACTGTTGTACCTACCTTGACACACAGGACAACATTCACTGGGTGGCAGCAGAGCTGAGCAGTGAAGATGACTGTTGTACCTACCTTGACACACAGGACAACATTCACTGGATGGCAGCAGAGCAGTGAAGATGGCTGTTGTACCTACCTTGACACACAGGACAACATTCACTGGGTGGCAGCAGAGCAGAGCAGTGAAGATGACTGTTGTACCTACCTTGACACACAGGACAACATTCACTGGGTGGCAGCAGAGCAGAGCAGTGAAGATGACTGTTGTACCTACCTTGACACACAGGACAACATTCACTGGGTGGCAGCATAGCAGTGAAGATGACTATTGTACCTACCTTGACACACAGGACAACATTCACTGGGTGGCAGCAGAGCTGAGCAGTGAAGATGACTGTTGTACCTACTTTGACACACAGGACAACATTCACTGGGTGGCAGCAGAGCAGAGCAGTGAAGATGACTGTTGTACCTACTTTGACACACAGGACAACATTCACTGGATGGCAGCAGAGCAGTGAAGATGACTGTTGTACCTACCTTGACACACAGGACAACGTTCACTGGGTGGCAGCATAGCAGTGAAGATGACTGTTGTACCTACCTTGACACACAGGACAACATTCACTGGGTGGCAGCATAGCAGTGAAGATGACTATTGTACCCACCTTGACACACAGGACAACATTCACTGGGTGGCAGCAGAGCAGAGCAGTGAAGATGACTGTTGTACCTACCTTGACACACAGGACAACATTCACTGGGTGGCAGCAGAGCAGAGCAGTGAAGATGACTGTTGTACCTACCTTGACACACAGGACAACATTCACTGGGTGGCAGCAGAGCAGAGCAGTGAAGATGACTGTTGTACCTACCTTGACATACAGGACAACATTCACTGGGTGGCAGCAGAGCTGAGCAGTGAAGATGACTGTTGTACCTACCTTGACACACAGGACAACATTCACTGGATGGCAGCAGAGCAGTGAAGATGACTGTTGTACCTACATTGACACACAGGACAACATTCACTGGGTGGCAGCAGAGCAGAGCAGTGAAGATGACTGTTGTACCTACCTTGACACACAGGACAACATTCACTGGGTGGCAGCAGAGCAGAGCAGTGAAGATGACTGTTGTACCTACCTTGACACACAGGACAACATTCACTGGGTGGCAGCAGAGCAGTGAAGATGACTGTTGTACCTACCTTGACACACAGGACAACATTCACTGGGTGGCAGCAGAGCAGAGCAGTGAAGATGACTGTTGTACCTACCTTGACACACAGGACAACATTCACTGGGTGGCAGCAGAGCAGAGCAGTGAGATGACTGTTGTACCTACCTTGACACACAGGACAACATTCACTGGGTGGCAGCATAGCAGTGAAGATGACTATTGTACCTACCTTGACACACAGGATAACATTCACTGGGTGGCAGCAGAGCAGAGCAGTGAAGATGACTGTTGTACCTACCTTGACACACAGGACAACATTCACTGGGTGGTAGCAGAGCAGTGAAGATGACTGTTGTACCTACCTTGACACACAGGACAACATTCACTGGGTGGCAGCAGAGCTGAGCAGTGAAGATGACTGTTGTACCTACCTTGACACACAGGACAACATTCACTGGGTGGCAGCAGAGCTGAGCAGTGAAGATGACTGTTGTACCTACCTTGATACACAGAACAACATCCACTGGGTGGCAGCATAGCAGAGCAGAGCAGGGAAGATGACTGTTGTACCTACCTTGACATACATGACAACATTCACTGGGTGGCAGCAGAGCTGAGCAGTGAAGATGACTGTTGTACCTACCTTGACACACAGGACAACATTCACTGGATGGCAGCAGAGCAGTGAAGATGACTGTTGTACCTACCTTGACACACAGGACAACATTCACTGGGTGGCAGCAGAGCAGAGCAGTGAAGATGACTGTTGTACCTACCTTGACACACAGGACAACATTCACTGGGTGGCAGCAGAGCAGAGCAGTGAAGATGACTGTTGTACCTACCTTGACACACAGGACAACATTCACTGGGTGGCAGCAGAGCAGTGAAGATGACTGTTGTACCTACCTTGACACACAGGACAACATTCACTGGGTGGCAGCAGAGCAGAGCAGTGAAGATGACTGTTGTACCTACCTTGACACACAGGACAACATTCACTGGGTGGCAGCAGAGCAGAGCAGTGAGATGACTGTTGTACCTACCTTGACACACAGGACAACATTCACTGGGTGGCAGCATAGCAGTGAAGATGACTATTGTACCTACCTTGACACACAGGATAACATTCACTGGGTGGCAGCAGAGCAGAGCAGTGAAGATGACTGTTGTACCTAGCTTGACACACAGGACAACATTCACTGGGTGGTAGCAGAGCAGTGAAGATGACTGTTGTACCTACCTTGACACACAGGACAACATTCACTGGGTGGCAGCAGAGCTGAGCAGTTAAGATGACTGTTGTACCTACCTTGACACACAGGACAACATTCACTGGGTGGCAGCAGAGCTGAGCAGTGAAGATGACTGTTGTACCTACCTTGATACACAGAACAACATCCACTGGGTGGCAGCATAGCAGAGCAGAGCAGGGAAGATGACTGTTGTACCTACCTTGACATACATGACAACATTCACTGGGTGGCAGCAGAGCTGAGCAGTGAAGATGACTGTTCTACCTACCTTGACACACAGAACAACATTCACTGGGTGGCAGCATAGCAGAGCTGAGCAGTGAAGATGACTGTGATACCTACCTTGACACACAGGACAACATTTACTGGGTGGCAGCAGAGCAGTGAAGATGACTGTTGTACCTACCTTGACACACAGGACAACGTTCACTGGGTGGCAGCAGAGCAGTGAAGATGACTGTTGTACCTACCTTGACACACAGGACAACATTCACTGGGTGGCAGCATAGCAGTGAAGATGACTATTGTACCTACCTTGACACACATGACAACATTCACTGGGTGGCAGCAGAGCTGAGCTGAGCAGTGAAGATGACTGTTGTACCTACCTTGACACACAGGACAACATTCACTGGGTGGCAGCAGAGCAGTGAAGATGACTGTTGTACCTACCTTGACATACAGGACAACATTCACTGGGTGGCAGCAGAGCTGAGCAGTGAAGATGACTGTTGTACCTACCTTGACACACAGGACAACATTCACTGGATGGCAGCAGAGCAGTGAAGATGACTGTTGTACCTACCTTGACACACAGGACAACATTCACTGGGTGGCAGCATAGCAGCGAAGATGACTATTGTACCTACCTTGACACACAGGACAACATTCACTGGGTGGCAGCAGAGCTGAGCAGTGAAGATGACTGTTGTACCTACCTTGACACACAGGACAACATTCACTAGGTGGCAGCAGAGCTGAGTAGTGAAGATGACTGTTGTACCTACCTTGACACACAGGACAACATTCACTGGGTGGCAGCATAGCAGCGAAGATGACTATTGTACCTACCTTGACACACAGGACAACATTCACTGGGTGGCAGCAGAGCTGAGCAGTGAAGATGACTGTTGTACCTACCTTGACACACATGACAACATTCACTGGGTGGCAGCATAGCAGTGAAGATGACTATTGTACCTACCTTGACACACAGGACAACATTCACTGGATGGCAGCAGAGCTGAGCTGAGCAGTGAAGATGACTGTTGTACCTACCTTGACACACAGGACAACATTCACTGGGTGGCAGCAGAGCTGAGCAGTGAAGATGACTGTTGTACCTACCTTGACACACAGGACAACATTCACTGGGTGGCAGCATAGCAGTGAAGATGACTATTGTACCTACCTTGACACACAGGACAACATTCACTGGGTGGCAGCAGAGCAGAGCAGTGAAGATGACTGTTGTACCTACCTTGACACACAGGACAACATTCACTGGGTGGCAGCAGAGCAGTGAAGATGACTGTTGTACCTACCTTGACACACAGGACAACATTCACTGGGTGGCAGCAAAGCTGAGCAGTGAAGATGACTGTTGTACCTACCTTGACACACAGGACAACATTCACTGGGTGGCAGCAGAGCTGAGCAGTGAAGATAACTGTTGTACCTACCTTGATACACAGAACAACATCCACTGGGTGGCAGCAGAGCCGAGCAGTGAAGATGACTATTGTACCTACCTTGACACACAGGACAACATTCACTGGGTGGCAGCAGAGCTGAGCAGTGAAGATGACTGTTGTACCTACCTTGACACACATGACAACATTCACTGGGTGGCAGCATAGCAGTGAAGATGACTATTGTACCTACCTTGACACACAGGACAACATTCGCTGGATGGCAGCAGAGCTGAGCTGAGCAGTGAAGATGACTGTTGTACCTACCTTGACACACAGGACAACATTCACTGGGTGGCAGCAGAGCTGAGCAGTGAAGATGACTGTTGTACCTACCTTGACACACAGGACAACATTCACTGGATGGCAGCAGAGCAGTGAAGATGGCTGTTGTACCTACCTTGACACACAGGACAACATTCACTGGGTGGCAGCAGAGCAGAGCAGTGAAGATGACTGTTGTACCTACCTTGACACACAGGACAACATTCACTGGGTGGCAGCAGAGCAGAGCAGTGAAGATGACTGTTGTACCTACCTTGACACACAGGACAACATTCACTGGGTGGCAGCATAGCAGTGAAGATGACTATTGTACCTACCTTGACACACAGGACAACATTCACTGGGTGGCAGCAGAGCTGAGCAGTGAAGATGACTGTTGTACCTACTTTGACACACAGGACAACATTCACTGGGTGGCAGCAGAGCAGAGCAGTGAAGATGACTGTTGTACCTACCTTGACACACAGGACAACATTCACTGGATGGCAGCAGAGCAGTGAAGATGACTGTTGTACCTACCTTGACACACAGGACAACGTTCACTGGGTGGCAGCATAGCAGTGAAGATGACTGTTGTACCTACCTTGACACACAGGACAACATTCACTGGGTGGCAGCATAGCAGTGAAGATGACTATTGTACCCACCTTGACACACAGGACAACATTCACTGGGTGGCAGCAGAGCAGAGCAGTGAAGATGACTGTTGTACCTACCTTGACATACAGGACAACATTCACTGGGTGGCAGCAGAGCTGAGCAGTGAAGATGACTGTTGTACCTACCTTGACACACAGGACAACATTCACTGGATGGCAGCAGAGCAGTGAAGATGACTGTTGTACCTACATTGACACACAGGACAACATTCACTGGGTGGCAGCAGAGCAGAGCAGTGAAGATGACTGTTGTACCTACCTTGACACACAGGACAACATTCACTGGGTGGCAGCAGAGCAGAGCAGTGAAGATGACTGTTGTACCTACCTTGACACACAGGACAACATTCACTGGGTGGCAGCAGAGCAGTGAAGATGACTGTTGTACCTACCTTGACACACTGGACAACATTCACTGGGTGGCAGCAGAGCAGAGCAGTGAAGATGACTGTTGTACCTACCTTGACACACAGGACAACATTCACTGGGTGGCAGCAGAGCAGAGCAGTGAGATGACTGTTGTACCTACCTTGACACACAGGACAACATTCACTGGGTGGCAGCATAGCAGTGAAGATGACTATTGTACCTACCTTGACACACAGGATAACATTCACTGGGTGGCAGCAGAGCAGAGCAGTGAAGATGACTGTTGTACCTACCTTGACACACAGGACAACATTCACTGGGTGGTAGCAGAGCAGTGAAGATGACTGTTGTACCTACCTTGACACACAGGACAACATTCACTGGGTGGCAGCAGAGCTGAGCAGTGAAGATGACTGTTGTACCTACCTTGACACACAGGACAACATTCACTGGGTGGCAGCAGAGCTGAGCAGTGAAGATGACTGTTGTACCTACCTTGATACACAGAACAACATCCACTGGGTGGCAGCATAGCAGAGCAGAGCAGGGAAGATGACTGTTGTACCTACCTTGACATACATGACAACATTCACTGGGTGGCAGCAGAGCTGAGCAGTGAAGATGACTGTTCTACCTACCTTGACACACAGAACAACATTCACTGGGTGGCAGCATAGCAGAGCTGAGCAGTGAAGATGACTGTGATACCTACCTTGACACACAGGACAACATTTACTGGGTGGCAGCAGAGCAGTGAAGATGACTGTTGTACCTACCTTGACACACAGGACAACGTTCACTGGGTGGCAGCAGAGCAGTGAAGATGACTGTTGTACCTACCTTGACACACAGGACAACATTCACTGGGTGGCAGCATAGCAGTGAAGATGACTATTGTACCTACCTTGACACACATGACAACATTCACTGGGTGGCAGCATAGCAGTGAAGATGACTATTGTACCTACCTTGACACACAGGACAACATTCACTGGGTGGCAGCAGAGCAGAGCAGTGAAGATGACTGTTGTACCTACCTTGACACACAGGACAACATTCACTGGGTGGCAGCAGAGCAGAGCAGTGAAGATGACTGTTGTACCTACCTTGACACACAGGACAACATTCACTGGGTGGCAGCAGAGCAGTGAAGATGACTGTTGTACCTACCTTGACATACAGGACAACATTCGCTGGGTGGCAGCAGAGCTGAGCAGTGAAGATGACTGTTGTACCTACCTTGACACACAGGACAACATTCACTGGATGGCAGCAGAGCAGTGAAGATGACTGTTGTACCTACCTTGACACACAGGACAACATTCACTGGGTGGCAGCAGAGCAGAGCAGTGAAGATGACTGTTGTACCTACCTTGACACACAGGACAACATTCACTGGGTGGCAGCAGAGCAGAGCAGTGAAGATGACTGTTGTACCTACCTTGACACACAGGACAACATTCACTGGATGGCAGCAGAGCAGTGAAGATGACTGTTGTACCTACCTTGACACACAGGACAACATTCACTGGGTGGCAGCAGAGCAGAGCAGTGAAGATGACTGTTGTACCTACCTTGACACACAGGACAACATTCACTGGATGGCAGCAGAGCAGTGAAGATGACTGTTGTACCTACCTTGACACACAGGACAACATTCACTGGATGGCAGCATAGCAGTGAAGATGACTGTTGTACCTACCTTGACACACAGGACAACATTCACTGGGTGGCAGCATAGCAGTGAAGATGACTATTGTACCTACCTTGACACACAGGATAACATTCACTGGGTGGCAGCAGAGCAGAGCAGTGAAGATGACTGTTGTACCTACCTTGACACACAGGACAACATTCACAGGGTGGCAGCAGAGCAGTGAAGATGACTGTTGTACCTACCTTGACACACAGGACAACATTCACTGGGTGGCAGCAGAGCTGAGCAGTGAAGATGACTGTTGTACCTACCTTGACACACAGGACAACATTCACTGGGTGGCAGCAGAGCTGAGCAGTGAAGATGACTGTTGTACCTACCTTGATACACAGAACAACATCCACTGGGTGGCAGCATAGCAGAGCAGAGCAGGGAAGATGACTGTTGTACCTACCTTGACATACATGACAACATTCACTGGGTGGCAGCAGAGCTGAGCAGTGAAGATGACTGTTGTACCTACCTTGACACACAGGACAACATTCACTGGATGGCAGCAGAGCAGTGAAGATGACTGTTGTACCTACCTTGACACACAGGACAACATTCACTGGGAGGCAGCAGAGCAGAGCAGTGAAGATGACTGTTGTACCTACATTGACACACAGGACAACATTCACTGGGTGGCAGCAGAGCAGAGCAGTGAAGATGACTGTTGTACCTACCTTGACACACAGGACAACATTCACTGGATGGCAGCAGAGCAGTGAAGATGACTGTTGTACCTACCTTGACGCACAGGACAACATTCACTGGGTGGCAGCAGAGCAGAGCAGTGAAGATGACTGTTGTACCTACCTTGACACACAGGACAACATTCACTGGATGGCAGCAGAGCAGTGAAGATGACTGTTGTACCTACCTTGACACACAGGACAACATTCACTGGGTGGCAGCATAGCAGTGAAGATTACTATTGTACCTACCTTGACACACAGGACAACATTCACTGGGTGGCAGCAGAGCAGAGCAGTGAAGATGACTGTTGTACCTACCTTGACACACAGGACAACATTCACTGGGTGGCAGCAGAGCAGAGCAGTGAAGATGACTGTTGTACCTACCTTGACACACAGGACAACATTCACTGGGTGGCAGCAGAGCAGAGCAGTGAAGATGACTGTTGTACCTACCTTGACACACAGGACAACATTCACTGGGTGGCAGCAGAGCAGTGAAGATGACTGTTGTACCTACCTTGACATACAGGACAACATTCACTGGGTGGCAGCAGAGCTGAGCAGTGAAGATGACTGTTGTACCTACCTTGACACACAGGACAACATTCACTGGATGGCAGCAGAGCAGTGAAGATGACTGTTGTACCTACCTTGACACACAGGACAACATTCACTGGGTGGCAGCAGAGCAGAGCAGTGAAGATGACTGTTGTACCTACCTTGACACACAGGACAACATTCACTGGGTGGCAGCAGAGCAGAGCAGTGAAGATGACTGTTGTACCTACCTTGACACACAGGACAACATTCACTGGATGGCAGCAGAGCAGTGAAGATGACTGTTGTACCTACCTTGACACACAGGACAACATTCACTGGGTGGCAGCAGAGCAGAGCAGTGAAGATGACTGTTGTACCTACCTTGACACACAGGACAACATTCACTGGATGGCAGCAGAGCAGTGAAGATGACTGTTGTACCTACCTTGACACACAGGACAACATTCACTGGGTGGCAGCAGAGCAGTGAAGATGACTGTTGTACCTACCTTGACACACAGGACAACATTCACTGGGTGGCAGCATAGCAGTGAAGATGACTATTGTACCTACCTTGACACACATGACAACATTCACTGGGTGGCAGCATAGCAGTGAAGATGACTATTGTACCTACCTTGACACACAGGACAACATTCACTGGGTGGCAGCAGAGCAGAGCAGTGAAGATGACTGTTGTACCTACCTTGACACACAGGACAACATTCACTGGGTGACAGCAGAGCAGAGCAGTGAAGATGACTGTTGTACCTACCTTGACACACAGGACAACATTCACTGGGTGGCAGCAGAGCAGTGAAGATGACTGTTGTACCTACCTTGACATACAGGACAACATTCACTGGGTGGCAGCAGAGCTGAGCAGTGAAGATGACTGTTGTACCTACCTTGACACACAGGACAACATTCACTGGATGGCAGCAGAGCAGTGAAGATGACTGTTGTACCTACCTTGACACACAGGACAACATTCACTGGGTGGCAGCAGAGCAGAGCAGTGAAGATGACTGTTGTACCTACCTTGACACACAGGACAACATTCACTGGGTGGCAGCTGAGCAGAGCAGTGAAGATGACTGTTGTACCTACCTTGACACACAGGACAACATTCACTGGATAGCAGCAGAGCAGTGAAGATGACTGTTGTACCTACCTTGACACACAGGACAACATTCACTGGGTGGCAGCAGAGCAGAGCAGTGAAGATGACTGTTGTACCTACCTTGACACACAGGACAACATTCACTGGATGGCAGCAGAGCAGTGAAGATGACTGTTGTACCTACCTTGACACACAGGACAACATTCACTGGGTGGCAGCATAGCAGTGAAGATGACTATTGTACCTACCTTGACACACAGGATAACATTCACTGGGTGGCAGCAGAGCAGAGCAGTGAAGATGACTGTTGTACCTACCTTGACACACAGGACAACATTCACTGGGTGGCAGCAGAGCAGTGAAGATGACTGTTGTACCTACCTTGACACACAGGACAACATTCACTGGGTGGCAGCAGAGCTGAGCAGTGAAGATGACTGTTGTACCTACCTTGACACACAGGACAACATTCACTGGGTGGCAGCAGAGCTGAGCAGTGAAGATGACTGTTGTACCTACCTTGATACACAGAACAACATCCACTGGGTGGCAGCATAGCAGAGCAGAGCAGGGAAGATGACTGTTGTACCTACCTTGACATACATGACAACATTCACTGGGTGGCAGCAGAGCTGAGCAGTGAAGATGACTGTTCTACCTACCTTGACATACAGGACAACATTCACTGGGTGGCAGCGTAGCAGAGCAGAGCAGGGAAGATGACTGTTGTACCTACCTTGACACACATAACATTCACTGGGTGGCAGCAGAGCTGAGCAGTGAAGATGACTGTGATACCTACCTTGACACACAGGACAACATTTACTGGGTGGCAGCAGAGCAGTGAAGATGACTGTTGTACCTACCTTGACACACAGGACAACATCCACTGTGTGGCAGCATAGCAGAGCAGGGAAGATGACTGTTGTACCTACCTTGACACACAGGACAACATTCACTGGGTGGCAGCAGAGCTGAGCAGTGAAGATGACTGTTGTACCTACCTTGACACACAGGACAACATTCACTGGATGGCAGCAGAGCAGTGAAGATGACTGTTGTACCTACCTTGACACACAGGACAACATTCACTGGGTGGCAGCAGAGCAGAGCAGTGAAGATGACTGTTGTACCTACATTGACACACAGGACAACATTCACTGGGTGGCAGCAGAGCAGAGCAGTGAAGATGACTGTTGTACCTACCTTGACACACAGGACAACATTCACTGGATGGCAGCAGAGCAGTGAAGATGACTGTTGTACCTACCTTGACGCACAGGACAACATTCACTGGGTGGCAGCAGAGGAGAGCAGTGAAGATGACTGTTGTACCTACCTTGACACACAGGACAACATTCACTGGATGGCAGCAGAGCAGTGAAGATGACTGTTGTACCTACCTTGACACACAGGACAACATTCACTGGGTGGCAGCATAGCAGTGAAGATTACTATTGTACCTACCTTGACACACAGGACAACATTCACTGGGTGGCAGCAGAGCAGAGCAGTGAAGATGACTGTTGTACCTACCTTGACACACAGGACAACATTCACTGGGTGGCAGCAGAGCAGTGAAGATGACTGTTGTACCTACCTTGACACACAGGACAACATTCACTGGGTGGCAGCAGAGCTGAGCAGTGAAGATGACTGTTGTACCTACCTTGACACACAGGACAACATTCACTGGGTGGCAGCAGAGCTGAGCAGTGAAGATGACTGTTGTACCTACCTTGACACACAGGACAACATTCACTGGATGGCAGCAGAGCAGTGAAGATGACTGTTGTACCTACATTGACACACAGGACAACATTCACTGGGTGGCAGCAGAGCAGAGCAGTGAAGATGACTGTTGTACCTACCTTGACACACAGGACAACATTCACTGGGTGGCAGCAGAGCAGAGCAGTGAAGATGACTGTTGTACCTACCTTGACACACAGGACAACATTCACTGGGTGGCAGCAGAGCAGTGAAGATGACTGTTGTACCTACCTTGACACACAGGACAACATTCACTGGGTGGCAGCAGAGCAGAGCAGTGAAGATGACTGTTGTACCTACCTTGACACACAGGACAACATTCACTGGGTGGCAGCAGAGCAGAGCAGTGAGATGACTGTTGTACCTACCTTGACACACAGGACAACATTCACTGGGTGGCAGCATAGCAGTGAAGATGACTATTGTACCTACCTTGACACACAGGATAACATTCACTGGGTGGCAGCAGAGCAGAGCAGTGAAGATGACTGTTGTACCTACCTTGACACACAGGACAACATTCACTGGGTGGTAGCAGAGCAGTGAAGATGACTGTTGTACCTACCTTGACACACAGGACAACATTCACTGGGTGGCAGCAGAGCTGAGCAGTGAAGATGACTGTTGTACCTACCTTGACACACAGGACAACATTCACTGGGTGGCAGCAGAGCTGAGCAGTGAAGATGACTGTTGTACCTACCTTGATACACAGAACAACATCCACTGGGTGGCAGCATAGCAGAGCAGAGCAGGGAAGATGACTGTTGTACCTACCTTGACATACATGACAACATTCACTGGGTGGCAGCAGAGCTGAGCAGTGAAGATGACTGTTCTACCTACCTTGACACACAGAACAACATTCACTGGGTGGCAGCATAGCAGAGCTGAGCAGTGAAGATGACTGTGATACCTACCTTGACACACATGACAACATTTACTGGGTGGCAGCAGAGCAGTGAAGATGACTGTTGTACCTACCTTGACACACAGGACAACGTTCACTGGGTGGCAGCAGAGCAGTGAAGATGACTGTTGTACCTACCTTGACACACAGGACAACATTCACTGGGTGGCAGCATAGCAGTGAAGATGACTATTGTACCTACCTTGACACACATGACAACATTCACTGGGTGGCAGCATAGCAGTGAAGATGACTATTGTACCTACCTTGACACACAGGACAACATTCACTGGGTGGCAGCAGAGCAGAGCAGTGAAGATGACTGTTGTACCTACCTTGACACACAGGACAACATTCACTGGGTGGCAGCAGAGCAGAGCAGTGAAGATGACTGTTGTACCTACCTTGACACACAGGACAACATTCACTGGGTGGCAGCAGAGCAGTGAAGATGACTGTTGTACCTACCTTGACATACAGGACAACATTCACTGGGTGGCAGCAGAGCTGAGCAGTGAAGATGACTGTTGTACCTACCTTGACACACAGGACAACATTCACTGGATGGCAGCAGAGCAGTGAAGATGACTGTTGTACCTACCTTGACACACAGGACAACATTCACTGGGTGGCAGCAGAGCAGAGCAGTGAAGATGACTGTTGTACCTACCTTGACACACAGGACAACATTCACTGGGTGGCAGCAGAGCAGAGCAGTGAAGATGACTGTTGTACCTACCTTGACACACAGGACAACATTCACTGGATGGCAGCAGAGCAGTGAAGATGACTGTTGTACCTACCTTGACACACAGGACAACATTCACTGGGTGGCAGCAGAGCAGAGCAGTGAAGATGACTGTTGTACCTACCTTGACACACAGGACAACATTCACTGGATGGCAGCAGAGCAGTGAAGATGACTGTTGTACCTACCTTGACACACAGGACAACATTCACTGGATGGCAGCATAGCAGTGAAGATGACTGTTGTACCTACCTTGACACACAGGACAACATTCACTGGGTGGCAGCATAGCAGTGAAGATGACTATTGTACCTACCTTGACACACAGGATAACATTCACTGGGTGGCAGCAGAGCAGAGCAGTGAAGATGACTGTTGTACCTACCTTGACACACAGGACAACATTCACAGGGTGGCAGCAGAGCAGTGAAGATGACTGTTGTACCTACCTTGACACACAGGACAACATTCACTGGGTGGCAGCAGAGCTGAGCAGTGAAGATGACTGTTGTACCTACCTTGACACACAGGACAACATTCACTGGGTGGCAGCAGAGCTGAGCAGTGAAGATGACTGTTGTACCTACCTTGATACACAGAACAACATCCACTGGGTGGCAGCATAGCAGAGCAGAGCAGGGAAGATGACTGTTGTACCTACCTTGACATACATGACAACATTCACTGGGTGGCAGCAGAGCTGAGCAGTGAAGATGACTGTTGTACCTACCTTGACACACAGGACAACATTCACTGGATGGCAGCAGAGCAGTGAAGATGACTGTTGTACCTACCTTGACACACAGGACAACATTCACTGGGAGGCAGCAGAGCAGAGCAGTGAAGATGACTGTTGTACCTACATTGACACACAGGACAACATTCACTGGGTGGCAGCAGAGCAGAGCAGTGAAGATGACTGTTGTACCTACCTTGACACACAGGACAACATTCACTGGATGGCAGCAGAGCAGTGAAGATGACTGTTGTACCTACCTTGACGCACAGGACAACATTCACTGGGTGGCAGCAGAGCAGAGCAGTGAAGATGACTGTTGTACCTACCTTGACACACAGGACAACATTCACTGGATGGCAGCAGAGCAGTGAAGATGACTGTTGTACCTACCTTGACACACAGGACAACATTCACTGGGTGGCAGCATAGCAGTGAAGATTACTATTGTACCTACCTTGACACACAGGACAACATTCACTGGGTGGCAGCAGAGCAGAGCAGTGAAGATGACTGTTGTACCTACCTTGACACACAGGACAACATTCACTGGGTGGCAGCAGAGCAGAGCAGTGAAGATGACTGTTGTACCTACCTTGACACACAGGACAACATTCACTGGGTGGCAGCAGAGCAGAGCAGTGAAGATGACTGTTGTACCTACCTTGACACACAGGACAACATTCACTGGGTGGCAGCAGAGCAGTGAAGATGACTGTTGTACCTACCTTGACATACAGGACAACATTCACTGGGTGGCAGCAGAGCTGAGCAGTGAAGATGACTGTTGTACCTACCTTGACACACAGGACAACATTCACTGGATGGCAGCAGAGCAGTGAAGATGACTGTTGTACCTACCTTGACACACAGGACAACATTCACTGGGTGGCAGCAGAGCAGAGCAGTGAAGATGACTGTTGTACCTACCTTGACACACAGGACAACATTCACTGGGTGGCAGCAGAGCAGAGCAGTGAAGATGACTGTTGTACCTACCTTGACACACAGGACAACATTTACTGGATGGCAGCAGAGCAGTGAAGATGACTGTTGTACCTACCTTGACACACAGGACAACATTCACTGGGTGGCAGCAGAGCAGAGCAGTGAAGATGACTGTTGTACCTACCTTGACACACAGGACAACATTCACTGGATGGCAGCAGAGCAGTGAAGATGACTGTTGTACCTACCTTGACACACAGGACAACATTCACTGGGTGGCAGCAGAGCAGTGAAGATGACTGTTGTACCTACCTTGACACACAGGACAACATTCACTGGGTGGCAGCATAGCAGTGAAGATGACTATTGTACCTACCTTGACACACATGACAACATTCACTGGGTGGCAGCATAGCAGTGAAGATGACTATTGTACCTACCTTGACACACAGGACAACATTCACTGGGTGGCAGCAGAGCAGAGCAGTGAATATGACTGTTGTACCTACCTTGACACACAGGACAACATTCACTGGGTGGCAGCAGAGCAGAGCAGTGAAGATGACTGTTGTACCTACCTTGACACACAGGACAACATTCACTGGGTGGCAGCAGAGCAGTGAAGATGACTGTTGTACCTACCTTGACATACAGGACAACATTCACTGGGTGGCAGCAGAGCTGAGCAGTGAAGATGACTGTTGTACCTACCTTGACACACAGGACAACATTCACTGGATGGCAGCAGAGCAGTGAAGATGACTGTTGTACCTACCTTGACACACAGGACAACATTCACTGGGTGGCAGCAGAGCAGAGCAGTGAAGATGACTGTTGTACCTACCTTGACACACAGGACAACATTCACTGGGTGGCAGCTGAGCAGAGCAGTGAAGATGACTGTTGTACCTACCTTGACACACAGGACAACATTCACTGGATAGCAGCAGAGCAGTGAAGATGACTGTTGTACCTACCTTGACACACAGGACAACATTCACTGGGTGGCAGCAGAGCAGAGCAGTGAAGATGACTGTTGTACCTACCTTGACACACAGGACAACATTCACTGGATGGCAGCAGAGCAGTGAAGATGACTGTTGTACCTACCTTGACACACAGGACAACATTCACTGGGTGGCAGCATAGCAGTGAAGATGACTATTGTACCTACCTTGACACACAGGATAACATTCACTGGGTGGCAGCAGAGCAGAGCAGTGAAGATGACTGTTGTACCTACCTTGACACACAGGACAACATTCACTGGGTGGCAGCAGAGCAGTGAAGATGACTGTTGTACCTACCTTGACACACAGGACAACATTCACTGGGTGGCAGCAGAGCTGAGCAGTGAAGATGACTGTTGTACCTACCTTGACACACAGGACAACATTCACTGGGTGGCAGCAGAGCTGAGCAGTGAAGATGACTGTTGTACCTACCTTGATACACAGAACAACATCCACTGGGTGGCAGCATAGCAGAGCAGAGCAGGGAAGATGACTGTTGTACCTACCTTGACATACATGACAACATTCACTGGGTGGCAGCAGAGCTGAGCAGTGAAGATGACTGTTCTACCTACCTTGACATACAGGACAACATTCACTGGGTGGCAGCATAGCAGAGCAGAGCAGGGAAGATGACTGTTGTACCTACCTTGACACACATGACAACATTCACTGGGTGGCAGCAGAGCTGAGCAGTGAAGATGACTGTGATACCTACCTTGACACACAGGACAACATTTACTGGGTGGCAGCAGAGCAGTGAAGATGACTGTTGTACCTACCTTGACACACAGGACAACATCCACTGTGTGGCAGCATAGCAGAGCAGGGAAGATGACTGTTGTACCTACCTTGACACACAGGACAACATTCACTGGGTGGCAGCAGAGCTGAGCAGTGAAGATGACTGTTGTACCTACCTTGACACACAGGACAACATTCACTGGATGGCAGCAGAGCAGTGAAGATGACTGTTGTACCTACCTTGACACACAGGACAACATTCACTGGGTGGCAGCAGAGCAGAGCAGTGAAGATGACTGTTGTACCTACATTGACACACAGGACAACATTCACTGGGTGGCAGCAGAGCAGAGCAGTGAAGATGACTGTTGTACCTACCTTGACACACAGGACAACATTCACTGGATGGCAGCAGAGCAGTGAAGATGACTGTTGTACCTACCTTGACGCACAGGACAACATTCACTGGGTGGCAGCAGAGCAGAGCAGTGAAGATGACTGTTGTACCTACCTTGACACACAGGACAACATTCACTGGATGGCAGCAGAGCAGTGAAGATGACTGTTGTACCTACCTTGACACACAGGACAACATTCACTGGGTGGCAGCATAGCAGTGAAGATTACTATTGTACCTACCTTGACACACAGGACAACATTCACTGGGTGGCAGCAGAGCAGAGCAGTGAAGATGACTGTTGTACCTACCTTGACACACAGGACAACATTCACTGGGTGGCAGCAGAGCAGAGCAGTGAAGATGACTGTTGTACCTACCTTGACACACAGGACAACATTCACTGGGTGGCAGCAGAGCAGAGCAGTGAAGATGACTGTTGTACCTACCTTGACACACAGGACAACATTCACTGGGTGGCAGCAGAGCAGTGAAGATGACTGTTGTACCTACCTTGACATACAGGACAACATTCACTGGGTGGCAGCAGAGCTGAGCAGTGAAGATGACTGTTGTACCTACCTTGACACACAGGACAACATTCACTGGATGGCAGCAGAGCAGTGAAGATGACTGTTGTACCTACCTTGACACACAGGACAACATTCACTGGGTGGCAGCAGAGCAGAGCAGTGAAGATGACTGTTGTACCTACCTTGACACACAGGACAACATTCACTGGGTGGCAGCAGAGCAGAGCAGTGAAGATGACTGTTGTACCTACCTTGACACACAGGACAACATTTACTGGATGGCAGCAGAGCAGTGAAGATGACTGTTGTACCTACCTTGACACACAGGACAACATTCACTGGGTGGCAGCAGAGCAGAGCAGTGAAGATGACTGTTGTACCTACCTTGACACACAGGACAACATTCACTGGATGGCAGCAGAGCAGTGAAGATGACTGTTGTACCTACCTTGACACACAGGACAACATTCACTGGATGGCAGCAAAGCAGTGAAGATGACTGTTGTACCTACCTTGACACACAGGACAACATTCACTGGGTGGCAGCATAGCAGTGAAGATGACTATTGTACCTACCTTGACACACATGACAACATTCACTGGGTGGCAGCATAGCAGTGAAGATGACTATTGTACCTACCTTGACACACAGGACAACATTCAGTGGGTGGCAGCAGAGCAGAGCAGTGAAGATGACTGTTGTACCTACCTTGACACACAGGACAACATTCACTGGGTGGCAGCAGAGCAGAGCAGTGAAGATGACTGTTGTACCTACCTTGACACACAGGACAACATTCACTGGGTGGCAGCAGAGCAGTGAAGATGACTGTTGTACCTACCTTGACATACAGGACAACATTCACTGGGTGGCAGCAGAGCTGAGCAGTGAAGATGACTGTTGTACCTACCTTGACACACAGGACAACATTCACTGGATGGCAGCAGAGCAGTGAAGATGACTGTTGTACCTACCTTGACACACAGGACAACATTCACTGGGTGGCAGCAGAGCAGAGCAGTGAAGATGACTGTTGTACCTACCTTGACACACAGGACAACATTCACTGGGTGGCAGCTGAGCAGAGCAGTGAAGATGACTGTTGTACCTACCTTGACACACAGGACAACATTCACTGGATAGCAGCAGAGCAGTGAAGATGACTGTTGTACCTACCTTGACACACAGGACAACATTCACTGGGTGGCAGCAGAGCAGAGCAGTGAAGATGACTGTTGTACCTACCTTGACACACAGGACAACATTCACTGGATGGCAGCAGAGCAGTGAAGATGACTGTTGTACCTACCTTGACACACAGGACAACATTCACTGGGTGGCAGCATAGCAGTGAAGATGACTATTGTACCTACCTTGACACACAGGATAACATTCACTGGGTGGCAGCAGAGCAGAGCAGTGAAGATGACTGTTGTACCTACCTTGACACACAGGACAACATTCACTGGGTGGCAGCAGAGCAGTGAAGATGACTGTTGTACCTACCTTGACACACAGGACAACATTCACTGGGTGGCAGCAGAGCTGAGCAGTGAAGATGACTGTTGTACCTACCTTGACACACAGGACAACATTCACTGGGTGGCAGCAGAGCTGAGCAGTGAAGATGACTGTTGTACCTACCTTGATACACAGAACAACATCCACTGGGTGGCAGCATAGCAGAGCAGAGCAGGGAAGATGACTGTTGTACCTACCTTGACATACATGACAACATTCACTGGGTGGCAGCAGAGCTGAGCAGTGAAGATGACTGTTCTACCTACCTTGACATACAGGACAACATTCACTGGGTGGCAGCATAGCAGAGCAGAGCAGGGAAGATGACTGTTGTACCTACCTTGACAGACATGACAACATTCACTGGGTGGCAGCAGAGCTGAGCAGTGAAGATGACTGTGATACCTACCTTGACACACAGGACAACATTTACTGGGTGGCAGCAGAGCAGTGAAGATGACTGTTGTACCTACCTTGACACACAGGACAACATCCACTGTGTGGCAGCATAGCAGAGCAGGGAAGATGACTGTTGTACCTACCTTGACACACAGGACAACATTCACTGGGTGGCAGCAGAGCTGAGCAGTGAAGATGACTGTTGTACCTACCTTGACACACAGGACAACATTCACTGGATGGCAGCAGAGCAGTGAAGATGACTGTTGTACCTACCTTGACACACAGGACAACATTCACTGGGTGGCAGCAGAGCAGAGCAGTGAAGATGACTGTTGTACCTACATTGACACACAGGACAACATTCACTGGGTGGCAGCAGAGCAGAGCAGTGAAGATGACTGTTGTACCTACCTTGACACACAGGACAACATTCACTGGATGGCAGCAGAGCAGTGAAGATGACTGTTGTACCTACCTTGACGCACAGGACAACATTCACTGGGTGGCAGCAGAGCAGAGCAGTGAAGATGACTGTTGTACCTACCTTGACACACAGGACAACATTCACTGGATGGCAGCAGAGCAGTGAAGATGACTGTTGTACCTACCTTGACACACAGGACAACATTCACTGGGTGGCAGCATAGCAGTGAAGATTACTATTGTACCTACCTTGACACACAGGACAACATTCACTGGGTGGCAGCAGAGCAGAGCAGTGAAGATGACTGTTGTACCTACCTTGACACACAGGACAACATTCACTGGGTGGCAGCAGAGCAGTGAAGATGACTGTTGTACCTACCTTGACACACAGGACAACATTCACTGGGTGGCAGCAGAGCTGAGCAGTGAAGATGACTGTTGTACCTACCTTGACACACAGGACAACATTCACTGGGTGGCAGCAGAGCTGAGCAGTGAAGATGACTGTTGTACCTACCTTGACACACAGGACAACATTCACTGGGTGGCAGCAGAGCTGAGCAGTGAAGATGACTGTTGTACCTACCTTGATACACAGAACAACATCCACTGGGTGACAGCATAGCAGAGCAGAGCAGGGAAGATGACTGTTGTACCTACCTTGACATACATGACAACATTCACTGGGTGGCAGCAGAGCTGAGCAGTGAAGATGACTGTTCTACCTACCTTGACACACACGACAACATTCACTGGGTGGCAGCATAGCAGAGCAGAGCAGGGAAGATGACTGTTGTACCTACCTTGACACACATGACAACATTCACTGGGTGGCAGCAGAGCTGAGCAGTGAAGATGACTGTTATACCTACCTTGACACACAGGACAACATACACTGGGTGGCAGCAGAGCAGTGAAGATGACTGTTGTACCTACCTTGACACACAGGACAACATCCACAGTGTGGCAGCATAGCAGAGCAGGGAAGATGACTGTTGTACCTACCTTGACACACAGGACAACATTCACTGGGTGGCAGCAGAGCTGAGCAGTGAAGATGACTGTTGTACCTACCTTGACACACAGGACAACATTCACTGGGTGGCAGCAGAGCAGTGAAGATGACTGTTGTACCTACCTTGACACACAGGACAACATCCACTGGGTGGCAGCAGAGCAGAGCAGTGAAGATGACTGTTGTACCTACCTTGACACACAGGACAACATTCACTGGGTGGCAGCAGAGCAGAGCAGTGAAGATGACTGTTGTACCTACCTTGACACACAGGACAACATTCACTGGATGGCAGCAGAGCAGTGAAGATGACTGTTGTACCTACCTTGACACACAGGACAACATTCACTGGGTGGCAGCAGAGCAGAGCAGTGAAGATGACTGTTGTACCTACATTGACACACAGGACAACATTCACTGGGTGGCAGCAGAGCAGAGCAGTGAAGATGACTGTTGTACCTACCTTGACACACAGGACAACATTCACTGGATGGCAGCAGAGCAGTGAAGATGACTGTTGTACCTACCTTGACGCACAGGACAACATTCACTGGGTGGCAGCAGAGCAGAGCAGTGAAGATGACTGTTGTACCTACCTTGACACACAGGACAACATTCACTGGATGGCAGCAGAGCAGTGAAGATGACTGTTGTACCTACCTTGACACACAGGACAACATTCACTGGGTGGCAGCATAGCAGTGAAGATTACTATTGTACCTACCTTGACACACAGGACAACATTCACTGGGTGGCAGCAGAGCAGAGCAATGAAGATGACTGTTGTACCTACCTTGACACACAGGACAACATTCACTGGGTGGCAGCAGAGCAGTGAAGATGACTGTTGTACCTACCTTGACACACAGGACAACATTCACTGGGTGGCAGCAGAGCTGAGCAGTGAAGATGACTGTTGTACCTACCTTGACACACAGGACAACATTCACTGGGTGGCAGCAGAGCTGAGCAGTGAAGATGACTGTTGTACCTACCTTGACACACAGGACAACATTCACTGGGTGGCAGCAGAGCTGAGCAGTGAAGATGACTGTTGTACCTACCTTGATACACAGAACAACATCCACTGGGTGACAGCATAGCAGAGCAGAGCAGGGAAGATGACTGTTGTACCTACCTTGACATACATGACAACATTCACTGGGTGGCAGCAGAGCTGAGCAGTGAAGATGACTGTTCTACCTACCTTGACACACACGACAACATTCACTGGGTGGCAGCATAGCAGAGCAGAGCAGGGAAGATGACTGTTGTACCTACCTTGACACACATGACAACATTCACTGGGTGGCAGCAGAGCTGAGCAGTGAAGATGACTGTTATACCTACCTTGACACACAGGACAACATACACTGGGTGGCAGCAGAGCAGTGAAGATGACTGTTGTACCTACCTTGACACACAGGACAACATCCACAGTGTGGCAGCATAGCAGAGCAGGGAAGATGACTGTTGTACCTACCTTGACACACAGGACAACATTCACTGGGTGGCAGCAGAGCTGAGCAGTGAAGATGACTGTTGTACCTACCTTGACACACAGGACAACATTCACTGGGTGGCAGCAGAGCAGTGAAGATGACTGTTGTACCTACCTTGACACACAGGACAACATCCACTGTGTGGCAGCATAGCAGAGCAGGGAAGATGACTGTTGTACCTACCTTGACACACAGGACAACATTCACTGGGTGGCAGCAGAGCTGAGCAGTGAAGATGACTGTTGTACCTACCTTGACACACAGGACAACATTCACTGGGTGGCAGCAGAGCTGAGCAGTGAAGATGACTGTTGTACCTACCTTGATACACAGAACAACATCCACTGGGTGGCAGCATAGCAGAGCAGAGCAGGGAAGATGACTGTTGTACCTACCTTGACATACATGACAACATTCACTGGGTGGCAGCAGAGCTGAGAGGTGAAGATGACTGTTGTACCTACCTTGACACACAGGACAACATTCACTGGATGGCAGCAGAGCAGTGAAGATGACTGTTGTACCTACCTTGACACACAGGACAACATTCACTGGGTGGCAGCAGAGCAGAGCAGTGAAGATGACTGTTGTACCTACCTTGACACACAGGACAACATTCACTGGGTGGCAGCAGAGCAGAGCAGTGAAGATGACTGTTGTACCTACCTTGACACACAGGACAACATTCACTGGATGGCAGCAGAGCAGTGAAGATGACTGTTGTACCTACCTTGACACACAGGACAACATTCACTGGGTGGCAGCAGAGCAGAGCAGTGAAGATGACTGTTGTACCTACCTTGACACACAGGACAACATTCACTGGATGGCAGCAGAGCAGTGAAGATGACTGTTGTACCTACCTTGACACACAGGACAACATTCACTGGATGGCAGCATAGCAGTGAAGATGACTGTTGTACCTACCTTGACACACAGGACAACATTCACTGGGTGGCAGCATAGCAGTGAAGATGACTATTGTACCTACCTTGACACACAGGATAACATTCACTGGGTGGCAGCAGAGCAGAGCAGTGAAGATGACTGTTGTACCTACCTTGACACACAGGACAACATTCACTGGGTGGCAGCAGAGCAGTGAAGATGACTGTTGTACCTACCTTGACACACAGGACAACATTCACTGGGTGGCAGCAGAGCTGAGCAGTGAAGATGACTGTTGTACCTACCTTGACACACAGGACAACATTCACTGGGTGGCAGCAGAGCTGAGCAGTGAAGATGACTGTTGTACCTACCTTGATACACAGAACAACATCCACTGGGTGGCAGCATAGCAGAGCAGAGCAGGGAAGATGACTGTTGTACCTACCTTGACATACATGACAACATTCACTGGGTGGCAGCAGAGCTGAGCAGTGAAGATGACTGTTCTACCTACCTTGACACACATGACAACATTCACTGGGTGGCAGCATAGCAGAGCTGAGCAGTGAAGATGACTGTGATACCTACCTTGACACACAGGACAACATTTACTGGGTGGCAGCAGAGCAGTGAAGATGACTGTTGTACCTACCTTGACACACAGGACAACATTCACTGGGTGGCAGCAGAGCTGAGCAGTGAAGATGACTGTTGTACCTACCTTGACACACAGGACAACATTCACTGGATGGCAGCAGAGCAGTGAAGATGACTGTTGTACCTACCTTGACACACAGGACAACATTCACTGGGAGGCAGCAGAGCAGAGCAGTGAAGATGACTGTTGTACCTACATTGACACACAGGACAACATTCACTGGGTGGCAGCAGAGCAGAGCAGTGAAGATGACTGTTGTACCTACCTTGACACACAGGACAACATTCACTGGATGGCAGCAGAGCAGTGAAGATGACTGTTGTACCTACCTTGACGCACAGGACAACATTCACTGGGTGGCAGCAGAGCAGAGCAGTGAAGATGACTGTTGTACCTACCTTGACACACAGGACAACATTCACTGGATGGCAGCAGAGCAGTGAAGATGACTGTTGTACCTACCTTGACACACAGGACAACATTCACTGGGTGGCAGCATAGCAGTGAAGATTACTATTGTACCTACCTTGACACACAGGACAACATTCACTGGGTGGCAGCAGAGCAGAGCAGTGAAGATGACTGTTGTACCTACCTTGACACACAGGACAACATTCACTGGGTGGCAGCAGAGCTGAGCAGTGAAGATGACTGTTGTACCTACCTTGATACACAGAACAACATCCACTGGGTGACAGCATAGCAGAGCAGAGCAGGGAAGATGACTGTTGTACCTACCTTGACATACATGACAACATTCACTGGGTGGCAGCAGAGCTGAGCAGTGAAGATGACTGTTCTACCTACCTTGACACACACGACAACATTCACTGGGTGGCAGCATAGCAGAGCAGAGCAGGGAAGATGACTGTTGTACCTACCTTGACACACATGACAACATTCACTGGGTGGCAGCAGAGCTGAGCAGTGAAGATGACTGTTATACCTACCTTGACACACAGGACAACATACACTGGGTGGCAGCAGAGCAGTGAAGATGACTGTTGTACCTACCTTGACACACAGGACAACATCCACAGTGTGGCAGCATAGCAGAGCAGGGAAGATGACTGTTGTACCTACCTTGACACACAGGACAACATTCACTGGGTGGCAGCAGAGCTGAGCAGTGAAGATGACTGTTGTACCTACCTTGACACACAGGACAACATTCACTGGGTGGCAGCAGAGCAGTGAAGATGACTGTTGTACCTACCTTGACACACAGGACAACATCCACTGTGTGGCAGCATAGCAGAGCAGGGAAGATGACTGTTGTACCTACCTTGACACACAGGACAACATTCACTGGGTGGCAGCAGAGCTGAGCAGTGAAGATGACTGTTGTACCTACCTTGACACACAGGACAACATTCACTGGGTGGCAGCAGAGCTGAGCAGTGAAGATGACTGTTGTACCTACCTTGATACACAGAACAACATCCACTGGGTGGCAGCATAGCAGAGCAGAGCAGGGAAGATGACTGTTGTACCTACCTTGACATACATGACAACATTCACTGGGTGGCAGCAGAGCTGAGAGGTGAAGATGACTGTTGTACCTACCTTGACACACAGGACAACATTCACTGGATGGCAGCAGAGCAGTGAAGATGACTGTTGTACCTACCTTGACACACAGGACAACATTCACTGGGTGGCAGCAGAGCAGAGCAGTGAAGATGACTGTTGTACCTACCTTGACACACAGGACAACATTCACTGGGTGGCAGCAGAGCAGAGCAGTGAAGATGACTGTTGTACCTACCTTGACACACAGGACAACATTCACTGGATGGCAGCAGAGCAGTGAAGATGACTGTTGTACCTACCTTGACACACAGGACAACATTCACTGGGTGGCAGCAGAGCAGAGCAGTGAAGATGACTGTTGTACCTACCTTGACACACAGGACAACATTCACTGGATGGCAGCAGAGCAGTGAAGATGACTGTTGTACCTACCTTGACACACAGGACAACATTCACTGGATGGCAGCATAGCAGTGAAGATGACTGTTGTACCTACCTTGACACACAGGACAACATTCACTGGGTGGCAGCATAGCAGTGAAGATGACTATTGTACCTACCTTGACACACAGGATAACATTCACTGGGTGGCAGCAGAGCAGAGCAGTGAAGATGACTGTTGTACCTACCTTGACACACAGGACAACATTCACTGGGTGGCAGCAGAGCAGTGAAGATGACTGTTGTACCTACCTTGACACACAGGACAACATTCACTGGGTGGCAGCAGAGCTGAGCAGTGAAGATGACTGTTGTACCTACCTTGACACACAGGACAACATTCACTGGGTGGCAGCAGAGCTGAGCAGTGAAGATGACTGTTGTACCTACCTTGATACACAGAACAACATCCACTGGGTGGCAGCATAGCAGAGCAGAGCAGGGAAGATGACTGTTGTACCTACCTTGACATACATGACAACATTCACTGGGTGGCAGCAGAGCTGAGCAGTGAAGATGACTGTTCTACCTACCTTGACACACATGACAACATTCACTGGGTGGCAGCATAGCAGAGCTGAGCAGTGAAGATGACTGTGATACCTACCTTGACACACAGGACAACATTTACTGGGTGGCAGCAGAGCAGTGAAGATGACTGTTGTACCTACCTTGACACACAGGACAACATTCACTGGGTGGCAGCAGAGCTGAGCAGTGAAGATGACTGTTGTACCTACCTTGACACACAGGACAACATTCACTGGATGGCAGCAGAGCAGTGAAGATGACTGTTGTACCTACCTTGACACACAGGACAACATTCACTGGGAGGCAGCAGAGCAGAGCAGTGAAGATGACTGTTGTACCTACATTGACACACAGGACAACATTCACTGGGTGGCAGCAGAGCAGAGCAGTGAAGATGACTGTTGTACCTACCTTGACACACAGGACAACATTCACTGGATGGCAGCAGAGCAGTGAAGATGACTGTTGTACCTACCTTGACGCACAGGACAACATTCACTGGGTGGCAGCAGAGCAGAGCAGTGAAGATGACTGTTGTACCTACCTTGACACACAGGACAACATTCACTGGATGGCAGCAGAGCAGTGAAGATGACTGTTGTACCTACCTTGACACACAGGACAACATTCACTGGGTGGCAGCATAGCAGTGAAGATTACTATTGTACCTACCTTGACACACAGGACAACATTCACTGGGTGGCAGCAGAGCAGAGCAGTGAAGATGACTGTTGTACCTACCTTGACACACAGGACAACATTCACTGGGTGGCAGCAGAGCAGAGCAGTGAAGATGACTGTTGTACCTACCTTGACACACAGGACAACATTCACTGGGTGGCAGCAGAGCAGTGAAGATGACTGTTGTACCTACCTTGACATACAGGACAACATTCACTGGGTGGCAGCAGAGCTGAGCAGTGAAGATGACTGTTGTACCTACCTTGACACACAGGACAACATTCACTGGATGGCAGCAGAGCAGTGAAGATGACTGTTGTACCTACCTTGACACATAGGACAACATTCACTGGGTGGCAGCAGAGCAGAGCAGTGAAGATGACTGTTGTACCTACCTTGACACACAGGACAACATTCACTGGGTGGCAGCAGAGCAGAGCAGTGAAGATGACTGTTGTACCTACCTTGACACACAGGACAACATTCACTGGATGGCAGCAGAGCAGTGAAGATGACTGTTGTACCTACCTTGACACACAGGACAACATTCACTGGGTGGCAGCAGAGCAGAGCAGTGAAGATGACTGTTGTACCTACCTTGACACACAGGACAACATTCACTGGATGGCAGCAGAGCAGTGAAGATGACTGTTGTACCTACCTTGACACACAGGACAACATTCACTGGGTGGCAGCAGAGCAGTGAAGATGACTGTTGTACCTACCTTGACACACAGGACAACATTCACTGGGTGGCAGCATAGCAGTGAAGATGACTATTGTACCTACCTTGACACACATGACAACATTCACTGGGTGGCAGCATAGCAGTGAAGATGACTATTGTACCTACCTTGACACACAGGACAACATTCACTGGGTGGCAGCAGAGCAGAGCAGTGAAGATGACTGTTGTACCTACCTTGACACACAGGACAACATTCACTGGGTGGCAGCAGAGCAGAGCAGTGAAGATGACTGTTGTACCTACCTTGACACACAGGACAACATTCACTGGGTGGCAGCAGAGCAGTGAAGATGACTGTTGTACCTACCTTGACATACAGGACAACATTCACTGGGTGGCAGCAGAGCTGAGCAGTGAAGATGACTGTTGTACCTACCTTGACACACAGGACAACATTCACTGGATGGCAGCAGAGCAGTGAAGATGACTGTTGTACCTACCTTGACACACAGGACAACATTCACTGGGTGGCAGCAGAGCAGAGCAGTGAAGATGACTGTTGTACCTACCTTGACACACAGGACAACATTCACTGGGTGGCAGCAGAGCAGAGCAGTGAAGATGACTGTTGTACCTACCTTGACACACAGGACAACATTCACTGGATAGCAGCAGAGCAGTGAAGATGACTGTTGTACCTACCTTGACACACAGGACAACATTCACTGGGTGGCAGCAGAGCAGAGCAGTGAAGATGACTGTTGTACCTACCTTGACACACAGGACAACATTCACTGGATGGCAGCAGAGCAGTGAAGATGACTGTTGTACCTACCTTGACACACAGGACAACATTCACTGGGTGGCAGCATAGCAGTGAAGATGACTACTGTACCTACCTTGACACACAGGATAACATTCACTGGGTGGCAGCAGAGCAGAGCAGTGAAGATGACTGTTGTACCTACCTTGATACACAGGACAACATTCACTGGGTGGCAGCAGAGCAGTGAAGATGACTGTTGTACCTACCTTGACACACAGGACAACATTCACTGGGTGGCAGCAGAGCTGAGCAGTGAAGATGACTGTTGTACCTACCTTGACACACAGGACAACATTCACTGGGTGGCAGCAGAGCTGAGCAGTGAAGATGACTGTTGTACCTACCTTGATACACAGAACAACATCCACTGGGTGGCAGCATAGCAGAGCAGAGCAGGGAAGATGACTGTTGTACCTACCTTGACATACATGACAACATTCACTGGGTGGCAGCAGAGCTGAGCAGTGAAGATGACTGTTCTACCTACCTTGACATACAGGACAACATTCACTGGGTGGCAGCATAGCAGAGCAGAGCAGGGAAGATGACTGTTGTACCTACCTTGACACACATGACAACATTCACTGGGTGGCAGCAGAGCTGAGCAGTGAAGATGACTGTGATACCTACCTTGACACACAGGACAACATTTACTGGGTGGCAGCAGAGCAGTGAAGATGACTGTTGTACCTACCTTGACACACAGGACAACATCCACTGTGTGGCAGCATAGCAGAGCAGGGAAGATGACTGTTGTACCTACCTTGACACACAGGACAACATTCACTGGGTGGCAGCAGAGCTGAGCAGTGAAGATGACTGTTGTACCTACCTTGACACACAGGACAACATTCACTGGATGGCAGCAGAGCAGTGAAGATGACTGTTGTACCTACCTTGACACACAGGACAACATTCACTGGGTGGCAGCAGAGCAGAGCAGTGAAGATGACTGTTGTACCTACATTGACACACAGGACAACATTCACTGGGTGGCAGCAGAGCAGAGCAGTGAAGATGACTGTTGTACCTACCTTGACACACAGGACAACATTCACTGGATGGCAGCAGAGCAGTGAAGATGACTGTTGTACCTACCTTGACGCACAGGACAACATTCACTGGGTGGCAGCAGAGCAGAGCAGTGAAGATGACTGTTGTACCTACCTTGACACACAGGACAACATTCACTGGATGGCAGCAGAGCAGTGAAGATGACTGTTGTACCTACCTTGACACACAGGACAACATTCACTGGGTGGCAGCATAGCAGTGAAGATTACTATTGTACCTACCTTGACACACAGGACAACATTCACTGGGTGGCAGCAGAGCAGAGCAGTGAAGATGACTGTTGTACCTACCTTGACACACAGGACAACATTCACTGGGTGGCAGCAGAGCAGTGAAGATGACTGTTGTACCTACCTTGACACACAGGACAACATTCACTGGGTGGCAGCAGAGCTGAGCAGTGAAGATGACTGTTGTACCTACCTTGACACACAGGACAACATTCACTGGGTGGCAGCAGAGCTGAGCAGTGAAGATGACTGTTGTACCTACCTTGACACACAGGACAACATTCACTGGGTGGCAGCAGAGCTGAGCAGTGAAGATGACTGTTGTACCTACCTTGATACACAGAACAACATCCACTGGGTGACAGCATAGCAGAGCAGAGCAGGGAAGATGACTGTTGTACCTACCTTGACATACATGACAACATTCACTGGGTGGCAGCAGAGCTGAGCAGTGAAGATGACTGTTCTACCTACCTTGACACACAGGACAACATTCACTGGGTGGCAGCATAGCAGAGCAGAGCAGGGAAGATGACTGTTGTACCTACCTTGACACACATGACAACATTCACTGGGTGGCAGCAGAGCTGAGCAGTGAAGATGACTGTTATACCTACCTTGACACACAGGACAACATTCACTGGGTGGCAGCAGAGCAGTGAAGATGACTGTTGTACCTACCTTGACACACAGGACAACATCCACAGTGTGGCAGCATAGCAGAGCAGGGAAGATGACTGTTGTACCTACCTTGACACACAGGACAACATTCACTGGGTGGCAGCAGAGCTGAGCAGTGAAGATGACTGTTGTACCTACCTTGACACACAGGACAACATTCACTGGGTGGCAGCAGAGCAGAGCAGGGAAGATGACTGTTGTACCTACCTTGACACACAGGACAACATTCACTGGGTGGCAGCATAGCAGTGAAGATGACTATTGTACCTACCTTGACACACAGGACAACATTCACTGGATGGCAGCAGAGCAGTGAAGATGACTGTTGTACCTACCTTGACACACAGGACAACATTCACTGGGTGGCAGCATAGCAGTGAAGATGACTATTGTACCTACCTTGACACACAGGACAACATTCACTGGGTGGCAGCAGAGCAGAGCAGTGAAGATGACTGTTGTACCTACCTTGACACACAGGACAACATTCACTGGGTGGCAGCAGAGCAGTGAAGATGACTGTTGCACCTACCTTGACACACAGGACAACATTCACTGGGTGGCAGCAGAGCAGAGCAGTGAAGATGACTGTTGTACCTACCTTGACACACAGGACAACATTCACTGGGTGGCAGCAGAGCAGAGCAGAGCAGTGAAGATGACTGTTGTACCTACCTTGACACACAGGACAACATTCACTGGATGGCAGCAGAGCAGAGCAGTGAAGATGACTGTTGTACCTACCTTGACACACAGGACAACATTCACTGGATGGCAGCAGAGCAGTGAAGATGACTGTTGTACCTACCTTGACACACAGGACAACATTCACTGGGTGGCAGCATAGCAGTGAAGATGACTATTGTACCTACCTTGACACACAGGACAACATTCACTGGGTGGCAGCAGAGCAGAGCAGTGAAGAAGACTGTTGTACCTACCTTGGCACACAGGACAACATTCACTGGGTGGCAGCAGAGCAGTGAAGATGACTGTTGTACCTACCTTGACACACAGGACAACATTCACTGGGTGGCAGCATAGCAGTGAAGATGACTATTGTACCTACCTTGACACACAGGACAACATTCACTGGGTGGCAGCAGAGCAGAGCAGTGAAGATGACTGTTGTACCTACCTTGACACACAGGACAACATTCACTGGGTGGCAGCAGAGCAGTGAAGATGACTGTTGTACCTACCTTGACACACAGGACAACATTCACTGGGTGGCAGCAGAGCTGAGCAGTGAAGATGACTGTTGTACCTACCTTGACACACAGGACAACATTCACTGGGTGGCAGCAGAGCAGTGAAGATGACTGTTGTACCTACCTTGACACACAGGACAACAATCACTGGGTGGCAGCAGAGCAGAGCAGTGAAGATGACTGTTGTACCTACCTTGACACACAGGACAACATTCACTGGGTGGCAGCAGAGCAGTGAAGATGACTGTTGTACCTCCCTTGACACACAGGACAACATTCACTGGGTGGCAGCAGAGCTGAGCAGTGAAGATGACTGTTGTACCTACCTTGACACACAGGACAACATTCACTGGGTGGCAGCAGAGCTGAGCAGTGAAGATGACTGTTGTACCTACCTTGATACACAGAACAACATACACTGGGTGGCAGCATAGCAGAGCAGAGCAGGGAAGATGACTGTTGTACCTACCTTGACATACATGACAACATTCACTGGGTGGCAGCAGAGCTGAGCAGTGAAGATGACTGTTCTACCTACCTTGACACACAGGACAACATTCACTGGGTGGCAGCATAGCAGAGCAGAGCAGGGAAGATGACTGTTGTACCTACCTTGACACACATGACAACATTCACTGGGTGGCAGCAGAGCTGAGCAGTGAAGATGACTGTGATACCTACCTTGACACACAGGACAACATTCACTGGGTGGCAGCAGAGCAGTGAAGATGACTGTTGTACCTACCTTGACACACAGGACAACATCCACTGTGTGGCAGCATAGCAGAGCAGGGAAGATGACTGTTGTACCTACCTTGACACACAGGACAACATTCACTGGGTGGCAGCAGAGCTGAGCAGTGAAGATGACTGTTGTACCTACCTTGATACACAGAACAACATCCACTGGGTGGCAGCATAGCAGAGCAGAGCAGGGAAGATGACTGTTGTACCTACCTTGACATACATGACAACATTCACTGGGTGGCAGCAGAGCTGAGCAGTGAAGATGACTGTTATACCTACCTTGACACACAGGACAACATTCACTGGGTGGCAGCAGAGCTGAGCAGTGAAGATGACTGTTGTACCTACCTTGACACACAGGACAACATTCACTGGATGGCAGCAGAGCAGTGAAGATGACTGTTGTACCTACCTTGACGCACAGGACAACATTCACTGGGTGGCAGCAGAGCAGAGCAGTGAAGATGACTGTTGTACCTACCTTGACACACAGGACAACATTCACTGGATGGCAGCAGAGCAGTGAAGATGACTGTTGTACCTACCTTGACACACAGGACAACATTCACTGGGTGGCAGCATAGCAGTGAAGATGACTATTGTACCTACCTTGACACACAGGACAACATTCACTGGGTGGCAGCAGAGCAGAGCAGTGAAGATGACTGTTGTACCTACCTTGACACACAGGACAACATTCACTGGGTGGCAGCAGAGCAGTGAAGATGACTGTTGTACCTACCTTGACACACAGGACAACATTCACTGGGTGGCAGCAGAGCTGAGCAGTGAAGATGACTGTTGTACCTACCTTGATACACAGAATAACATCCACTGGGTGGCAGCATAGCAGAGCAGAGCAGGGAAGATGACTGTTGTACCTACCTTGACATACATGACAACATTCACTGGGTGGCAGCAGAGCTGAGCAGTGAAGATGACTGTTCTACCTACCTTGACACACAGGACAACATTCACTGGGTGGCAGCATAGCAGAGCAGAGCAGGGAAGATGACTGTTGTACCTACCTTGACACACATGACAACATTCACTGGGTGGCAGCAGAGCTGAGCAGTGAAGATGACTGTTATACCTACCTTGACACACAGGACAACATTCACTAGGTGGCAGCAGAGCAGTGAAGATGACTGTTGTACCTACCTTGACACACAGGACAACATCCACTGTGTGGCAGCATAGCAGAGCAGGGAAGATGACTGTTGTACCTACCTTGACACACAGGACAACATTCACTGGGTGGCAGCAGAGCTGAGCAGTGAAGATGACTGTTGTACCTACCTTGACACACAGGACAACATTCACTGGGTGGCAGATGCGGATGACTACATGGTACATTACATGTGATTGGCTGACATGTGACATTTCCATTCTCACAAGTGCACTGAATACAACTGTCTTGCACCGAAGCAAATATACTTCCTTCTCTGTATGTTATTCCACCATAAGTACACCCTGTTAGGAACACAAAACATATATTGAATATGAAGTTAATATATATATTGTGTCACAATGATAATTGTAGTAACTGTATTGCATGTAGCAGCTAGAGATTGACACAACAGAAGCAAGTAAATACTACACACATATAATAACTGTATCTATTACAATCAATTTAAGTGTTGACTCCTTACCATTACAGTCTGGACAGCATTCGTTTGGTAACGATAATGGGTTACCACATTTCTTATCACACTCAATAACACTACAGCCTATACTTGCATCATCCTGTGAATATAATCATGCAGCGTTAGTTATCTGGAGAACAGTAAAAAAACTGAAATGAGTCAGCCGTGTTCAAAGGTGTGACCTGATGTTGTCAGAGTCGTGGCTCTGCAATTGTATTCATTAATACAAAATGTCTTTCAGTCAGCGAGTTAGAGTTGGATCTAAAAAATGAAATGATGTGCATCAAAGCTCTATAATTATTTTCTATGTTAAATATATATGTACCAATATAGAATGGTAGCTGTTTATGTTTACAGAGATCCAATTATCGAATGCCAGATTATAAATTAAATGTATTTTAACATTAAAATGGCTGCCAGTCCACCATTTCGATTTGAATCATCAAAACAATATATTGTGCAAATGTGCAACAAAATGTATGTAGTAACTTTGAATGTGATTGAAATGTGTCTGAATGTCATCGAAACACTATGGCTGCCAGGTGGCCATCGATAAACAAAATGACACGATCAATGTCCCATAATGCCAAATGTATATATTTATGTGTGAAATCAATTTATACATGACTGAGATCCCCTCGCAGAGAAGTAAAAACGCTTGATTTTGATGCATTTTGAACGTTAAATAGCCGCCATCTCACCATTTTGAATGTGCTCATCAAATGAATGCATGCGCATATATAAATCAAAATACATAGGTCACAAAAACATGTGACCAGTGAACGAATTTGTAGTGTATGGTCAGCAAATGAGTGTGAATAAATAGACTAATCTAATATCATCAAAAATCAGATTTACTGAAGGGCAATGGTAATTGCATAGCATATGTTTTAATTTCAAGTAAACAAACATTGTAGTTTACACATGTTGTGTACGTCGCTGTGAGTCCCATATCAAGCAGAACGTGGTTTGACGACCACTGACTTTGAAAGGACTTCTAAATTTGCAATCTAATACATGGTCACAAATTTCTATTTGCTATTTCTGGTATTCATGCAATTTTTGTATTCAAACTAAAGTGTATTTCTCCAGTATAATTGTAAATATCAAAGCAATCAGGCTATGTCTACCGTGGAACTAATAAAGGTTATCTGAAAATTGAATTACCTGACAAGTACAACTATAGCATGGATCATCACGTGAGGTCCAAGTCTGCCCGAATGGATAAAGTATACCAGTCTGATAGTCAACACATCCTGGTATGGCATTACATATAGGACAACACTGACCAATAGGTTGTATCTGAAACTCTTCAGCACACACCAATGCAGGACAAAACACTGATTCACATTCTACAAAGCCAGTCTGTATATATGATATAATATATTATTGGTCAAAAGTAGTCACATGATCATTTGATAAATATCATCAATAAGCCTCTCCCAATGTATTTGTCTTCTTTCAGGATATTATTAACAAGACATGAAATGTCACAGTCCCCGTTATTTGATTATAAAGTTGTACAGGGAACATCTGCAAACAGGTGAATAAATATGTACTCTTTGTGGGGGGTACAACTCATCATCAAGTGATTTCCCATAATCTAGTTTTGAACTGACAACTAAAAACTTCCACTGACCCATGTTCAGAATCTCAGAGTACACAAGTGCAACAAAACTATTTGTCATACATGTATACTTGCTCAAGAAACTGCATTCATGAATCTGAGTGAACCTTGATGTACATGACTTCTTTGTTAATCAGGTCTTAGTATATTACCAGGACCTGGGTTTGTTTCAACATCACCACTGGGCATCAGAATCATTCTTATGTTGTCAAATACAATTTGTTATTAACACAGTAAGGTTTATTATTTAAAATGTATTCATTGTACATAAAAGAACATCTGTTAATTTAAAAAAATTGTAAAAGCTATGTTTTCAGAGCAAGTAAAGGTTGGTCTGCTCATAACCTTCAATGGAGAAGTAACAATAATTGTTTGAAGTCTTTTTAGTGCAGTGATATTATTGCATTTCAATTATTATTAATGGGTATAAAATACTGTAAACCATTTAATTTTGACTTCTAGATATATTCAGGATTTTATGAAATTTGTGTACAACATTTCAATAAAGTCCCTGACACTCCATGTTCACATGTTCAATTCAGTTCACAGCACCACTGTAAAAAAAAAAAAGTTTAATATGAGTATAGTCAAAGATATACACATGTGGGTTCATAAGACATATGTACCAATCTGAGTTGGTTCTAGAGATTAGTATCACAAGATTTTACTCTCCGTGATTCAATATCAGTCCTATGTATAACGCTGTGTTTATCAGGCGAACTAATTGACAATGGCCCTACAGGTATCGCTATGAAATCACAGTAGTTTTGTATTCTTCTTGCATTTCGACCATGGAAAAATATTTTTTTTTTAAAGTGGCCGAATTATTAGAATGAATTCTAGTAACTGAAATGCAGGATTGAAAAAGAACAAGACAATACGCAGGACTGATAAACCTTCAGCGAGCACTCCTGAAATTTCAGATCATTGGTACCATGTTGTTGGATACATTCAATGACCTAATACATAAAATCACATTTGTCATTGCTCAATCACTTGACCCTGTATGGCACAAGATTGTCTATCATAAAATTGGGTTATTTATTTGATGGAACGAAACATGCATTCACAGCAGACGTAAATTCGTTTGAGATATTACTGGATTTTTGTATTCAGTTTTCCATTTCAACCACCATCATCACTGAGTAAGCTGTGATCGCGCATTGGGATACTGACTGTGCATAAATGCGCAGTGTAGTGTCATCAGAAGACTGATTGTTTGAGAATATTTTGCACCATTACGCCATTTCAAATATTATATTAATTCACAGACAACAAAATAAAGATTTTCAATAACATACAAGTTTTCCTACAGTTGATGATTGTATGGCAATTACAAGGCTTCGCCAGTTTTACTTTGGAAGAAGTTGAAAACAGGTAACAGGAAGGGGCTACATGACTACATCTTTTTTTTTTTGAATTTTAATCAAGCATGATTTTTTTAATTTTTTTTTTTTTTACAAATGTCTATTTCAAGGCAACAGAAACAAAAACAATAAATGTGTAGGTAGGCATTTTAACAATAGCACAATTAAAATTGGATGAAAACGTCATTACCGATATAAATCATAATCATAATTAAAAATAAGATCACATTTAATTTAGTCAGTTTTCATAATGAAATGCATAATAACATGTACTTATAAATTTGAATAAGGTTCAACAGCCTTTTCATTTAGTGCCAGTTTATACACCATAAAACCTCTGGTTTAGGTGTCACACTCAGAGAAGAGTGAAAGGCCTTTGGTTCATAGGCTTCGCGAAATGTTGGAATTAAATCCCCCCAAAAAATTCACATACTGTAACATGCATTATTTTTTTATAATCTTGTTGATAACGAAAAGTAAAGTATGTTCTAAAAGAAGTTTCGAATAAATACAAACACGAATACATTGCTTGGTGGTTAGTACCGGTAGCGAATGATCACGGTAGCACAATCTGGTCATTCTGTGTTTCGCAAGTGAATAACTTACTTGTTTTCGAAGTATTGCAATTGTTGATTATTATTCAGTAATGATTATAATAACGCACAAAAATTTAATTCGTTGATTTTTTATAAATTGGAAGTAATATTCAACTTAGTTTCATCGTAAATGAATGATTTCGGTCGAATGTAAATGCTCAAAGCGATACGATATCCGCCATGCTCTCATTTACACGTGGCTCATTTAAATATGTTAATGACGGTTCAGTGACCTCGTGGTGAACGCAACGCGGTAGTAGATTTACCGATGTTCTGGCAAGATCTTTATGCTTTGATTTTGACGGGGAAAACGGCATGATTTTTTTTAATCAAAAAATTAGTTGTTTTCAAAATATAAACTGAGCATTCAAAGAATAACATTGCTCGCAGAAATAACAGCTCATTGTCGAAACGAAGCTTACCTATTGGGCTATTCACAATAGGTGTCAATGACTACGGTAAAATATAAAGTAGACTCTTTTAGGCGCCAGGAGTGAATGAAATATCTAAAATATTTAAAAAAAAACTAAAAAAAAATGCCGAAAAAACGCCGGGCGATTTCATGGTCCGTTGCAGACTACTCGACCGACTGTCCATACACCCCCCATACACGTGTTGTCACTGCACATCGGCCATGTTGAATCGCACGAGATCGGCAAAATCTTCATTACAACTAACAGTTTAATGCTCACAACATAAAAATACGAATATAATCATAGGCAACCTACTATTATATAATGAACAAGTCATTGTCAATGACACGTCCCCGTTCCGTTCATATTTGAGAGACATATACATTCAAAGCAGATCATGACCGAAATGCACCTGCATATGTACAACACATTGTGCTAAATCTGAACAAAATCCATCCATGCATGACTGAGATCCGGTTCTGGAATTGTGAAAATACGTGATTTTGATGCATTTTCGGCCTTAAAATGGCCATCATTCCGCTATTGTTAAGCAGATCATGAAACAAATGCACATATCTATTTGTGACATGATGTACCATGTGTGTGTGAAGTTTGAACTTGATCAATCCAGACAGAGGTCGTACATGTCGTACATGTCGTACATATATATGAATCGCCCCTAAAATAAAAACCTTAACAGCATCATGCCAATCTTAACCAACCATGTACACATCATTTCATAACCATGTTAAATATTTGATTTTACTGTGATAAAACACAATTGAACGTACGTTGTTATATTATAAGCAAACGTAACAAGCCTTTGTATTACCCCTCGCATAGGGCTTTTTTGCTACTAGCAAACGATACATTTTACCACTCGCATATGGCATATTTTGCTACTTGCGACTCGCAACTTGGTACTCGCATACGGCACTATTTCTAGGTCGTACATGTCTTGGATACGGATCCAGAACTGAATTCTTTAACAAAATGGCCGCCAGTCGGCCATTTCGAACTTGATCCGAAAAAAAAAAGACGTGCATCAAGGTCCTATTATGTTTAATGTATGTACCAAATTTGAACAAAATCCATCCATGCATAACTGAGATACGGGTCCGGAATGGTGAAAATGTGCAATTTCAATGCATTTTCGGCCTTAAAGCGGCCCCCATTTGGCTATCGTTAATGAGATCATGAAACAAATGCACATACATATTTGTGACATGATGTACCTTGTGTGTGTGAAGTTTGAACTTGATCAATCCAGACATGTCTCGGATACGGATCCAGAACTGAATTCTTTAAAACAAAATGGCCGCCAGTCGGCTATTTCGAACTTGATCCGGGAAAAAAAATGACGTGCATCAAGGTCCTATTATGTTTAATGTATGTACCAAATTTGAATGAAATCCGTCCATGCATAACTGAGATCCGGGTCCGGAATGGTGAAAATGTGCAATTTTAATGCATTTTCGGCCTTAAAGCGGCCCCCATTTGGCTATCGTTAATGAGATCATGAAACAAATGCACATACATATTTGTGACATGATGTACCTTGTGTGTGTGAAGTTTGAACTTGATCAATCCAGACATGTCTCGGATACGGATCCAGAACTGAATTCTTTAAAACAAAATGGCCGCCAGTCGGCTATTTCGAACTTGATCCGGAAAAAAAAATGACGTGCATCAAGGTCCTATTATGTTTAATGTATGTACCAAATTTGAATGAAATCCGTCCATGCATAACTGAGATCCGGGTCCGGAATGGTGAAAATGTGCGATTTCAATGCATTTTCGGCCTTAAAGCGGCCGCCATTTGGCTATCGTTAATGAGATCATGAAACAAATGCACATACATATTTGTGACATGATGTACCTTGTGTGTGTGAAGTTTGAACTCGATCAATCCAAGCATGTCTCAGATACGGATCCAGAACTGAATTCTTTAAAACAAAATGGCCGCCAGTCGGCCATTTCGAACCCAATCCAAAAAAAAAAATGACGTGCATCAAGGTCTTATTATGTTTAATGTATGTACCAAATTTGAACAAAATCCGTCCATGCATAACTGAGATCCGGGTCCGGAATGGTGAAAATGTGCGATTTTGATGCATTTTCGGCCTTAAAATGGCCGCTATTCGGCTATCGTTAATCGGATCATGAAAAAAATGCATGTGCATATGTCCCATATAATGTGTGATGTATGAGTGAAGTTTGAACTTAATCGGTCCATGCATGTTCGAGATACAGGTGATCACGGACGCACAGACGCACGGACGGACGGACGCACACAGGGCAAAACATAAGTCCCCGTTTTCGGACTGCGTCCGGGGACTAATAAGTTGATCGACACAGGGACATCCCCCCCCCCTAGTTGTGGATATTTCGGAAATCGCGACACAAGCAAAATACCGGATACTGATTTACTTGAAACTATGTCCCCATGAATTAATCGTCTGTGTACAATAATTTGACAGGGTATACAATTTACAACCTAGTTTCGTAGATTTGAGACAATTGTTTGCTTTTTTGGCTTTTCATAATATTCACGTCCGTACATACCTCACGGAATGTACACCAATCGTACCCTAAAATACATTCAATTTTGTAGAAACTGGAGAACTTACCTTTGCAAACACGTCTCTTATGGCGCCTTCTTGAAGTTCTTGAAATCAAATAAGGTTACTAGTTCTTCTAGTAACTAGTGAATGAGACCACTGAGCCGAACAGAATACATGTATAAACAGTACTATAATAAATTGCACGCAATGGAGAAATCTCGTGCTGTAGCATTACTCACAGATCTAATCTACTGTAAAATATTTCAGCTGGAATTATCATTCGCTGAAAAGACTTTTTCTGGCTGTTTTTTGTATTGAATTTATTTTCATTGATTTTTGACCAGTTTGACTGTAAAATATAGGAAAAAGGGAATATTCGCTGGATTTTATTTTAACTGAAACATTCCTTCAGCGAAAATAGCAAAAGAATGTTGCAAGCAAAAATAAAGTATTTTACAGTAATTAATTTATTCTGAGCATGCACAGACGTTCTGTCAATGTTGCCGGGAGAGGTAATTTTTGATAAAAATCGTGAAAAAGACCCACTTGGAATTTTCAGATCTGGAAAAAAAATTACGTGCATACTCGGAAGACACTTGTTCATCAACCTGCCAAGTTTCACTGATACCTGCTGTAGAATTTCTGAGAAAATGTTGGAGACGGAAAACGGACAAAACCTGAATTATAAAGTCCCCTTTTCAGGCTGCGCCTGAACGGGGACTAATTATTAATTCTTGATATTAGACTCAGGCAAGACTAATAATGGTATAATAACACATTAATCCTTTTAACACCCTCAACTTGGGGGCAATAACTCTTGATAATGACCTCAGGCAAGACTAATAATGGTATAATAACACCTTAATCCGTTTAACACCCTCAACTTGGGGGCAATAATTCTTGATAATGGTCTCAGGCAAGACAGTATAATAACACTTTAACTCTTTTAAAACCATCAACTTGGGGGCAATAACTCTTAATACTGGCTTCAGGTAAAACTAATAATGATAACACCTTATCTCTTTGAAACCCATCAACTTGGGGGCAATAATTCTTGATATTGGCCTCAGACAAGACTAATAATGGTATAATAACACCTTCACTCTTTGAACACCATCAACTTGGGGGCAATAATTCTTGATATTGGCCTCAGGCAAGACTAATAATGGTATAATAACACCTTCACTCTTTGAACACCATCAATTTGGGGGCAATAACTTGATATTGGCTTCAGGCAAGTTTAATAATTGTATAATAATACCTTAACCCTTTGAACACCATCAACTTGGGGGCAATAATTCTTGATATCGGCCTCAGGCAAGTTTAATAATTGTATAACACCTTAACCCTTTGAACACCATCAACTTGGGGGCAATAATTCTTGATATTGGCCTCAGGCAAGTTTAATAATTGTATAATAACACCTTAACCCTTTGAACACCATCAACTTGGGGGCAATAATTCTTGATATTGGCCTCAGGCAAGAGTAATAATGGTATAATAATACCTTGAACCTTTGAACACCATCAACTTGGGGGCAATAACTCTTGATATTGGCCTCAGGCAAGACGGTATAATAACCTCTTAACTCTTTGAACACCATCAACTTAGAAGCAATAATAATTGATATTGGCCTCAGGCAAGACGGTATAATAACCTCTTAACTCTTTGAACACCATCAACTTAGGAGCAATAATAATTGATATTGGCCTCAGGCAAGACGGTATAATAACCTCTTAACTCTTTGAACACCATCAACTTAGGAGCAATAATAATTGATATTGGCCTCAGGCAAGACGGTATAATAACCTCTTAACTCTTTGAACACCATCAACTTAGGAGCAATAATAATTGATATTGGCCTCAGGCAAGACGGTATAATAACCTCTTAACTCTTTGAACACCATCAACTTAGGAGCAATAATAATTGATATTGGCCTCAGGCAAGACGGTATAATAACCTCTTAACTCTTTGAACACCATCAACTTAGGAGCAATAATAATTGATATTGGCCTCAGGCAAGATGGTATAATAACCTCTTAACTCTTTCAACACCATCAACTTAGGAGCAATAATAATTGATATTGGCCTCAGGTAAGATGGTATAATAACCTCTTAACTCTTTGAACACCATCAACTTAGGAGCAATAATAATTGATATTGGCCTCAGGTAAGACGGTATAATAACCTCTTAACTCTTTGAACACCATCAACTTAGGAGCAATAATAATTGATATTGGCCTCAGGTAAGATGGTATAATAACCTCTTAACTCTTTGAACACCATCAACTTAGGAGCAATAATAATTGACATTGGCCTCAGGTAAGACGGTATAATAACCTCTTAACTCTTTGAACACCATCAACTTAGGAGCAATAATAATTGATATTGGCCTCAGGCAAGACGGTATAATAACCTCTTAACTCTCTGAACACCATCAACTTGGGGGCAATAATTCTTGATATTGGCCTCAGGCAAGACGGTATAATAACCTCTTAACTCTTTGAACACCATCAACTTAGGAGCAATAATAATTGACTGTACACCTCAATTGCTGATATTTATAACATCCAGTTTGATATATAAAACTGATGCAAACATTGTGAACTGTGATAACTGTGCAGTTACAAAGGTGTTATAGTTTATACTTGTCTATAATGACAGATACACAGATTTGGGGTTTAAAAATTTGTTTTGACAGTTAAAATTTACCTGCAAAATCTTGTACATTATTAAAAAAAGAAATTGTGATTACATCAACACTGAGGTTGTAAAATCTACCAGATATACATGTATTCTAAAGATTTGCTACTGAAACTGACAAAGTGAAAATACCTACCACACAGACACACATGGTACAATTCTGTCCTTCAGGGGAGAAACTCTCTCCACTTTTATATACTTGGTTATCAAACAAACATGTATCTACAGAAATAAAAGCATGATTATCAACAACTTGTAGTCCTAGTATCTTCAGTGATGTAGAAATCTGCTAGTAGATAGCTGAAGCGATAACCGAAACGAAAAAGTAGATATGGGCGTTGACGGACAACGAACAATCACTCATATTATAAGACTTTTTCGAGTGAAGCTAAATAAATCATTTTTTGAGGTGGATCTTGGAGCCACATGCGTAGGTACATTTTGGTTCCAAAAAAAAAACCTACCTTCACATATACGACAACAAGGTCCCTGTACTGGATTTTCACAATCAACGATAGGACATTCTTCCTCAATACAGCTAACATTTCCTTCCTGGAAAATAACAAATGCTATGAAAACTAAATAGAGATGTCAAATAGAACCACTCACTGGTAGCCTAGTTGTTGTCGCATCATTACCGGTAGACCTTAGGCTGAACATCAAAGGGTCGACTCCTACCCTGGGTGAGTGTGCCACAGACTCAATGGGAAGGCCAATTCCACTGGCCGAGATTCATTCACTAACGAATGCGACTTTGGAGGAACCTTGGTGCTTGTGTTCGACCGAGCCTGGTTGACACCAGGATAGCACATTAAAAATTGCCATTTGATAGAGAGATGGCCGCACAGCCCTGTCATATACCCCATCCCAAGATGTCAAACTGAAATTTACATTTGTTCTTAGGTTAATACCCGGTAGGTGTTTATTACTCAGATTACTGACATATGTACATTGTACTAACATGTACTGTTATCTACTGTGCGGCTACATTCTCATAAGAATTTCACATGTACAAGCATATCTTATTAATTGTTATTATTATACATCTGTCACCGTAACACCATAAATTACAGTGTGCCATAATTTTGCGGTATTTTCATCCAACCATTTTAGGAAATGCGAATTCCAAATATGGGATGATTACGCGCGTAAGCGTCCTCTAATAATAAAAACAAACATGGCTGCCACCAGAGTTTGACCAGCTGTACTGTCTTCATGCATACTTTGAGGTATTCTCGTAATAACCTTATATTATAACTGTTCAGTATTGCTCTTTAGTATTTATCCTTCTCTACGCATGCCAAAAACATAACACAATTACGTTGTTTTTATATTTTTTTGGGATTCACGCAGCTGTCAAACTATTCCTCAGATATTTTAAAATCCACAGAATTTTTTTTACCTGACCTGAATTATTATTATTAATTTCAAATGTGCCTATTTTGACTAATTTTTAATTCATAATGCCCACCAGATTAAGGTTTACCATTAAAGGGAAATCAAAAATCATTGTTGCTATATATATATGATTTGACCTTGGCATGTTCTCTATAAGCACCCAGTCAGAGTTGTTGCAGTCTATAGCAATGGAAATAAAACAAAATAGTGGGATGGCAAACTGACAAAGAGAGTACTGTTTAATACACACTCGCAGAACAGGCTCTGCTAAGGTATAATGGTGAAGGAGTGTGAATGGTGAATGGCCCTGGTAGTTCAGAACCCAACAATACACATGTCTATTACTGTCCATGTATTATACATAGCCCATATATATAACGTGTGGGAAAAATAAAAAAAAATAATCACAAAAAATATCATAACTTTCATAAAAATAGAAATATATTCACCAAATGAACAAATTTAAAAGAGGACCAGTCCATGTGTCTACACTATGAATCCTGAAAACAAGTTGACGGATGACGTACTACGTATGACGGACCGACGATGACAGGTCCAGTCAACCAGTGAGTTCCACTCGGTCATCCATATTTGGAGGAAAATTGAATTACATAGAAGTTAGTACAATAAACTCACCATACAAAGACATTCTGAGCATGTATCGTTTGGTGGGTTAAATACTTCTCCACTTCTGAACTGAAATCCTTCATAGAGACAGTCTGAAAATATAATACAGAAGCATTTATCCATTTGAACACTAAATTATTTTCCTACCAAAATTTTGGTACAAAAAGCCATACTTTTTCAAATTTTTTCATTAATTTTGGATCAAATAGACACAATCTCCTGTAAATTATGCAGGGATATATAAGCAATCTAAAAACAACAGCACAGCAAGAATTTATAAGATAACAGACAGGCTAACTATAAAGACTCCCATTATGTGCTTTGCAGACGAAAAAACGAATCTATCGTGCAAATTCTTGATAAATGCTATATGCAGTCATCTTTAACATGTAACCAGAATATGGGGATTCAAGACTCCCTAGTGTTTCCTTGGATTGTAACTACATTGTATCACAATTCATGATAATGGTCAACAATCAATCATGCCGTTCAATCTGTTCATTTACAGAATTTTCAATACAATACCCGAGAATACAATAGCATTACCTGAGAATACAATAGCATTACTCGAGAATACAATAGCATTACCTGAGAATACAATAGCATTACCGGAGAATACAATAGCATTACCGGAGAATACAATAGCATTACCGGAGAATACAATAGCATTACCGGAGAATACAATAGCATTACCCGAGAATACAATAGCATTACCGGAGAATACAATAGCATTACCTGAGAATACAATAGCATTACCTGAGAATACAATAGCATTACCCGAGAATACAATAGCATTACCCGAGAATACAATAGCATTACCTGAGAATACAATAGCATTACCTGAGAATACAATAGCATTACCTGAGAATACAATAGCATTACTCGAGAATACAATAGCATTACCTGAGAATACAATAGCATTACCCGAGAATACAATAGCATTACCCGAGAATACAATAGCATTACCCGAGAATACAATAGCATTACCTGAGAATACAATAGCATTACCCGAGAATACAATAGCATTACCCAAGAATACAATAGCATTACCCGAGAATACAATAGCATTACCTGAGAATACAATAGCATTACCTGAGAATACAATAGCATTACTCGAGAATACAATAGCATTACCCGAGAATACAATAGCATTACCCGAGAATACAATAGCATTACCCGAGAATACAATAGCATTACCCGAGAATACAATAGCATTACCCGAGAATACAATAGCATTACCCGAGAATACAATAGCATTACCTGAGAATACAATAGCATTACCCGAGAATACAATAGCATTACCCGAGAATACAATAGCATTACCCGAGAATACAATAGCATTACCCGAGAATACAATAGCATTACCCGAGAATACAATAGCATTACCTGAGAATACAATAGCATTACCTGAGAATACAATAGCATTACCTGAGAATGAAGTCAACCTAACACATACACTTTTACTCTTTAATAGTTGAACGTTGAACAGCAGCTTTGAAGAATTTTACACACAAAGAAATTAACACAAAATGAACAAATCAGAATGAGGTCATCCAAAGGACCTACACCAAACCTAGAAGCAAACTAAACAGTTACAGCTCATAAGCAGAAGTCTCTTGATGATATATGGATGATGATGAACTTACTCCATACAATAACCAAAGTATCAGATAAAGGTAAAGCAAACAAGCAGCCTTTCGGCTGAGAGAGTTCCGCTGTTATCAATGCACATTTCAAGTAAAGAACAGAAGATATCATTAGACAAGCAGCCTGTCAGCTGAGATAGCTCCGCTGTTAGCAATGCACATTTCAATTAAAGAACTGAAGATATCATTAGAAAATGAACAATATGTATAGTAACAAAGCAATCGGTCTTGCGTTTTTTTTTTTATCAAGAAGTCGAAAATATCACTTTTTACCAAAAATTACAAAAATATTCACCAAAATTAGAGAATTGAAGATATCATCACAAAATGAACAAATCTGAGAGATGTCAACCCCAGGTACATATACACCAAGTATCAAAGCATTCAGGCTTGTAGTTTTCAAATAGAAGTCGAAAAAGTACAACGGACAACGGCGGATGACCTACGACGAAGGACAATCACTCATATGATAAGCTCCGCTCGACAAAGTCAATAGCGGAGCTAAAAAGTTGACACGAATGCTGGGCGACGGACACCGATGGACAATCATTCATATGATAAGGTCTGCTCGACAAAGTCGACAGTGGAGCTAATAAAAATTAAAAGAGAATTTACCATCACATTCCTGACAGCAAGTTGTTGGCAGTTTGACAGGATGGGTACACATTATATTGTTTTCACATGAGTTTAATAAACATCTGACACTGCCTTCAAGACAAACACATTCTTCACATGGGTCATTTACTGATATCCATGATTCACCATGGTGATATTCAATGTTGGCATGGATACAACCTGTAAACAAAGAACATCCAAATATTATAATTTTCATCGACAAATAACCATGGTGACCACAGTTTGATCATAGGTGTTGTGAACAGGTGTAATTACATTTAACACTTTGAGTACCTTAATATTGCTGGACAATATTTTGATGAGCAAATATATATGAGCAGACTGTCATGTATTTTTCTACATATTTTTGAAATTAAGGTAGAAGTCTACTCATAAATTACAAGTCATTGTCAATGACACGTCCCCGTTCCGTTCATATTTGAGTGACATATACATTCAAAGCAGATCATGACCGAAATGCACCTGCATATGTACAACACATTGTGCTAAATCTGAACAAAATCCATCCATGCATGACTGAGATCCGGTTCTGGAATTGTGAAAATATGTGATTTTGATGCATTTTCGGCCTTAAAATGGCCATCATTCCGCTATTGTTAAGCAGATCATGAAACAAATGCACATATCTATTTGTGACATGATGTACCATGTGTGTGTGAAGTTTGAACTTGATCAATCCAGACATGTCTTGGATACGGATCCAGAACTGAATTCTTTAACAAAATGGCCGCCAGCCGGCCATTTCGAACTTGATCTGAAAAAAAAAAAAGACGTGCATCAAGGTCCTATTATGTTTAATGTATGTACCAAATTTGAACAAAATCCATCCATGCATAACTGAGATACGGGTCCGGAATGGTGAAAATGTGCGATTTCAATGCATTTTCGGCCTTAAAGCGGCCCCCATTTGGCTATCGTTAATGAGATCATGAAACAAATGCACATACATATTTGTGACATGATGTACCTTGTGTGTGTGAAGTTTGAACTTGATCAATCCAGACATGTCTCGGATACGGATCCAGAACTGAATTCTTTAAAACAAAATGGCCGCCAGTCGGCTATTTCGAACTTGATCCGAAAAAAAAATGACGTGCATCAAGGTCCTATTATGTTTAATGTATGTACCAAATTTGAATGAAATCCGTCCATGCATAACTGAGATCCGGGTCCGGAATGGTGAAAATGTGCGATTTCAATGCATTTTCGGCCTTAAAGCGGCCGCCATTTGGCTATCGTTAATGAGATCATGAAACAAATGCACATACATATTTGTGACATGATGTACCTTGTGTGTGTGAAGTTTGAACTTGATCAATCCAGACATGTCTCGGATACGAATCCAGAACTGAATTCTTTAAAACAAAATGGCCGCCAGTCGGCTATTTCGAACTTGATCCGAAAAAAAAATGACGTGCATCAAGGTCCTATTATGTTTAATGTATGTACCAAATTTGAATGAAATCCGTCCATGCATAACTGAGATCCGGGTCCGGAATGGTGAAAATGTGCGATTTCAATGCATTTTCGGCCTTAAAGCGGCCGCCATTTGGCTATCGTTAATGAGATCAGGAAACAAATGCACATACATATTTGTGACATGATGTACCTTGTGTGTGTGAAGTTTGAACTCGATCAATCCAAGCATGTCTCAGATACGGATCCAGAACTGAATTCTTTAAAACAAAATGGCCGCCAGTCGGCCATTTCGAACCCGTTCCAAAAAAAAAAATGACGTGCATCAAGGTCCTATTATGTTTAATGTATGTACCAAATTTGAACAAAATCCGTCCATGCATAACTGAGATCCGGGTCCGGAATGGTGAAAATGTGCAATTTTGATGCATTTTCGGCCTTAAAATGGCCGCTATTCGGCTATCGTTAATGAGATCATGAAACAAATGCACATACATATTTGTGACATGATGTACCTTGTGTGTGTGAAGTTTGAACTTGATCAATCCAGACATGTCTCGGATACGGATCCAGAACTGAATTCTTTAAAACAAAATGGCCGCCAGTCGGCTATTTCGAACTTGATCCGAAAAAAAAAATGACGTGCATCAAGGTCCTATTATGTTTAATGTATGTACCAAATTTGAATGAAATCCGTCCATGCATAACTGAGATCCGGGTCCGGAATGGTGAAAATGTGCGATTTCAATGCATTTTCGGCCTTAAAGCGGCCGCCATTTGGCTATCGTTAATGAGATCATGAAACAAATGCACATACATATTTGTGACATGATGTACCTTGTGTGTGTGAAGTTTGAACTCGATCAATCCAAGCATGTCTCAGATACGGATCCAGAACTGAATTCTTTAAAACAAAATGGCCGCCAGTCGGCCATTTCGAACCCGATCCAAAAAAAAAAATGACGTGCATCAAGGTCCTATTATGTTTAATGTATGTACCAAATTTGAACAAAATCCGTCCATGCATAACTGAGATCCGGGTCCGGAATGGTGAAAATGTGCGATTTTGATGCATTTTCGGCCTTAAAATGGCCGCTATTCGGCTATCGTTAATCGGATCATGAAAAAAATGCATGTGCATATGTCCCATATAAGGTGTGATGTATGAGTGAAGTTTGAACTTAATCGGTCCATGCATGTTCGAGATACAGGTGATCACGGACGCACGGACGCACGGACGCACGGACGCACGGACGGACGGACGCACACAGGGCAAAACATAAGTCCCCGTTTTCGGACTGCGTCCGAACGGGGACTAAAAATACCCAGAATTTATTCATTTTGCAATAAATTGTACTCCAAGGCAATATAAGTATATTGACATAAAAAAGTGTGGGGTCACCAGCCTTAATTTCGAGAAATTGATGGTTGTATTTTAGTGGAAAGTCGCCATTTTGGCACTATTTTAATGCTTTTACCATAGGTTCCTATGGCAGAGATTTTATGCAAAATCTCAAAATCTAGCCTGGTGACATACGCTGAAAAAATCATATATTATTAATGAAGGAGTACTTTTTGTTGTTCTGAATTATTTAAAAAATCTTGGTTTTAAAAAGTGTCAAAAATTGCAATTTTTCTTTAACATTATGTTCTATGGAATTGTTCTTAAAATAGCAATTTTCAAGAAATATTAGGACGCATTTCTCAAAAAGCTTAACTGTAACACACAAAATAATGCTATTTCATTGTACCATGGAACATTAGCATCATGATTGTACATAATAAACTATTAAACATTGTCATGCGATTTATGACTAATTTTGTCAAAAATTATGAGTTAATTGCAAATAATTTTACATTTTTGAAAAAGTAAGAAAAGAATATTGATTTATTTTTTGACAGCTGACAAAAATTAAATTCAGAAAGTTAACAAACAATATTTGTTCTGTTAGTATGCTAACATGCCCTTGCAAGAATGCTATATCAAATGTGTTTAATGAAACGAAATGATTATAATTATTTAAAAAAAAAATCACTGACATAAACAAACTTAAAATCTGTATATAAGCTGTTTCTACCTTTACAGCGTGGGCAGCATTCTCCAACAAACTGTTCTGTCTGTTTGCACAATAATTGTGGGCATTCTGTGCAGCTGATAACTGCATCCTGATAACAGATAAAGATACTTTTTATTGCCATATATATTGTTTGTATCTGTGAAAAATTGAATGGAATTTTGTCTAGCATAATGAAACATACATCATACAACATTACAAACCTGGCATGTACAGTTGGTACATTCATCAACTGTCCAAGACTCACCAGATGAATACATTTTTTGATGACGAAGAGAGAAGCAACCTAGAAAAACAAGATAGATGATTAAAAAATACTGTTCACACAATTTTTTCAGAACAATATTGTAATTTCAATTAAGATTCATCATTTGAAATATTGTTCTTCTGTCTACAGTGTCTATCTACAGAGAATAGAATAGAATAGAATAGAATAGAATAGAATAGAATAGAATAGAATAGAATGGAATGGAATGGAATGGAATGGAATGGAATAGAATAGAATAGAATAGAATAGAATAGAATAGAATAGAATAGAATAGAATAGAATAGAATAGAATAGAATAGAATAGAATAGAATAGAATAGAATAGAATAGAAGAGCAGAGCAGAGCAGAGTAGAGAAGAGCGCCTTTAACCACAACTTGACACACTACATTTATACTATGTAAAACTTATGTTGTTGACAAACTAAGAACATCTAGAGTACATACAAACTGTAGGTGCCAAATTATCTAAATTGCTTTTATATAATGAATACTTAAAGGTGCTTTCTACTAAGTAATTAATTGGTTTAGTGCTCTCAAGTGGTTGCTTCTATATGACGCTCTAATTGGTTGGTTTAGTCACAGTCCCTCAATGAGGGACTGTGGTTTAGTAAGGTGCTCTCTTAATTGGTTGGTTTAGTAAGATGCTCTCTAATTGGTTGTTTAGTAAGGTGCTCTCTAATTGGTTGGTTTAGTAAGGTGCTTTTTAAATAGTAACTTGATTTTTAATTGGTTTAGTAAGATGCTTTCTTAATTGGTTGGTTTAGTAAGATGCTCTCTTAATTGGTTGATTTTGTAAGATGCTCTCTAATTGGTTGGTTTAGTAAGGTGCTCTCTAAATTGGTTGGTTTAGTAAGATGCTCTCTAATTGGTTGGTTTTGTAAGATGCTCTCTAATTGATTGGCTTAGTAAGGTGCTCTTTTAATTGGTTGTTTAGTAAGGTGCTCTCTAATAGGTTGGTTTAGTAAGGTGCTCTCTAATTGGCTAGTTTAGTAACTAAAGGTGATCACATATTGGTTACAAATTAGCAAAGTGCATGGTCTCTAATTTGTTGAGTTCTTCCACTGTGCTAGAGGTGACTGGATTAAAAATTGAATTTGAAGCAGATTGAATCTTAGTAGGCTATTGCAAAAATACTGGAAAATATACATCACAGTCTCAACCAGGAATGCATAACCTATGAACTCAACCAGGAATGCATAAGCTCTGAACACAACCAGGAATGCATAATCTATAAACTCAACCAGGAATGCATAACCTATAAACTCAACCAGGAATGCATAACCTATAAACTCAACCAGGAATGCATAACCTATAAACTCAACCAGGAATGCATAACCTATAAACTCAACCAGGAATGCATAACCTATAAACTCAACCAGGAATGCATAATCTATAAACTCAACCAGGAATGCATAACCTATAAACTCAACCAGGAATGCATAACCTATAAACTCAACCAGGAATGCATAACCTATAAACTCAACCAGGAATGCATAACCTATAAACTCAACCAGGAATGCATAACCTATAAACTCAACCAGGAATGCATAACCTATAAACTCAACCAAGAATGCATAACATATAAACTCAACCAGGAATGCATAATCTATAAACTCAAGCAGGAATGCATAACCTATTAACTCAACCAGGAATGCATAACCTATTAACTCAACCAGGAATGCATAACCTATAAACTCAACCAGGAATGCATAACCTATAAACTCAACCAGGAATGCATAACCTATAAACTCAACCAGGAATGCATAACCTATAAACTCAACCAAGAATGCATAACATATAAACTCAACCAGGAATGCATAATCTATAAACTCAAGCAGGAATGCATAACCTATAAACTCAACCAGGAATGCATAATCTATAAACTCAACCAGGAATACATAATCTATAAACTCAACCAGGAATGCATAACCTATAAACTCAACCAGGAATGCATAACCTATAAACTCAACCAGGAATGCATAACCTATAAACTCAACCAAGAATGCATAACATATAAACTCAACCAGGAATGCATAATCTATAAACTCAAGCAGGAATGCATAACCTATAAACTCAACCAGGAATGCATAATCTATAAACTCAAGCAGGAATGCATAATCTATAAACTCAACCAGAAATGCACAACCTATAAACTCAACCAGGAATGCATAATCTATAAACTCAACCAGGAATGCATAACCTATAAACTCAACCAGGAATGCATAACCTATAAACTCAACCAGGAATGCATAACCTATAAACTCAACTAAGAATGCATAACATATAAACTCAACCAGGAATGCATAATCTATAAACTCAAGCAGGAATGCATAACCTATAAACTCAACCAGGAATACATAATCTATAAACTCAACCAGGAATGCATAACCTATTAACTCAACCAGGAATGCATAACCTAAAAACTCAACCAGGAATGCATAATCTATAAACTCGACCAGGAATGCATAACATATAAACTCAACCAGGAATGCATAACCTATAAACTCAACCAGGAATGCATAACCTATAAACTCAACCAGGAATGCATAACCTATAAACTCAACCAGGAATACATAATCTATAAACTCAACCAGGCTTGCATAACCTATTAACTCAACCAGGAATGCATAACCTATAAACTCAACCAGGAATGCATAATCTATAAACTCAACCAGGAATGCAAAACATATAAACTCAATCAGGAATGCATAACCTATAAACTCAACCAGGAATGCATAACCTATAAACTCAACCAGGAATGCATAACCTATAAACTCAACCAGGAATGCATAATCTATAAACTCAACCAGGAATGCATAATCTATAAACTCAACCAGGAATGCATAACCTATTAACTCAACCAGGAATGCATAACCTAAAAACTCAACCAGGAATGCATAATCTATAAACTCGACCAGGAATGCATAACATATAAACTCAACCAGGAATGCATAACCTATAAACTCAACCAGGAATGCATAACCTATAAACTCAACCAGGAATGCATAACCTATAAACTCAACCAGGAATACATAATCTATAAACTCAACCAGGCTTGCATAACCTATTAACTCAACCAGGAATGCATAACCTATAAACTCAACCAGGAATGCATAATCTATAAACTCAACCAGGAATGCATAACATATAAACTCAATCAGGAATGCATAATCTATAAACTCAACCAGGAATGCATAACCTATAAACTCAACCAGGAATGCATAACCTATAAACTCAACCAGGAATGCATAATCTATAAACTCAACCAGGAATGCATAATCTATAAACTCAACCAGGAATGCATAACCTATAAACTCAACCAGGAATGCATAACCTATAAACTCAACCAGGAATGCATAATCTATAAACTCAACCAGGAATGCATAACCTATAAACTCAACCAGGAATGCATAACCTATAAACTCAACCAGGAATGCATAACATATAAACTCAACCAGGAATGCATAACCTATAAACTCAACCAGGAATGCATAACCTATAAACTCAACCAAGAATGCATAACATATAAACTCAACCAGGAATGCATAATCTATAAACTCAAGCAGGAATGCATAACCTATAAACTCAACCAGGAATGCATAATCTATAAACTCAATCAGGAATGCATAACCTATAAACTCAACCAGGAATGCATAATCTATAAACTCAACCAGGAATGCATAATCTATAAACTCAACCAGGAATGCATAATCTATAAACTCAACCAGGAATGCATAACCTATAAACTCAACCAGGAATGCATAACCTATTAACTCAACCAACAGCCTATGAACATTCACAGACATCATACATACACATTACAAAACGAAACACATTTTGAATTTTGTGTACTTGTATATATTGTAATGTTCCTACTTACCAAAGCTAATTTGACAAGTTCTACCATCTGCACCCAATATGTAACCATCTTCACATATGCACATATAAGATCCATATGAATTGATGCAGTCATGGTCACAAATATCCTTTCTTTCACACTCATTTATATCTGTGAATAACAATATGGTAATTATGTTGGCATCTATAACACATTTAGCGCAGGAAACTGTGAATTTACTGTTCTGTAAGAAGACTGAATTTGTTAAAAAAATATTTACGCTCATTCCATCAAATTTCTCTTATTTGGGTCAAACTATGTCATCAACACTGAACATATTTCAGACAATTGATATCACACTCAAACCTTTTTTACATTGAATGCTATACAAACAATGTGCAAGATGTGGAATCTTGTACTCTGACCTTAATTTCTAAGGTAAGCACCGTCACTTACCAACACATAGCACACCAGTACTTACCAACACATGGCACACCATCACCAACACATGACACACCATCACATACCAACACATGACACACCATCACTTACCGACACACCATCACTTACTGACACATGGTGCACCATCACCCACTAACACATGGCACACCATCACCCACTAACACATGGCACACCATCACTTACCGACACATGGCACACCAGTACTTACCAACACATGGTACACCATCACCCACTAACACATGGCACACCATCACTTACCGACACATGGCACACCAGTACTTACCAACACATGGCACACCATCATTCACAAACACATGGCACACCATCATTCACAAACGCATGGCACATCATTCGCAAACACATAGCACACCATCACTTACTGACACATGGCACACCAGTACTTACCAACACATGGCACACCATCATTCACAAACACATGGCACACCATCATTCACAAACACATGGCACATCATTCGCAAACACATAGCACACCATCACTTACTGACACATGGCACACCATCACTTACCGACTCATGGCACACCATCACTTACCGACACATGGCACACTATCACTTACCAACACATGACTTACCAACACACCAACACATGGCACACTATCACTTACCAACAAATTGCACACCATCATTTACCAACACTTGACACACTATCACTCACCAACACATGGCACACCATCACTTACCAACACATGGCACACTATCACTTACCAACACTTGGCACACTATCACTTACCAACACTTGACACACTATCACTTACCAACACATGGTGCACCATCACCTACCAACACATGACACACCATCACCTACCAACACATGACACACCATCACTTAATAACACATGGCACGCCATCACTTACCAACACATGGCACAGCATCACTTACCAACACATGGCACACCATCACTTACCAACACATGACACACCATCACTTAGCCAAACATGGAACACTATCACTTTCCAACACTTGAGACACCATCACTTACCAACACATGACACGCCATCACTTACCAACACATGACACGCCATCACTTACCAACACATGACACGCCATCACTTACCAAGACAGGTAAAATTGTCATCTCCAAGTAGAAATCCATCTTGGCAAAAACACAGAAAACTACCTGGTATATTGATACAGGTAGCAAATCCACAAATACCAGGACGCAAACACTCTAGTAATTTTGAATTCCCCCTTAATATCAACTTTAACCCATCCCCCCAAGTGACTTGTTTTATCTGTTATGTATTTTTTTAAATATGTCCTTATGAAATAATTGGTCCATCGTAGTGGGAAGTTTACTGACCCTTATCACATGTCATTCCAGTGTATCCTTCCGCACAGTGGCATTCACCTCCTTCACATATTCCATTTACACAAGGTGGCGAACAAAATATTGTCAACAAATCAAATTAAGATCAGTTGCAAGAACACTTCAGCAATGAATATGCATGTTTGTATGTCTCCCCCCAATAATATATTAATCTTCGAACACCATAATTTTTCATACTAACATCTTAATTATTTTTAAGTATTTTTCAAAACAAGTGACCTGATGGTTAAAATAGCTCAGCTGTCCTACAAGAACATTGTGGCATGTCTAGCAATGCACATCCATGAGCAAAAACACAGTTATCAAATATCAAAGCAATCAGGTTGGTAGTGTTCAAGAAGAAGTTGAAAAAAATGACAACAATATTCAGCAAAAACAGGAAATGAACAAATCTGACAGAGGTCTACCAAAGGTACCTACATACCAAGTATTAAAGCAATGGTAGTTTGAAACACAATTGTTGATGGATGAACGGTGACGGACAATCACTCTGTCATCTATGATGACAGCACAGCTAAAAACATGTTTTTGATCATTTTAGACCAATGTCCTTTTGGCTACAGGTAGGGAAAATAGTTTGGTGTTCAAATAGTTAATGATATGCAACTTACCTAATTAATATGCACATATGGTATATAGAACTTTTTTGTGAATGGTGACAAAAGTTAACTTTGGTGATCAAAAAGTTAATGATATGCAACTTACCTAAATAATATGCACATATGGTATATAGAACTATTTTGCGAATGGTCACAAAAGTTAACTTTGGTGTTCAAATAGTTAATGATATGCAACTTACCTAATTAATATGCACATATGGTATATAGAACTATTTTGTGAATGATGACAAAAGTTAACTTTGGTGATCAAAAGGTTAATGATATGCAACTTACCTAAATAATATGCACATATGGTATATAGAACTGTTTTGTGAATGGTGATAAAAGTTGGCTTTGGTGTTCAAAAGGTTAATGATATGCAACTTACCTAATTAATATGCACATATGGTATATAGAACTGTTTTGTGAATGGTGACAAAAGTTGGCTTTGGTGTTCAAATAGTAAATGATATGCAAATTATCTAATTGATATGCACATATGGTATATAGAACTATTTTTTGAATGGTGACAAAAGTTAACTTTGGTGATCAAAAGGTTAATGATATGCAACTTACCTAATTAATATGCACATATGGTATATAGAACTGTTTTGTGAATGGTGATAAAAGTTGGCTTTGGTGTTCAAATAGTAAATGATATGCAAATTATCTAATTGATATGCACATATGGTATATAGAACTATTTTTTGAATGGTGACAAAAGTTAACTTTGGTGATCAAATGGTTAATGATATGCAAATTACCTAATTAATATGCACAAGTGGTATATAGAACTATTTTGTGAATGGTGACAAAAATTAACTTTGGTGATCAAATGGTTAATGGTATGCAAATTACCTAATTAATATGCACATATGGTATATAGAACTATTTTGTGAATGGTGACAAAAGTTAACTTTGGTGATCAAATGGTTAATGATATGCAAATTACCTAATTAATATGCACATATGGTATATAGAACTATTTTGTGAATGGTGACAAACATTAACTTTGGTGATCAAATGGTTAATAATATGCAAATTACCTAATTGATATGCACATATGGTATATAGAACTATTTTGTGAATGGTGACAAAAGTTGTCTTTGGTGTTCAAATAGTTAATGATAAGCAAATTACCTAATTGTTATGCACATATGGTATATAGAACTATTTTGTGAATGGTGACAAAAATTAACTTTGGTGATCAAATGGTTAATGGTATGCAAATTACCTAATTAATATGCACATGTGGTATATAGAACTATTTTGTGAATGGTGACAAACATTAACTTTGGTGATCAAAAGTTTAATGATATGTAACTTACCTAATTAATATGCACATATGGTATATAGAACTATTTTGTGAATGGTGACAAAAATTAACTTTGGTGATCAAATGGTTAATGATATGCAACTTACCTTATTAATATGCACATATGGTATATAGAACTGTTTTGTGAATGGTGATAAAAGTTGGCTTTGGTGTTCAAATAGTAAATGATTTGCAAATTATCTAATTGATATGCACATATGGTATATAGAACTATTTTTTGAATGGTGACAAAAGTTAACTTTGGTGATCAAATGGTTAATGATATGCAAATTACCTAATTAATATGCACATATGGTATATAGAACTATTTTGTGAATGGTGACAAACATTAACTTTGGTGATCAAATGATTAATAATATGCAAATTACCTAATTGATATGCACATATGGTATATAGAACTATTTTGTGAATGGTGACAAAAGTTGTCTTTGGTGTTCAAATAGTTAATGATATGCAAATTACCTAATTGTTATGCACATATGGTATATAGAACTATTTTGTGAATGGTGACAAAAGTTGACTTTGGTGCTCAAATGGTTAATGATATGCAAATTACCCAATTAATATGCACATATGGTATATAGAACTATTTTGTGAATGGTGACAAAAGTTGTCTTTGGTGTTCAAATAGTTAATGATATGCAAATTACCTAATTGATATGCACATATGGTATATAGAACTATGTTGTGAATGGTGACAAAAATTAACTTTGGTGATCAAATGGTTAATGGTATGCAAATTACCTAATTAATATGCACATATGGTATATAGAACTATTTTGTGAATGGTGACAAACATAAACTTTGGTGATCAAATGGTTAATGGTATGCAAATTACCCAATTAATATGCACATATGGTATATAGAACTATTTTGTGAATGGTGACAAAAATTAACTTTGGTGATCAAATGGTTAATAATATGCAAATTACCTAATTGATATGCACATATGGTATATAGAACTATTTTGTGAATGGTCACAAAAGTTAACTTTGGTGTTCAAATAGTTAATGATATGCAACTTACCTAATTAATATGCACATATGGTATATAGAACTATTTTGTGGATGGTGACAAAAGTTAACTTTGGTGCTCAAATGGTTAATGATATGCAAATTACCTAATTAATATGCACATATAGTATATAGAACTATTTTGTGAATGGTGACAAACATTAACTTTGGTGTTCAAATAGTTAATGATATGCAAATTACCTAATTGATATGCACACATGGTATATAGAACTATTTTGTGAATGGTGACAAAAAATAACTTTGGTGATCAAATGGTTAATGGTATGCAAATTACCTAATTAATATGCACATATGGTATATAGAACTATTTTGTGAATGGTGACAAAAGTTGTCTTTGGTGACCAAATAGTTAATGATATGCAAATTACCTAATTGATATGCACATGTGGTATATAGAACTATTTTGTGAATGGTGACAAAAATTAACTTTGGTGATCAAATGGTTAATGGTATGCAAATTACCTAATTAATATGCACATATATTATATAGAACTATTTTGTGAATGGTGACAAACATTAACTTTGGTGATCAAATGGTTAATGGTATGCAAATTACCTAAATAATATGCACATATGGTATATAGAACTATTTTGTGAATGGTGACAAAAGTTGTCTTTGGTGCTCAAATGGTTAATGATATGCAAATTACCGAATTAATATGCACATATGGTATATAGAACTATTTTGTGAATGGTGACAAAAGTTGTCTTTGGTGTTCAAATAGTTAATGATATGCAAATTACCTAATTGATACGCACATATGGTATATAGAACTATTTTGTGAATGGTGATAAAAATTAACTTTAGTGATCAAATGGTTAATGATATGCAACTTACCTAATTAATATGCACATATGGTATATAGAACTATTTTGTGAATGGTGACAAAAATTAACTTTGGTGATCAAATGGTTAATGGTATGCAAATTACCTAATTAATATGCACATATGGTATATAGAACTATTTTGTGAATGGTGACAAATATTAACTTTGGTGATCAAATGGTTAATGATGTGCAAATTACCTAATTGATATGCACATATGGTATATAGAACTATTTTGTGAATGGTGACAAAAGTTGTCTTTGGTGTTCAAATAGTTAATGATATGCAAATTACCTAATTGATATGCACATATGGTATATAGAACTATTTTGTGAATGGTGACAAAAGTTGTCTTTGGTGTTCAAATAGTTAATGATATGCAAATTACCTAATTAATATGCACATATGATATATAAAACTATTTTGTGAATAATGGTAAAAGTTGACTTTGGTGTTCAAATGGTTAATGATATGCAAATTACCTAATTGATATGCACATATGGTATATAGAACTATTTTGTGAATGGTGACAAAAAATAACTTTGGTGATCAAATGGTTAATGGTATGCAAATTACCTAAATAATATGCACATATGGTATATAGAACTATTTTGTGAATGGTGACAAAAGTTGCATTGGTGCTTAAATGGTTAATGATATGCAAATTACCGAATTAATATGCACATATGGTATATAAAACTATTTTGTAAATAATGGTAAAAGATGACTTTGGTGTTCAAAGGGTTAATGATATGCAAATTACTTAATTAATATGCACATATGGTATATAGAACTATTTTGTGAATGGTGACAAAAGTTGACTTTGGTGCTCAGAGGGTTAATGATATGCAAATTACCTAATTAATATGCACATATGGTATATAGAACTATTTTGTGAATGGTGACAAAAGTTGGCTTTGGTGCTCAAAGGGTTAATGATATGCAAATTACCAAATTAATATGCACAGACGGTATATAGAACTATTTTGTGAATGGTGGCAAAAGTTGACTTTGGTGCTCAAATGGTTAATGATATGCAAATTGCCTAATTAAAAAGCACATATGGTATATAGAACTATTTTGTGAATGGTGACAAAAGTTGTCTTTGGTGTTCAAATAGTTAATGATATGCAAATTATCTAATTGATATGCACATATGGTATATAGAACTATGTTGTGAATGATGACAAAAATTAACTTTGGTGATCAAATGGTTAATGGTATGCAAATTACCTAATTAATATGCACATATGGTATATAGAACTATTTTGTGAATGGTGACAAACATAAACTTTGGTGATCAAATGGTTAATAGTATGCAAATTACCCAATTAATATGCACATATGGTATATAGAACTATTTTGTGAATGGTGAGTAACATTAAATTTGGTGATCAAATGGTTAATGGTATGCAAATTACCTAAATAATATGCACATATGGTATATAGAACTATTTTGTGAATGGTGACAAAAGTTGACTTTGGTGCTCAAATGGTTAATGATATGCAAATTACCGAATTAATATGCACATATGGTATATAGAACTATTTTGTGAATGGTGACAAAAATTAACTTTGGTGATCAAATGGTTAATGGTATGCAAATTACCTAATTAATATGCACATATGGTATATAGAACTATTTTGTGAATGGTGACAAACATTAACTTTGGTGATCAAATGGTTAATAATATGCAAATTACCTAATTGATATGCACATATGGTATATAGAACTATTTTGTGAATGGTGACAAACATTAACTTTGGTGTTCAAATAGTTAATGATATGCAACTTACCTAAATAATATGCACATATGGTATATAGAACTATTTTGTGAATGGTCACAAAAGTTAACTTTGGTGTTCAAATAGTTAATGATATGCAACTTACCTAATTAATATGCACATATGGCATATAGAACAATTTTGTGAATGGTGACAAAAGTTAACTTTGGTGCTCAAATGGTTAATGATATGCAAATTACCTAATTAATATGCACATATAGTATATAGAACTATTTTGTGAATGGTGACAAACATTAACTTTGGTGTTCAAATAGTTAATGATATGCAAATTACCTAATTGATATGCACATATGGTATATAGAACTATTTTGTGAATGGTGACAAAAAATAACTTTGGTGATCAAATGGTTAATGGTATGCAAATTACCTAATTAATATCCACATATGGTATATAGAACTATTTTGTGAATGGTGACAAAAGTTGTCTTTGGTGATCAAATAGTTAATGATATGCAAATTACCTAATTGATATGCACATGTGGTATATAGAACTATTTTGTGAATGGTGACAAAAATTAACTTTGGTGATCAAATGGTTAATGGTATGCAAATTACCTAATTAATATGCACATATATTATATAGAACTATTTTGTGAATGGTGACAAACATTAACTTTGGTGATCAAATGATTAATGGTATGCAAATTACCTAAATAATATGCACATATGGTATATAGAACTATTTTGTGAATGGTGACAAAAGTTGTCTTTGGTGCTCAAATGGTTAATGATATGCAAATTACCGAATTAATATGCACATATGGTATATAGAACTATTTTGTGAATGGTGACAAACATTAACTTTGGTGTTCAAATAGTTAATGATATGCAACTTACCTAAATAATATGCACATGTGGTATATAGAACTATTTTGTGAATGGTGACAAAAATTAACTTTGGTGATCAAATGGTTAATGGTATGCAAATTACCTAATTAATATGCACATATATTATATAGAACTATTTTGTGAATGGTGACAAACATTAACTTTGGTGATCAAATGGTTAATGGTATGCAAATTACCTAAATAATATGCACATATGGTATATAGAACTATTTTGTGAATGGTGACAAAAGTTGTCTTTGGTGCTCAAATGGTTAATTATATGCAAATTACCGAATTAATATGCACATATGGTATATAGAACTATTTTGTGAATGGTGACAAAAGTTGTCTTTGGTGTTCAAATAGTTAATGATATGCAAATTACCTAATTGATATGCACATATGGTATATAGAACTATTTTGTGAATGGTGACAACAATTAACTTTAGTGATCAAATGGTTAATGATATGCAACTTACCTAATTAATATGCACATATGGTATATAGAACTATTTTGTGAATGGTGACAAAAATTAACTTTGGTGATCAAATGGTTAATGGTATGCAAATTACCTAATTAATATGCACATATGGTATATAGAACTATTTTGTGAATGGTGACAAATATTAACTTTAGTGATCAAATGGTTAATGATATGCAACTTACCTAATTAATATGCACATATGGTATATAGAACTATTTTGTGAATGGTGACAACAATTAACTTTAGTGATCAAATGGTTAATGATATGCAACTTACCTAATTAATATGCACATATGGTATATAGAACTATTTTGTGAATGGTGACAAAAATTAACTTTGGTGATCAAATGGTTAATGATGTACAAATTACCTAATTGATATGCACATATGGTATATAGAACTATTTTGTGAATGGTGACAAAAGTTGTCTTTGGTGTTCAAATAGTTAATGATATGCAAATTACCGAATTAATATGCACATATGGTATATAAAACTATTTTGTAAATAATGGTAAAAGTTGACTTTGGTGTTCAAAGGGTTAATGATATGCAAATTACTTAATTAATATGCACATATGGTATATAGAACTATTTTGTGAATGGTGACAAAAGTTGACTTTGGTGCTCAGAGGGTTAATGATATGCAAATTACCTAATTAATATGCACATATGGTATATAGAACTATTTTGTGAATGGTGACAAAAGTTGGCTTTGGTGCTCAAAGGGTTAATGATATGCAAATTACCTAATTAATATGCACAGACGGTATATAGAACTATTTTGTTAATGGTGGCAAAAGTTGACTTTGGTGCTCAAATGGTTAATGATATGCAAATTGCCTAATTAAAAAGCACATATGGTATATAGAACTATTTTGTGAATGGTGACAAAAGTTGATTTTGGTGTTCAAAGGGTTAATGTGTCATGGCAGCAAGTGATGATTTTGTTGGTTACGTTACCATGGGAACATAAATACCATAACTACGCTATAACTACCTACCCTCTGAACATGTATCACCAATGTAACCAGGTTGACATCTACATTTTCCAAGATGACAAATTCCATCATTTTCACAACTTGGCATGCATGGTATCTCTATCAGAAAATAGAAACAGAATGTCATCAATTACATTTCTCAATTCATTAGCAAACACGAATGACACATTTTCTCTAATATAAAAATGTTAACTACATTTATCTCTATCATTCTTGTTTGGAAAGATCATGGACATCCATGCACAGATGACCTATAGGAATGCTATTGGACCTATACAACCCATATAGAGCTGTCCTATAGGAACTGTAAAAGACATGCATTTCCTATAGGACTGCCATTTATAAATTCTAACTCACATCCTACTGTATTGTAAGACTGGAATAAATAATTTGGGAGTAAATTTAGTAGAATAGATGAAATCTAGAATTCTTAGTATTGATATGTTAAGACTCTCAACAATATATTATTAACGATTTTTAAGTCAAACAACTGTCAATTGGGAAGCCATAAAGATGACGCTACAAGCTCCATTGCCAGCACCTCAGATGGACTGGGAAGCACCCGATATAGTGATAGCCTTTGCTCGATTCCGACAAAAATGCGAATTAACATTCAAAAGTGCACTGAAGAATGCCACTGATGAAGAAAAGGCTAGCTATCTATTGTTATGGGCAGGAGAGAAAGGCCTTGATATGTATAACAGCTGGAATTTTGATGATGCAGATGACAGGAAGAAGCCTGACAAAATTTTGGAAAAATTTGTGCAGCATCTTGAACCCAAGGCTAACCACCGCATACATAGGTACCAGTTTCAGGACATGAGACAAGAACCAGAAGAAACAGTGGACAACTTCATGTCAAAATTAAAGAATGTTGCAGCCAAATGCAAATTCGAATCTGACAAAGACATGGAAGAAAGGTTAGTAGATCAACTAATATGGGGTTCATGTCACTCGGATGTTCAAAAAAAATTGATTGGGCGAGATGAGAAGCTTACACTCAAAGATGCGATAGATGTAGCCCGCAGTTTTGAGGCAACAAACAAACAAATGCGATTGCTTGCAAGTAACCAGGACTATTCCTCACCAAATAAATCTGTGAATACAATCAAAAAGTATAGCAAGCCACAAAGCTACAAGCCACAACAACAGACAAAAATATGTAACAATTGTGGGAAAACGCATGACATTTCTGCACGAAAAAATTGTCCTGCGTATGGATCTCAGTGTCACAGGTGTGGAAAAATGAACCACTGGCAATCAGTATGCAAATCATCAAAGAAAATACAAAATCGTCCACCAACACAACGCCGTAATAGACAGCAGATACATGATGTGGGGTACAACACAGATATGACAGAAGAAGAAACCCTGACAATAGGAACTATTCATGCAAATGACAACCGAGAGGAAGTGTATACAATACTGCAAATTGAACGTGCTGAACTGACACAGAAAATAAACCTAAAATGCAAGGTTGAAACAGGTGCCCAGAGCAACGTACTCCCATTGCGTCTATTTCGTATTATCTTTCCAGATAAAATGGATAGTAAAGGCAACCCCAAACCAAACGCATTACAAGGAACAAACATGATTCTATCAGCATATGGAGGATCACGAATCAAACAGTTGGGAACAATAACATTCCCTTGTCAACACAGAGGAAGGAAAATTAACTGTATTTTCTATGTGACAGATGCAACAGGTCCTGCCATCCTAGGCCTAAAAGCACACAGAGCACTTAACCTAATTTCATTACATTGTGCTATAGAAAGTAAACATACAACAAATGCAGCAAAACAGACTGCACATCAAACGGAACAGAAGAGCCCCAACTACATTGATAGCGACATGCCTCTGAAAGATCGTCCACCGATACGAGACAAGGAACATCTACTACAGATGTATCCAGACTGCTTTGATGATGCAGTCGGATGTTTTGAAAACTATACCTACCACATCACTTTAGACCCAAAAGTACCACCTGTAGTACATGCAGCTCGTCGAATACCAATAGAGCTCAGAGACAGACTCAAAACAGAACTAACTGAGATGGAAAACAAAAATATAATTACCTACTGATTGGGTCAACTCGCTTGTCATTCGAGAGAAAGAAAATGGCAGATTACGACTGTGCTTGGATCCCAAAGACTTGAACACTGCAATCAAGCGGGAACACCACCCTACACCAACACCAATCACACATAAGCTGACTGGTGCAAAAGTGTTCAGTAAACTCGATGCCCGGAACGGATATTGGAATGTTAAACTAGATGAAGAGTCATCAGTACTAACAACATTCAACACTCCATTTGGTCGGTACAGATTCCTACAAATGCCATTTGGATTCCGCATGAGTCAAGACGTTTTCCAGTTCAAAGTTGACGAAGCATATCGCAACTGCAAAGGAGCCATAGGCATAGCAGATGACATAAAGTATACGGTTCAAATGAAACAGACCATGACTTACATCTACATGAAGCTATGGAAGACACCAGACGAGCAGGCATAAAACTAAACAGAGATAAATGTCACATAAAAAGCAGAGAATGCAATTTCAATGGTATGCTATACACCGCTGAAGGAGTTAAACCAAGTCCAGACAAAGTCAGAGCCATAGAAATGATGCAGCCCCCAAATGACAAGAAAGAACTGCGAACATTTCTTGGTCTTGTAACATACATGGGTCCATTTATACCCAAGCTGTCAGACCACACAGCATCACTGAGAGAACTCATCAAAGACAACTCAGAATTCGTTTGGACGCCAACACACACAAAGAGTTTCGACAAAATAAAGAGCCTTATCAGTGCAGAGACAACACTCGCCTACTATAACCAAAAGAAACCAGTCATTCTTGAAGTTGACGCTTCATCCAAGGGCATAGGAGCAGTACTACTACAAGACAACAGACCAATCGCCTTCGCATCTAAAGCACTGACACCAGCCGAAACACGATACACAAATATCGAATACGAACTACTTGCTGTAGTATATGGATGTGAAAAGTTTCACACCTATCTATACGGGCGACCCTTCTGTGTCAAGAGTGATCACCGTCCACTTGAGCAGATTCACAAGAAAAACTTAACCAAATCACCACCACGACTACAGCGAATGTTACTACGCTTACAACCATATGATTTTGACATCAGATATAAACCCAGAAAACAAATGCTTCTGGCTGATGAGCTATCGCGTTTGTCACCCCAGGAAACAATTGAAATCCCAGATATGGAAGTGAAGATTCACCACCTGGTAAGCATCACACCAGTAAAGCTATCAATGATCCGAGAAGAAACAAGCAAAGACCCAACCCTTCAGTTATTGATACAACAAATCATACAAGGTTGGCCAGACAGCATCAAGAAAGTACAATCAGTTCTACGACCATACTGGTCAGTACGTGACGACATATCCATTGAGGATGGCACAGTTCTGACAGATAGCAGAATACTCATTCCCACAACATTGAGAGATGACATCTTACAACAAATACACAAAGGTCATCTTGGAATGGAGAAATGCAAACTGAGAGCAAAATCCAGCGTCTACTGGCCAGGTATCTACAAGGACATAGACAAACTTGTCGCAAATTGCACCTTGTGCCAGAAATTTCACAACTCGCAGCAGAAAGAGCCAATAATTCCTACAGAAGCCCCACCAAGGCCATGGCACACTGTTGGAGCTGATTTATTCTACACCAATAACACTTGTTATCTCATTATCGCAGACTACTACTCAAAATCCCCATTCATACGAAAACTAGAAGACCTTCGAGCAAGTACAATAATCCGACTAACTAAGGTATTATTTGCAGAACAAGGCATACCAGAATCCTTTATCTGTGACAACGGTTCACAATTCATGTCAAGAGACTTTAGAAATCTAGCTAATCAGTATGGTTTTGAAATTATAACCTCTTCACCATACTACCCAAAGGGCCATGGATTCATTGAGCGCCACATCCAAACAGTGGAGAAAATACTCAACAAATGTAAAGACTCAGGAGATGATCCAAACTTAGCTTTATTATCACTACGCACTACACCACTAAAATCCAATATACCCTCACCTGCAAAATTACTGAACGGCAGAATCTACAAAACTACATTACCAAATAAAATCCATCCACCACGAAATCAGGAAGATATACGCCACTATCTCACCTCACAACAAGAAATACAAACCCACCACTACAATCAGCATGCCAGACAACTGCCTGAGCTGTTCGTCGGGCAACAAGTTCATGTCCAGAGTCCCATCAATAAGACATGGTCTCCAGCAAAGATAATAAACACAGCTAACACACTAAGGTCATATGAGGTAGAGACAGAGACGGGAAGCCAGTTTCGCAGTAACAGAGTCCACATACGCCCACAGCAGTCAAATGTTAACCTGGCGCCTAAGAAACAAATATCAACACCATTAGACTGTAAACAAGCATCGCTTGCAGATAAAACCACTCAACAGTCAATGCCTAATAGGAAACCATCTAAATCAACAAGATCTAGGAGTAATATACAGATGCCATCACGATTCAAAGACTTTGTTTCTAAATAATCTTCGAACTAAACCTTGTTAACTTTTACAGTTTCACTTGAGTGTTAATATTAATTAGTTACTTATTCAAGTTCATTGAATTCATTGTTAAAATTGTGATTACTAAGTCCAATTCAACCATATTAAGGACATATATTGCCATATCATCGAGTTGAACTTTTCATTATTTTCAAATACCATTGATATTAACATTCTTCAGAGATATCTTCGATACATTGTAAGAACTATTTGAATGATACTTTTGCTTAAAACAAGAAGGGATGTTATATCCTGGCCTTATTATGTATACAGCGCCTCCAATAGGCTAGTCTACAAATATACCCATGATGCATTGTTCTTCTCATCATGGCTGCCTACATGAAATAAATACTGTCCAGGTTAGTTAATCACAATCAAGCCATCCTGTCTTCTATATAATATTGGCGAACATAGAACACTCCAGCCAAAAAATACACACACTTACCAGTGCCCCCATAATCTATTTCTGTGAAAACGAAACCCACCTCACTCAAGCCAGGAAATGCACACACTTACCAGAGCCCCAACAATCTATTCCTGTGAACACCAACCCCACCCAACTCACTTCAGCCAGCAAATGCACACACTTTCAGCGTTCCCACAATCTATTCATGTGACCACCAACCCCATCCCACTCCCACGTACTCCAGCCAAAATATACACACACTTACCATTGTCCCCATAATCTATTCCTGTGAACACCCACCCCACCCACTACAGTCAGATTATGCACAAACCAGATTATGCACACACTTACCAGTGTCCCCACAATTTATTCCTGTGAATCCTCCAGGACATGCACATACTCCATTAATGCATATTCCGTCATTTAAGCACTCAGGAATACACACAGGATTATCAACTAAAAGCAAGGAAAAAACATTATTATAATTAATCATCTTTCAAAACACGTATCATTAAATTAGGCAGAGGGTTTTCAACTCACCTATTCAAATAGTTCATACCCACCATAGACTCCGGTCAGTCAAAATGACAATTTTGTATTGTAAGCATTAATCTGCGATTCAGGCAACGAAGGAGAGAAATCTAGGTCGGGGAAGCCCCATGACCTCATAGATTTTCTTCCACATCATGAACCATGTAACCGAGGCAAGGCATGCGACGCCATCATGATCACTTCTTTTTTATTCTCTTCAAACAAGAACTAAGCCAATCGCTACAGAAAAGTGGGGTGGTTGGGAGGGACCTTGAGTCTATGGTGGGTATGAACTATGTGAATAGGCGGGTTGAAAACCCTCTGTCTAAATTCACTATGTTTAATTACCCACCATAGACTCCGGTCAGTCAGACGCAGAGAGATGGTGCGTTTCTGAGCAAAAACAGAAACAACAAGACATGAATGTCACAGTCCCTGTCATATAATTATAAAATACTCATGTTAAAATAATACATGGAACATCTGCAAACAGTTGAATTAATATGTACTCTATGTGGGTACAGCTCATCATAAAGTGATTTCCCTTAATCTATTGTACTGATAACTGAAAACGTCCATTGACCCGAGTTCGAAAATCTCAGAGTACACAAGTGCAACAAAACTATGTCTCATACATACATGCTCAAGAAACTGCATTCATAAATTTGAGTAAACCTTGATGTACCTTTAATAACAACTTGACTCCTTTGTTAATTAAGGTCTTTGTATATTACCAGGACTTGTTTCAGTATCATCACTATAATTCCCCTCAAAATGTAGCCCTGACACCCCTCTACAGTATCCAAAGAGATTGGTAATGGTACAACCCATCTGTCACTGATTCAGATCAAGGTCATGACCAGGTCGTGACCAGGTCGTGACATCACTGAAAACCCTAGCATTACAATCTAAGCTAATTATTTATTCTGAGCATGCTCAGTTGTTCTCTCAGTGGTTGTTGGGAGAGGTAATTTTTGATGAAAATCATGAAAAAGACTCACTTAGGATTTTTAGATCTGGAAAAAAAAATTATGTGCATATACGGCAAAGACTTATTCATCAACCTGCCAAGTTTCATCGATATCTACTACTACTACAAAATTTCCGAGAAAATGTTAGAGACGTCACAGACAGAAACCGGAAATAAGAAACTATACTCCCTGCGCCTAAAACGGGGACTAATAAAGGGTGTCAGAGCCCAGGACAATATTCCCTACTTATGACTACCACCTAGTTAAGACCAATGACCAACGGAATCTTACCTTGCCAATGTCGTCCCCATAACAAAGCAACTGCTGGGTAGGTGACAGGGGCGGCATGCCCAAGGACGCTAGACCTGGACCCAGATTCTTCGGTGACTAGCATTCCAACGAAAAAGGGGCCGAAACAGTTCTGCATGAGGGCATAGGCCGAAAGCGAGACCTAGACACGTCCAAGGAGTGCTGATGAAAGAAACTTCTCTGCACAAATCTGTAGCAGAGACTACTCTATCGCCTATGTGCAGGGATCCCTGCAGTCGTCCGGGCTGGGTCAGAAACCAAAGTCTGACCCACTACGACGGGACCCACTTTAAGGCAGGGAGCACTTTATGCAAGAGCGAATGAGTTAGTGATCGCACAAACCTCATGCGCTTGTACTTGGTGTCTCTGTAGACACTGTGTCAAAGATGCCAGATGGTCATAAACCTTACACACTGTCGCAGTGATCCACCTGGAAATGGAAGTCGGGGAGGCTGGTCTGTCCTGCTTACCCTGGCCATAACACATGTGCTTGCTGCCATGCCTTGACTCCCTAGTACGGTTCTTGTAGTAACTCAACACTCGAACTGGGCCAAGAAGCAACTTCTCTTGATCCTCGAGCCGACAATGTTGGCCAGACGCAGGATGACGATTGGCTAAGGATCGTGTCCTGGGATTTGGTACTTGTTGAGAAACCTGATTTGTGCCTTGCACAGCAAAGCTTGATTGTCCATAATGGCAGCACAACCATCCAAGAAGGACAAGGCCCTGCTCAGAACAACGCCTACCAGAGGCAAGAGCTAGAAGGAAGACTGTTTTCCACATCAAATATTACAGTGGTGCTGATCCCAGAGGATCCAAGGGTGGTCTGCTTAAAGCTGACAATACAACCGAAAATCCCAATTGGGCAGTTCCCTTGTTTGAGGTCTAGGCTTCTGATGGAAAGCAGTAAACAGTCTCATAATAATAGGACAATAGGCTAGTCTTGTCCCCAAAGAATTCTTGAGGATGGGTGACAAGGCTGGCCTATAGCCAGCAATCACTGGATTGGTGACAAGGCTGTCAACTCATCAGATAAATGGACAAAACGATCAGCTACAGGTACCTGGCCAACAGAGGGATGGTATGGATCAATTTCCCTTCCACTACAGCCATCCACGTACGCCCGCCATTTTGAGACGTTGGCTGTGCTGGTGGTATCCATATTTGCCCTGGCCAGGACGTTGGCAGCTCGCTCAGATAAACCTGAGCGAGTTAACTGAGAGCCTTAATGCTTGTACGTGGTACACCGCTGGGCTCATCAGCAGTGCTCAGGAAACTGGTGTTTCGACTACCATTTCCAACAGTAGTGGAAGCCAGGCGTCAAAGTTTCTCCAGTATCCAGTGAATAGCGGGAAGGAAAGAAAGGCGTACACGTCCATGTGGACCTACAGGATGGACAAAGTGTCGCTGGCCCAGGCTCTTGGAGTTAGCAGGAGTGTCACGTACATCAGGAGCTTGGCATTCCGGGGTGTGGTGAATAGGTCTAACCTTGGACAGTGCCACTGCCGAAACAGTCTGGAGGCTATCCCCAATTGATATGCAGGGGCCACATTCCTTGGGCTTGTTCACCCAATAGATGCACTCCCCAACCTGTGAAGGAGGCATCTGTTATCAGAGTCATAACTGTTGCAAGCCCCCTGCCTGAGGTTGGAAATTGTTTTCCACCATGGCAAGGCATCACTCGCTTGGTCCGAGAGAGTTAGGTGATACGGTGCTGCAACAAAGTGAACTGTACCAGGGGGCTGCCTATAAACACGGCTTGGGAAACCCTGCAAACTGAGGTCATCATTCCAATGTTACGCATCAGTTCTTGGAGAGACACAGAGGGAACTTTGACTAGACAATCGGCTAGGCCGCTTAGTGCTAGGCAACGAGCCTCTGATGATCGTACCAAGCCCGCCTCCGTGTCGAACTCCATGCCCAGAAACCCAAACGCTGTGTTGGGTGTGGATGGGTCTTTTCTTGATTTACTAGGAAGCCCAACTGGTGTAGTAAATCCTGTGTTAGCCTTACTTGCTTGCTAACAGCCCCTTGTTTTGGTTGTGTAGCAACCAGTCATCTAGGTACGGATTGATGTGTACCAATGCCCAGTGCAGCACAACCTGTTTCAGCACCACATACTAAACTTTTTGGCCCAAATGGGTGAATCGAAGAAGTTGCTGACCTGCAGGGTGCATCGGTATGTGCCAGTAAGCATCGCTCAAGTCTAGCGAGGCTAACCAGTAGAAAAAAAGCACAGAGAGTAAAACGGTGCTCGGTGTTTCCAGGAAGCACCATACTGATTTAGTCTGATTAAGTCCAGAACTGGACGCAGCCACCTGTAGTATTTGGAACCACCAACACTTGCGGGTAGAAGTCCGGACTTATGGCCGGGTCCTCTATCCTGTATATAGCGCCCTTTGTAAGCAAACTCTGTCGGATTGCTTCTGCTTTGCGGGGATCCCCTGGCAGCACCCCCAATGGGAGGGCTGTTGACAGAGGAGGTGGAAATCGCAGCGGGATCTTGTAACTGTGTATCACCACCTTGAAAGTCCAGGGGTCGGCTATGTGCAATCTGTGTGCGACAGAGATATGTGGATTTGGCGGTTCTACTTCAGGAGTGATCTCCCCTCCGCCGAGCTGAGACCCCGCAATGCCTGTAGGAGTTGATAGGTTCAGACTCCCGGCGTACAAATTCCCATCTCCCTTGTCAGGCGAAAGCATCAAACTTGCTTCCCCTGCGAGTTGGGTGGGCGACCACCTTTCTGGGTGGAGTGCCGCCACACTTCCCTCCCTTCGAAGAGCCGGGACGCTTGCCTCCTGGCTACTTCTGGCCAGTGGGTGCTGGCTTTGGTCATTATGTTTTTTCAGCTTGGGGTCCTTTCCTTGGGGTGACGCACCATGTGACTCAGTTCGTCGGTGAAAACAGCCAAAACAGCATCCCGCTGTACAGAGGCAGCCCCTGCCAAAAGAGCCAGGTGACACTGCGGAATATCCCGCTTAACCTGGTGGTGTCCCACCAACAACTGTGTCTGCTGGTTAAGACTTCGTCTTTAAGACTTCACAGTGCTGGATCTCAGGGCGTGGATTGTTTCCAACTGAACTGCTGAAAGATTACATGAACGTGGCCATCCCCCTTTGCCCGTCCCACCGAACTAAAAATAGTGGTACCGGGGTCGGCTCCAGACTCAGCTGGCTCCAGTATCAAACACCACATCAAAAGGGTAGCACTTAGTCCAGTGGAAAAATTGCCCCACCCAAAGACATAGGCCTCTATTCCGCAGGGGACCAACACCGTCTGTACGTTCCCACTGAGTCCAGCACTGGACCGGACCAGGAGAGTCATGTAGTCGGTGTTGCTTTGTATCACACTGTCTGGATCCCGGAAGTGACAGCACTACCGAGAGTGACTTCTTCAGAATTGAGGGTGGGGGGTAGAAGATCGGATCACTAGGATCTATGTTCCCTACATCACCCCCACAGCGTGGATCACAGAGTCGTTACGAAGAACAGACTCTGAGGGGCCACCCAAGATTGCTCCTGCCAAATCAGATATCGCCTAACCCCACTTCACTTTTCAAAAAAAGTGAGCAAGGGCGTGTCCGAGACACCTCTGATGGCCAGGCCAGTTCTCTCTGGGAGTGTCAGCAGAGTGCAGTGGATAAAAAACCAATGTCCTGCCCTGCTTGGTACCCTCCGAAATTGGAGGCCTGACCACTGGGATCGGGGGGATACCAGGAAGAAGCATCCCAAGAACGCAAATATCGTGAATCTTCTTGCTTGCCGAACAAAAGGCAACTGCAGTGGAGGCAACCTGCATTTGATCTACCGGATCTGCAAGCGACGCAATTTGTCCCAGCAGGCCTTCAACCAATGCCTGAAACATGTTGTGAGGAGGAATCAACAAAGGGAACCGCAACAGGCCCCATAGAAGCAACAAGCTCCAGGGCACAGCCTCGTTGTTGCCCGCACGATCTGGCAAACCTACATCTGCATTAGCAGACTGCGAGGATGTCAACCAATCAGCGGGGGGAGGTCAAGAAACCACGGATCCACTGCTGTCGGACCTCCCACTTGTCGACACAGTACCAAGGTACCGGTAGACAAAAGGGAGGACTTTAGCTCAAACTGAATGTGCATTCAACGCGATCAGTCTCGACAACATGCACACGTTCCTGAAATAAAGACCCAGACCTCTGAATCCCAGATGACGTTTGCTATGGGGGTACCAACCCGGGAGCTCTGAAGGCAATTGTAGCACGACCGAATCCGTTCTTGGGGAACAACCTATGGACTGCTCCCTTTCTTCCTGTCCATTTTGAAAACCACACTAGTAAAATGAACAAGGCATGCATGAGTGAAACGAATTTACAGTTGGGTCAACTGATATGGGCCACAAAAATAGAAAAAACTTATCCTACCAGCCACTACGTCTACTGTTACCTAAGGTTCACAGCTTCTTCAGAATACTCATTTGAAAAACTGGAGACTGAAACGCAGTGTTTTTGCTATGATGCCCACTCGATTTGGAGAAAAAAATGATCGTAGTCTATAGTGGGTAACTGAACGTAGTGAATTTAGGAAGACGATTGTCAACCCGCCTATTCATATAGTTCATACCCACCATAGACTCTAGGTCTCTCCCGACCACCCCACTTTTCTGTAGCGATTGGCTTAGTCCTCATTTACGAAGAAAAGGCCAGAAGTGATCATAAGGCAAGATGGCGTCACCCGACTTGCCTCGGCCACGTGGTTTGTGACGTGGAAGAAAATCTATGAGGTCATGGGGCTTCCCCTGACCTAGATTTCTCTCTCCGTCATTGGCAGAATTGCTGATTAATGCCTACAGTTCAAAATAGTCATTTTGACTGACCAGAGTCTATGGTGGGTACATGTAATTGAACATAGTGAATTTAAGGTAAAAAAAAATGTTTTGTTTCCTGTTATCATGCACTTCAGTTTGAAACCTGCACCTCATATTTTGTTGTGGAAAGTGTGCCACATAGTGTAAAATGAGGAAATATTTGTATTGTTTGTTTCAAAGGATTTTTTGACAATCCAAGTTAATGTTCAATGCATATATTGTGAATACATGTATTAAAAGTTGATTTGCATCCTCTGAAGCAGAAAATAAACATTTCCTCATCCTTTCATAGGTGGCGCAATTCATGTTTATGCAAAGTAGAAAACCAACATACGAGATGGCGAGAATCAACAATTTGTTTATTTTGGCCTAACCATGCACATTACAGAATATACATACAAATGTTCATTGATCAATTCGAGACAATCTAGTTTAAGTTTGATGGGCTAATATTTACTTATTTACTAATTTACTAAATTAGAAGGTAATTTAGGTATACCTACCAACTGAGCAATCGAAACCACTGAAATCATTACCACACAAGCAGTTGTTATTGAAACAGATTCCACCATTCACACAGGGTGGGAAACAATTGTCTTCTACCATAAAGAAATGGAGAAATATATAGATACATTTGTATCTGAGATGATACTAATATAACTTTAAGGTACAGTTGGCTAGCAAAAAAACAAAATATTAGTTTTCCTGAATTTTGCAATAGAGATAAATGTGTATGCTCACCAAACTAGTTTTTGCACAAAAATGGTGATTTTAGGGTTATTTACCATTTGTTTCTACAGATACTTGTAGTTGTCCCTATTTATTAGGGAATACTGATTAATACTATTTATTTTAATGAAATAATACATTTTCATGGACTCCTATGCAAAGTGTTCCAAAAATATGTTTTTTCTGTACTGTTTTTTTTTTTTTCAAACAATTTCTCTTTAAAAAAATAATTCTTAGTGGAGAAAAAAACCTGATATGATAATGACGTGTCTGAATAAATAAATATGCTGAACAACTGAAATAAAAGTTGAGATAAATTAAAACTCATGATATACCCAAATACCATGTTATTTTTTAACCAAAGTATCACTCACTGTTGGCAATAATATTTAAGTGTTACTTGATAATGTACATGTATAGTCAAAATGTTACATTCTCTGAACTTTTACCTCAAAAAAGTTCTTTGTTTGTTTAATATGTTATTTTTGGGAGATTGGCCACTAACCTTTAGTAAGTCAGTAAGTATTATTGTGATATCTAAAAGAACGTAGTAAATTGATCTTAAATGGAATAATCATGCTGTTCACATTTCCACTGCAGATTAGATACAGTTTATTTCATGATCCCTTGATGCATTATGAACAGCTGTAATGGTTTTCAACTGCGGACGTGTTTGTGCAGACTTTGCAAAATTCTCATAATAAATTCAGTGTGTATTTACCTGGAATGGAGCAATCTGGTCCAGTAAAAGTAGCAGGACATTGACAATTACCATTCAGACAATATCCACCATTTACACAAGATGGAATGCATGGAATCCCTATAACTAATAACAATCATACCAAATATTAAATATTTGTCATCCTAACGTCTTAAGTTACAGAGTAATGTGAATATGCATATTGCATATGGGTACTTTCTGCATTTTGGCATTATTATATTAGGAAATGTGAAATCCAAATATGGACCAATTATGAGGTATTTTTCTTCAAAATATCAGTCAGTCAGTCATTTTTGTTTGAATTATTAGGTAACTTGTCATGCATATGTATACTATTATGTACTGTTTTTGTGTAAAGTTTGAAAAAGATCAGCAAATGCCTGTTGCAGTACTAGTTCTGAAAAGATAAACATATGGGACCAATATTTTCAGTGCTTGCATTAAACAGTATTAATGTACACAAATATTTCAAACTTTCTCTGAGTAGGGACTAATTATCTGATACAAATCTGTATTATCAACAAGCTTTTTCATCATTGAAGAATTCTATGAATTTTTCAATAACAACTATCCAAAGTCATCAGACTGATATTCATGGAAAGAATGTATTTGTTAAGATAGATAAGCTTTATTATACAAATTAAATTGAGTGCCTAAGCAATATGTACACACCTGGAATGGAGCAATCTGGTCCAGTAAAAGTAGCAGGACATTGACATTCACCATTCAGACAATATCCACCATTTACACAAGATGGAATGCATGGAATCCCTATAACTAATAACAATCATACTTGTCTAATCATTACATATTTGTCAACACAATGCTTTAAGTTACAAGATATGCTGATTGTGCAGAATTGCACAGGGTCATCTGCAGGGGTTTTTCTAGAAAAAAATTGCAAGAGGAAGCACTGCAATACAGCGGCGCCACCAAGTGGGGGAGATACGGTTCTCCTTACCAGAGTGTAAAGTTTTGATAATTCTGAATTAAAATGGAGCATTCTATGGCTTCCTTGGGACCAAAATTACTATCAGACAGGTCAACATTGAGGACTGGGGCCACATGTGATCCCTGGTCAATCAGAATTTTATGGTTGCTAGAGGATCTGCTCTCCAGGGTAAGGGGAGCATGGCCATGGCATGATGAGGGCGCTGCGCTCCTGTTCCCTTGTTTAAAAAAATCCCTGTAAATGTATTCTGCTAGTTAAGATTGACAAACTTTATTACACAAACTAATTTGAGTGTTTAATGCAATATGGACTTACCTGGAATGGAGCAATCTGGTCCAGTATAAGTAGCAGGACATTGACAATTACCATTTAGACAATACCCACCATTTACACAAGATGGAATGCATGGAATCTCTATAACTACAATCAAAAGATTATGTTACATAAAATTGATGACAACAAGTCACGCATGGCAAAGTTCCCGTTAGTTATCAAATTTAAGATATATAGTTTTGTTTATAGTAATATGGTTGGAACATAAACATGTCAGCGATATGGATCCAGAAGCTGATGCTAGATTGTGATGATTTTTTAACATTAAAATGATTGACATCTTGCATCTGATCATCAAACGAGTACTTGTCCATATTGAGAGATATTGCACTGGAACAGCAATATATAAAACAAAATGGCCACTGGTCAGCCATTTTGGATACATCTTTATATCTATGACATAATGTATATGTAAAATTTGAACATAATCAGTCAAAGCTTGTCAGGATATGGCTCTAGAATCGTATTCATTAAAACAAAATGGCCGCAGGTCAGCCATTTTGAATCTGATCTGAAAAACAGTTTGAAAAAAATCCGTCTGTAAACAGCCAAGATCCGGTTCCAGAATGCCAGAAATGCTTGATTTCAGTACAAAAATGGCTGTCATTCAACTATCTTGAATCAGATCTTGAAACAAATTGATATGCATATGTATAATATTATGTATGATGTATGTGTGAAGTTTGAATGTAATCGGTGCAGGCATGTCTAAGATATAGGTCTGGCTACACGCACGCACGGATGCACGAACTGTGTCCAAAAAATTATGATGACCTTTAAATTGAGTTAAACTGTCAAGATATGGATATGTGACTGTGACATTATTATATGGACACTTCCATGCCTTGTAATACATACCAGTTGAACAATCTGGTCCAGTATATCCATATGTACATACACATATATCACCAACACATATCCCATCATTCTGACAATCATCATCACAACTAGTCACTATGTGAACAGAAAATATTAAATAAATAAGCAAAAGTAATGTTTAACACACTGTTATTATTCACCACTTGGTAGTTACACTGGACAGTATACAAACTGGAAGCCATTTCCCACATAACTTTGAATTGTTCAAATCATTCAAACTTGAGAATGTGATGTTATTCATAAATTATCTGAAATCATTGCAATCAACAGCAATCCCTTGCAGAAATGTCAACATATATTGCCTATTTATGTGTCCAAATACTGAATTTAAATAATATACAAATAATTTGCATTTAACAACTAGCTTTACGATTGAAGAATTCTACACATTTTCAGCACTAGAAAATAAATAATCTTAGCAGCAGACTATAGGTAGCTGTCAAAACAACATTTAATCTTATTGGATCAATAATTACGAAAAAAATATACCCAGTATATGTTAAGATGGATAAGCTTTATTATACATGCGTTAAAGTAAATGTCCAAGGCAGTATATTCTCACCTGAAATGGAACAATCTGGTCCAGTAAAAGTAGCAGGACATTGACATTCACCATTCAGACAATATCCACCATTTACACAATATGGTATGCATGGAATCTCTATAACTAATAACAATCATACCAAATATTAAATATTTGTCATCATAACGTCTTAAGTTACAGAGTAATGTGAATATGCATATTGCATATGGGTACTTTCTGCATTTCGGCATTATTATATTAGGAAATGTGAAATCCAAATATGGACCAATTATGAGGTATTTTTCTTCAAAATATCAGTCAGTCAGTCATTTTTGTTTGAATTATTAGGTAACTTGTCATGCATATGTATACTATTATGTACTGTTTTTGTGTAAAGTTTGAAAAAGATCAGCAAATGCCTGTTGCAGTACTAGTTCTGAAAAGACAAACATATGGGACCAATATTTTCAGTGCTTGCATTAAACAGTATTAATGTACACAAATATTTCAAACTTTCTCTGAGTAGGGACTAATTATCTGATACAAATCTGTATTATCAACAAGCTTTTTCATCATTGAAGAATTCTACGAATTTTTCAATAACAACTATCCAAAGTCATCAGACTGATATTCATGGAAAGAATGTATTTGTTAAGATAGATAAGCTTTATTATACAAATTAAATTGAGTGCCTAAGCAATATGTACACACCTGGAATGGAGCAATCTGGTCCAGTAAAAATAGCAGGACATTGACATTCACCATTTAAACAATACCCACCATTTACACAAGATGGAATGCATGGAATCTCTATAACTACAATCAAAAGATGATGTTACATAAAATTGATAATATAATAAAGTGCATGTAATTATGATGGACTTTAAATTGAGTTAAACTGTCAAGATATGGATATGTGACTGTGACATTATTATATGGACACTTCCATGCCTTGTAATACATACCAGTTGAACAATCTGGTCCAGTATATCCATATGTACATACACATATATCACCAACACATATCCCATCATTCTGACAATCATTATCACAACTTGGTTCTATGTGAACAGAAAATATCAAATAAATAAGCAAAAGTAATGTTTAACACACTGTTAATTTTTACCATTTGGTAGTTACACTGGAAGTGTACAAATTTCCCACATAACTTTGAATTGTTCAAATCAGTCAAACTTGAGAATGTGCTGTTACTCTGAAATTATCTTGAATCTCATGAAATCAATTATTTCCATGAAGCTGAATGAACACAGTAATCAACTATATCAAATCATATTTCACTTACTTGGTTGATTACAGTCATGTCCTTCAAATAGAGTAGTACACTGACAGACACCATTGACACATCTACCACCATTTAGACATGGACTTCTACAATTAGGCCTAGGTACTGCCAAATAAAATAGAGGTACAGAAAACTAAGATGAACTTCATACAAAGAGTAAATGTAGAATGTCCCAATTGATCGGCAACTTAATTTTACTTACCAGGTGTGGTACAGTCTGGTCCAGTGTATTTCTCAGTACACTCACACACACCATGTGTACATACACCATTATTCTTACATGCAGGGTCACAAATCGCTGAAATTAATAAATATTCATATATAGCAAATTTCATGAAAGCATGAAAGTTCGTATTTTTCATAAAAAAAGAGAAAATAGTTATAAAACATTTCCATACCCCACCCCCCCACCCCACCCCCCGGAAACACTCACACTTTATTGAAATAAAATGTTCATTGGCTATTGAAGCCATTTGGTAACACATTGTGAGCTTTTATAAATGATTTATTATAATTATATATAATAAATATTTACGCCTACATGATATTCACTGTAACAGGACAAGAAGAAAGAACTGTTCTCATAGACATTTAATTATTTCAAATATTTTGATGACTGTACAAGACATTGAATGTAGTTGTTTCTTGTTTTCATGTGGAGATTGAATATTTTTATTGAGCTTTTTGTTTGTATGAGGGTTATGTGTTGTACTGGTAGATGGTTATTTGGTATTCATGTTGATGACATAGGTTTGAGATTCTATACTTTAGGAATATATTATTATAAATATAGATAATTTTCATCAGAGATTATTTTATAACACTGATGGAAGGAAACATTGGCACAGTACACATAAAAGACTCACCAGTCTCACAGTATAGTCCTGTGTACATCCCATGACACGTGCATTGTCCTGTCATACATGTACCATTATTCAGGCAAGCAGGAACACAAGGTATAACTAGAAGATAATCCAACACTAAAGTTTACTAACAGTGTGTATTCACCCAAACATCAATAAAAAACATATGTAGGCAGGCAATTAACTTTTTTTCTGTGTAAAATGAATTTATTATATGTCGATTTAAGAATAAAATTTGTATTTTCAACTAATTTAAACACACTAAAATAGTTTACATTTTTTTTTTTTAAATACATTTTGTAATGGAACCGATGGCCGATGCGTAGTGGAGATCGATGCGCGGCGTACTAAAATCGTTTACAAATATTTTTTTTAAAGACATTTTGTAATGGAATCGATGGCCGATGCGCAGTGGAGATCGATGCGCGGCGTACTGTCTGAGAGCATACTTTGAGATATTCTTGTAATAACCTTATTATTATATATATTTTCCTTCCTAGGATACATCATTGGAATGCCGAAATCCAAAAAGTTTAGAACAGAATCAGGGAACTTCTTTGTGTGGAGTCCGGCCAAACACAGATTGCAGCCATGTTTGTTCTTATTATTAGAAGAAGCTTACGCACGTAATCACTCCATATTTGGAATTTGCAAAAAAATACCGCAAAATTACTGCACGCTGTAACTTATGTCGTTACGGTGACAGATGTATAATAATAGTAAACATTCTGCATGTCTCCCTGCATGTCATATGATTTGTATATATGCTTCATTATAGTGAACATGTCTCTATAACAAACAAAGAGTTTGCTATAATGAGGTTACAGTGTATTGTGTTTGAACAATCAAACTGACCTGGATTTTAGTATAATTCCTCCATATATATCACAAGAAATTTTTATAGATATATTTTTTATCACATGTATAACAAGTGATCTACGATCTGCTAACATCAACATAAGAGAAAATGTCTTGGGATTATATATATTTTTTTTTTTGGGGGGTTTAACTATCTTTTATTCTATACAATAGAAATTCTTTTCAGCATGTCAACATACAACAAATGTCACAGCTAGTATAACCCATACAAAATAGACACTGAATACCCATTAACAATTGAAGTCTCCCCACTTGTCCAGGAAAATGGACATTGTATGTCTTCTATTTGAAATTTCTAACTCTATTTTTTGCGTGTAACGTATGTCAGATTTTATGAGATTAAAGCATGGTAGTTCCTTTTTTAATTTACACATTAGATATTTCTTTTAACAATTATAATTATATGGTTTAGTAGAGGGGAGAAGTCCTTGTCTCCTAATATAATCTGTTTTGCTGACAATGTTCTTGGGCATCCTAGTTTTGTTCCCCATAGATTAAAAATTGATGTCCAGACTATATATTTTAATACAAACTATCTGATACTGATGTCATATTTCTTTACAGTATCTTGTGGTATTCCTGGTATAATTTGTTTATGGTATTATCTTCCTCAAAACAAAGTGAAGCAAACTGATTTATTTTTGATATTTTCGCTGGAAGGATGATTCCGTAAAAATAAAATCCAGCGAATATACTTTTTTTCTTATATTTCACATTAAACTCATCAAAAATCAGTGAAAATAAATTCCATACAAAACGCCCAAAAAGCATTTTCAGCGAAAATTAATTCTAGCGGAAATAAAGTATTCCACAGTAATTATAAATAATTTGAAACACTTCACTTCAGAGTCACCTCTTACTGACTTGACTATGTAGTGTTGTGTACTTGAGTGTTGATAATCGTCTTTTCAACAGTTGTTAGTCATTTGTATTGTGTCCTTGAACTTATAAATTCACCCATACGACAGGATTTTTGTATCAAGTATGTTATTTCCACTTTTCTCAGTTCCCATTGAACTTACCTATACAACTCTTTCCATCTGATGCAAGTTGTTCTCCCGGTGGACAAATGCATTGATAGTTACCCATGGTATTTAAACAGTCAAATTCACACTCTAAAACTTCATTTAGACATTCATTTATGTCTGTGAAAAAAAAACAATCAAAGTATTATTATATAGTGAAAAGGAATATATTGAAGATATTGTTGCTACCAGACAAAATATTTAAGCTCAATATATCACTGAAAACATCACAATAACCTCTAATATTGCATGCTATTACAAGGAATTTTGATTTATTTATTAGTGATTGTCAATTTAGGCAAAATTAATATTATAATTTTTGATAAATCTTGATAAAAGTTTCAGGATCTGGTTACTTATAAAACATATGTGCATAACAGTGTTTGCTCTGTTTGTAAAAGAGACTTATTAGAAATTTGGTCACCATGCAGAACTATGCCAAGCATTCCTCCTTCAGTTTTGTCCTTAACTAATTATTTACCAGATTTGGTTACTATGAAGACAGTTATTTTTTGGAGGATATTCAGCATTAATTGCTAGATAACTTAAACATGAATGATATATGAATAAATTTTTGTGAAATTTTCAGAAGGAATAGCAGATGGAGAAAGAACCAATTAATAAATAAACCAATAACATTTTGGAAGAGGTCAGTATCTGGTTGCCACGAAAACAGAAATTTGAGGAAGAATTCTTCATTGCTGCCAGACTATTCAAAAACATGTGGACAAATTTTACCGGTAATGACAATTTTAGAATGGTCTCAAAAGCAATTATTACCTAATCGATCAGATGAAATATTTGGAAGGATTCTTCACCAGTGCCAGATAGGTACATGCTCTTTACAGTTATGGCAGAGTTTTGTGTTCTTGGAGTGTATTCAATTGATACAGTAGTTATCTTTGAAAGAACTCATATATAGCTACCTTGGGTGTCAACACATTACCCGGTAATACAGAATAGAATAATGTCTTACCTATACATGTGTTATTAACTGTGAGTTGAAAGCCATGTGGACATATGCAGTGATAGCTACCATGAGTGTTGACACACTGGAATGAACACAAAGTTGGATTCCTAGCACATTCATCTACATCTGCCGATTAATCACAATATAGAGATCATATTATCATAATTATTAACATAATGTGTGAATTTGCACAAAGTTTTCATATCATCACAATATAAAGCCAATTATACAGACTAACTAGTACAAAGCCTATAGTACAAATAATCATTTAAAACAATTTTGATATCATCTTCAAATGGATTACTGCAAAATTGTTAGCAAACATGACAAAACAAAAGAAATTGTAGGCACATGAAAAAAGGACATTTAGATACACTAAGGCAGGAATATCAAGGCAATTGTATTCATAGCCAACATGAATTTCGAGCCCTGTATACATTGGTTATTCTATCATACCTTGTTGACAGAGCAGACCGGTGAACCCTTCAGTACAAACACAGCTACCTGTCTCACAACTACCACCATTCTCACATGGTGGAATGCAGTCAAATAATCCTGAAAAAAAGCAAATTCGCAGTTTAAGAAATCTCCCAGAATACACAGTGAAGTAGAAATAATTACTGATACATGTAATTCACAATGTTGTTGTGCTTTATAACAACTATTTTTCAGCACAAGGAATGTACCATAGGTATGTTTTTGTGTGATGACTTTTTTTCTGTCTCCCTTTCCCTTATCAAATCAGAAAAAAATACTTTAAACAAAATTTGTTAACACTATAACTAGACAGAATTTGCCAAGCAAGTCAGGGAATATTTAACATACTGTAGAATACTTTATTTTTGCTTGGAATTTATTTTCGCTATTTTCGCTGAAGGGATGATTCCGTGAAAATAAAATCCAGTGAATATACTTTTTTTCCTATATTTCACATTAAACGCATCAAAAATCAGTGAAAATAAATTCCATACAAAATGCCCAAAAAGTCTTTTCAGCGAAAATTAATTCCAGCGAAAATAAAGTATTCCACAGTATTATACAAATGCATTTTGTTATATTTGTTTCATCTCAGTCTATTTATCAAGACTTAGATGATCAAGTTAAATTATAAAATGAGGAACCATGTAAGTTGCTATTATTTCAGGTGATTTTAAACATGCATAAGAGAAGTTTATTAGCAGTTTTCAAAAATACAGTGATACACCAGGGTTGCACAATATGTAATAAAGGTATTCCACATGCAGATTCTGAATCAAATATGCTTTCATCAACAATTTAATAAATTGATATCCACCAGATCAGGTAAAATGTATGAAAGTAATATTCTCATGCCTGCTATAAAAACTAATCACTAATACATGACATCACCGATGTTGTACATACCTTTACAAGTCCTTTGGTCGTCATTTAATACAAAGTTATGTGGACATGTACAGTAGAAACTACCTAATGTATTGACACAGTGATAACTACATGGGCTCATCATGCCAGCAGTGCATTCATTCACATCTAGTGGGAAATAGAAATATTCATCAATACAGAGTAAATCTCTCTAGATCATAGAAATGACCAATACTACAGGAAAGACAATCCAACAAAATGGCCAACACTAAGACAGCAACCAAATAAATGGTCAATACCAAGACAGCCAGTCCATAAAAATGGTCAATACCAAGAACGAAAGACACATACATTTCCAATACCAAGACACAAGGCCATATAAAAGGCCAATACCACAAGACAATATAAAGACAGCCAGTCCATAAAAAAGTTCTATACCAAAACAGCTAGAGCATAAAAATGTCCAACACCACAAGAAAGCAGGACCATATAAATAACTAATACCACATCAAAGCCAATTCATCAAAATGGCCAATGCCAAGACAACCAGTAAATAAAATTGGCCAATACCAAGAGAGCCAGTAAATAAAAATGGCCAATACCAAGACTGCCAGTCAATAGAAATTGACAAAAGGACCAGTCAATATAAATAACCAATACCACATCAAAGCCAATTCATCAAAATGGCCAATACCAAGACAACCAGTAAATAAAATTGGCCAATACCAAGAGAGCCAGTAAATAAAAATGGCCAATACCAAGACTGCCAGTCAATAGAAATTGACAAACGGACCAGTCAATATAAATGACCAATACCACATCAAAACCAATCCACCAAATGGCCAAATACCACAAGACTCGAAAGCCATGAAAATGGGCAATGGAATCAGTCAATAAACATGGCTAATACTAAGACAAGTCAATATAAATGACCAATACCACATCAAAGCCAATCCATCAAAATGGCCAAATACCAAGAGAGCCAGTAAATAAAAATGGCCAATACCAAGACTGCCAGTCAATAGAAATTGACAAAAGGACCAGTCAATATAAATGACCAATACCACATCAAAACCAATCCACCAAATGGCCAAATACCACAAGACTCGAAGACCATAAAAATGGGCAATGCAGCCAGTCAATAAACATGGCTAATACCCAGACAAGCATGTCCATGAAATGGCCAATACAAGCACTCCATATAAGTGACCAATACCACATACAAGCCAATCCATCAAAATGGCTATTACCACAAGCATGCAGGGTCATATGAAGGATTAAACCAAGACAGCAAGGCCATATAAAAGGCCAATACCACAATAAAGCATTGCCATGACAGCCAGTCCATGAAAATGCCTATACAAAGGCAGCCAGTCCATAAAAACAACTATACGAAGGCAGCAGTCCATAAAAACGCCTATACGAAGGTAGCCAGTCCATAAAAATGCCTATACGAAGGCAGCCAGTCCATAAAAACGCCCATACGAAGGTAGTCAGTCCATAAAAATGCCTATACAAAGGCAGCCAGTTCATAAAAACGCCTATATGAAGGCAGCCAGTCAATAAAAACCCGTATACAAAGGTAGCCAGTCCATAAAAATGCCTATACGAAGGCAGCCAGTCCATAAAAACGCCCACACGAAGGTAGTCAGTCCATAAAAATGCCTATACGAAGGCAGTCAGTCCATAAAAATGCCTATACGAAGGCAGCCAGTCCATAAAAACCCCTATACAAAGGTAGCCAGTCCATAAAAATGCCTATACGAAGGCAGCCAGTCCATAAAAACGCCTATACGAAGGCAGCCAGTCCACAAAAATGACCTATACAAAGGCAGCCAGTCCATAAAAACGCCTATACGAAGGTAGCCAGTCCATAAAAACGCCCATACGAAGGCAGCCAGTCCATAAAAATGCCTATACGAAGGCAGCCAGTCCATAAAAACGCCTATACGAAGGCAGCCAGTCCACAAAAATGACCTATACGAAGGCAGCCAGTCCATAAAAACGCCTATACGAAGGTAGCTAGTCCATAAAAACGCCCATACGAAGGCAGCCAGTCCATAAAAATGCCTATACGAAGGCAGCCAGTCCATAAAAAACGCCTATACGAAGGCAGCCAGTCCATAAAAATGCCTATACGAAGGCAGCCAGTCCATAAAGACGCCCATACGAAGGCAGCCAGTCCATAAAAACGTCTATACGAAGGTAGCCAGTCCACAAAAATGACCTACTGTGGAATACTTTATTTTCGCTGGAATTAATTTTCGCTGAAAAGGCTTTTTGGATGTTTTGTATAGAATATATTTTCACTGATTTTTGATGAGTTTATATAGAAATATAGGAAAAAATGTGTATTCGCTGGATTTTATTTTCACGGAATCATCCTTTCAGCGAAAATAGCGAAAATAAATTCCAAGCGAAAATAAAGTATTCTACAGTATACGAAAATAGTCAGTCCATAAAAACGCCTATACGAAGACAGCCAGTCCATAAAAACGCCTATACGAAGGCAGCCAGTCCATAAAAACGCCTATACGAAGGCAGCCAGTCCATAAAAACGACTATACAAAGGCAGCCAGTCCATAAAAATGCCTATACGAAGGTAGCCAGTCCATAAAAACGCCTATACAAAGGCAGCCAGTCCACAAAAATGACCTATACGAAGACAGTCAGTCCATAAAATGGTCATTACCAATACCAATGGTTAATCCTAAAGTGCGAAAATGAAGACAGGTAAACAATAAATAGTATTACCTATAGAACATGTAGGTCCACTGACACCTTCAGGGCACACACACCTCCTATTAACACACTTGCCATTATTCTGACATGGTGGTAGACAGGGAATACCTAGAAAATGAAAATAGTTGTATGAACATTCTAGAGATTTTGGTTACGTTTCAATAGATTACAGAGATTTATGTGAACAGTGCTTCATTTGACATGGTTCTTGTGGTTTAGGGATTACAGACATCTAGTAGAGAGTGTGTGTTTAGTGAAGGTTGGTTTGATTAAAAGTTAACATGGTGCATACAGTAGTCAATATGCCCAATTAATGCTCTAAGCCAGTGTAGTTAAGTTTCAGTATGGACAGGATCCAGTTGCACAGATTCAATTTCGGATAGCATTCAGTTGAAAATATTCAGGTTAAGAATATATATGACATTTGTGTATATTATTTAATTCAGTAATCATTGTGGGAAAGAGTCAGTTAGATTAGGTCATATGTATGGTAGTTTTCATTGTGTAAAATGTGTTAGAATAACTGGCAGCTGATTACATAGTAGCAATGTGGTCAACACTAAATATATACAGTAATTTGAAAACATAAATAATGATTACTGGTGAAAAACGTGCAAGTACAATGTTGATTTATATTATGTACAGTGATTACCACAAACTTTAAAGTGCCTGTGAAATGGCTGCTACTTTATTTTTTGTGTATTTTAAAACGAGGCTTCTCATTAGCTTCTTATTTGCATACAGAAATTCCCCTTGTGACGTCAGAAGGGGAAGTCGCATGGCAGCTTGCATTGCCGATACGTGTAAATAAGGCAAATTTCTTCTGCAGTTTTCTCGTCTTTGACTAAATTTTCACTTATGTACTTTTTCGTCGAGAAGGAATGTACCATAATGAACACATAGTATCAATTTTTGTTGCATGGGGTTGAGTTAGATGCGAAATATGTCCGTTCTGGTGTAGCTGGTCACTGTGATCATCAGCGGCGCACGTTTGTACACTGTCGCTGGACAAAAGAGAATTTGACGTCGGAATTATCTCGTTATTTAGCAGGTCACTAGGCACGTCACTACACTGTTCTATTTCATCGATCGTCTGAGTAAAACTTTTAAAATTAAAATAAAAGAGAACATATTTTGACATTCTAAACATTAGACTATAGTGATCACTATAAAATAATTCAAAAAAACGACAAATCACAGTTACTAAATAAATGACAGCCGCGTAGAAATAAATTGAAATTTTGTTGAAATAGGTGAACATGTCGGGTCACGACGAATGCAAGTGCGTTACAGTCTGTAAAAGCGGCGTTTAATTGGATAACAAAAATAATCGAGATCGACACACGTACAGATAAATTCAGAGTGGATTCGAGTTAGCGTGATCCATGGCATGATTGTCATAATTATTACATCATATTAAAACTTTATTTGGTGGAAACACATTGACCAAGCCCGGATTCTTATTTCATAAATTATTACGCAGATCAAGCTGCAAGCATGGAGGTAAAAAAAGAACAGAGGTGTGAATTCGACATTCAACACCAATCACCAAACAAATCAGAAACTTTTAGCCTTCGAAAATGAAAACAATTAGCAGTGTGTAAGGGCTGTGTAATTTCCTGTTTGTCCGACGCTTCGTTTTCGTGTCACTGTCAAAATTATTGCTACCTTTTACTTAACAGGAACTAAATGGTCTCTATAAAACGATAATCAGGATCGCAAAAAAAGTCAACTCATTTGAAACACTTGCCGGTTGTCCCTCTCTCTTGTGAAATCCGCCTCGGTGATCATGGTCCGGAATCTATTTCTTTCAAAAGTGTTGTGCCAGGTTTATGTTGTCGGCGTTTCTCTTTAAACCTAGTTGTTTTTTTCATGGACGAGGACAGTTTTTCCAAAAAAAAAGGAATCTGAGGTTAAGTGGCTTTCGTCCACTGATGTCGCACCTTCGGATTGATTAGAAACGTGTGAATACTTACACTATGACTATACGTTTCACTGCAACTGCCCACAACACAACATCTAAAAACTCTCTCTCTCAAAAAAAAAAAAAAAAAGACAAAAAAAGAAAGAAAAAAACGCCGACTGAAAAATGTATATCGTTTAAAAGTATACTGAATGACCAGTGTTATTATAGCTCAGGGGTATGACTTCCTCTCACATTTTGGCATTTGGTGGTGCACTTTCGGCGAGAGTCGGAAATCTGGAAACAGTTGACCGTTTCAGGATAGATGGGCGTGGCTACAACACAAGAAATATCCCAACTTTACTTGGATACGAGTAATCATTTTCAGCAAAAAAATCAATACCTGCCCATTTCAGTGGGACACAGATCTAAAATGGGAAACGTGAGGGTGGGCATTGCACAGGCACTTTAAAGACAAGGGTTGGTATTGAGAGCATCAGCCATCCTTCAGTTGGTTACCTGTACATGTTTTCCTATCCTCAGTTAGAGAGGATCCTCTTGGACAAAAGCACACGTAGCTGCCATAGGTGTTTCTACAAATGTACTCACAACCTCCATTTTCAACTGCACACTCATCTTTATCTAAAACAATAGGTATCATTTTGATATTTTAATAACACAACAACAATTTATTGACAACACTACATGTATTTATGGTTCATACAGCAGTATGGTCACTAAACAAAACTATAACTATCAACTACTTTCAAAATAGATTATACACATTCGGCAAAAGGTCAATAGAATATTAAGTGTCTAAAGCACTTAATAAATTAATGAACTTAAATTCATATTTTAATATAAAATTAAACATTAAAAACAACTCTTAAATCAGTCTAGACATTCACTTTTATTATTGTGTTATGGCAGTTGTAATTACTGCAAACAAAACCAGTGACATTAGACAGTTCAGAACAAAAACACAAAATGTATACAAAATGGATACTATTTAGGTTTTAAACAGATAGAGACACTAACTGTTGTATAGTAACGTAACATTCTATATCCAAAATTCATAACCATAATACAGGAAATGATTCATGGACTTAATTGATATTGATTTTGATTAGACATGTTATTTCCCATTGTTTTACTTTCATGTTTATCATAGGATGCATTGTATTGTACATGTCAGTTGTTTTGTCCTTGCTGATTGTTTGTTATCCACCTAGTACTGTGTTGCACTTGTCAGTTTAGATATGGTTGCCACATGTGGAGAAGGTTTGTTTCACTCACATATTTGTGTATAAAGTCTCAGTTTATAGACTTCATACAAATAAGGACAATATTAAATACCTTGTTGGCATGTAGGCCCAGTATATCCTGACTGGCACTCACAGACACCATTGATACAACTGCCTCCATTCATGCATTCTGGAAAACAGGCTATAACTGAAATAGAAAAAGAATGTCAGTGAAATCCCTTCTGTCTCACTTGCCTCATTGCCTTTATGCAGATTGAAAACTACTAGTTGTATTCATATGGACATGTCATCTGAATTCAATGTGGATTCTGCTGGACGTTAACACTAATAACTTCAGATACTTGCCTTTACAAGTCATGCCATTGAAATCACTGTGGATTTAACTGGACATACCCCCGGTACCCTAAACACTGCCAAATTCTGCAAGTCATGCCATCTGAATTCAATGTGGATTCTGTTGGACATAAACACTGACAAATTCTGAATGTATTCTGACACCTACCTTTGCAAATCATACTATCTGAATTTAATGTGGATTCTGTTGGACATAAACAATGATAACTTTCAAATGTATTCTGACACCTACCTTTGCAAGTCATGCCATCTGAATTCAATGTGGATTCTGTTGGACATAAACACTGACAAATTCTGAATGTATTCTGACACCTACCTTTGCAAATCATACTATCTGAATTTAATGTGGATTCTGTTGGACATAAACAATGATAACTTTCAAATGTATTCTGACACCTACCTTTGCAAGTCATGCCATCTGAATTCAATGTGGATTTAACTGGATATTAGAACTGACAACTTTTAAATGTATTCTGACACCTACCTTTGCAAGTCATGCCATCTGAATTCAATGTGGATTCAACTGGACATAAACACTGACAACTTCTGAATGTATTCTGACACCTACCTTTGCAAGTCATGCCATCTGAATTCAATGTGGATTCAACTGGACATAAACACTGACAACTTCTGAATGTATTCTGACACCTACCTTTGCAAGTCATGCCATCTGAATTCAATGTGGATTCAACTGGACATAAACAATGATAACTTCTGAATGTATTCTGACACCTACCTTTGCAAGTCATGCCATCTGAATTCAATGTGGATTCAACTGGACATAAACACTGACAACTTCTGAATGTATTCTGAAAGCTACCTTTGCAAGTCATGCCATCTGAATTCAATGTGGATTCAACTGGACATAAACAATGATAACTTCTGAATGTATTCTGACACCTACCTTTGCAAGTCATGCCATCTGAATTCAATGTGGATTCAACTGGACATAAACACTGACAACTTCTGAATGTATTCTGAAAGCTACCTTTGCAAGTCATGCCATCTGAATTCAATGTGGATTCAACTGGACATAAACACCGATAACTTCTGAATGTATTCTGACACCTACCTTTACAAGTCATGCCATCTGAATTCAATGTGGATTCTGCTGGACATAAACAATGATAACTTCCAAATGTATTCTGACATTGATATTCACATGACTCTCCAATCTCTGTTTCACATTCATTCTCATCTAAAGCAAGAAGGTTGAATAGAAAAATCTAAATTAGAATTCATATCCAGGGGTTTCACAAATGCACTTAATAGCAGACTATCATTCTGTAACAACAGGCCAAAGTAAAAAGACCGGCATAGACGGTCAAGAGAGCAGAGATTAGACAGCCAATTTGGACTTATAGCAGGCCATATGGCCAGTGGCCGGCTCTTAACGTAACCCCTGCATATCAGGACACAAGTTCACATACATGTACTTTCCAGCAAATGTAATCAATCTATTCGAAAAAAAAAATTATTATAGCCTGTGTTTTAAATTTTAGTAAAATCCAACCATTTTAAATATTAAAAATGACTAATTACCTATTTGACATGATACACCACTCAGTCCTGGTGGGCAAACACAATGACCATCGATGCACTGTCCACCATTACTGCATTCAAACTGGCAGCTATTATCACCTGTAATTATTATAATCTGCATCATTAAGAAGAGTTTTAGTGAAGATATCAAGAATCAAAAGTAGCGACATAATCTGCAAATTGTGTAATAAAAATTATATTGAAGATGAACATCACTTTCTCATAATATGCCCAGTATATAGTAAAGAGAGGGACGTTTTATACAATGAAGCTGAAAAGATTATTCCTGACTTTACAAATCTTATACCTGAAAATAAATTCATAAAAATAATGTCAAATGATAACTTAACAATTCCCTTGGCACAATATCTGAAATACAGCTTTGTTATTAGACTAAGTCATTGACTTTTTTTTATATCTATTATATGTTCATTGGGTTTTTGTTTTTATATTCAGTTTATAGTTTTTTGTTGGTGTTTCATTTTATTTTATTAAAATATAATTCCTTTACTAGCTACAATTTAGTTTGTTTTGGGTTGTTGTTGGTAATTTTTATCTGTAATTTTCTTTTGTAACCTTTAACCTCCTTCAGTAGGGTGCTATGAGTTAATAAAATACTTGATCAAAAATATAACTTGTGAAATCACAAGCTTAACCTTTTGAGTGGCAAAGTCAACTTCAGGCATCATCCACAAAATAGTTTCATTTTAGTCTGCTTTTTTCTAAACGAAATGTTGCGAAAATTTCAAATTTGTTTATCAAAAACTAGAAGAAATGTCACATTTTGTCTGTTTGGTCTGAAATTAAGATTGATTTCATTGAAAAATTTATTTAAATTTAAGCTGGAAAAAAATGTGGTGCTGAAAATGTTAAGACAGCATCACTCTAAAATTGAACTATATGTTTGTGACATGTCTGAAACAATTTCAGTTATGTCCCATGCGTATTGGAGAACCACGCCAATGAGTTTAAAACAAGTACAATTTTTAAACAATTATAATTTTTAAAGCATGGTAGTCGTCTCATATAAACAAAGATGGCGACTTTGACTGTTGCGCAGATCAACAAGTACGAACTGACACGTTTCCAAGCTTTAATTAAGTATTTTCATGTAATTGGAAGGTATCAAAGGAAGTAGTGCCCAGGTCAAACCTCATACTTGTGATTTCCATTTGAAGAGCGCATTGGATTGTGAGAAAATCAATGTTTATCAACACAAATGTGGCACATGCGCAGCACGACGACCACTGTGCTTTAAGGTAGAGATGCAGTTTATTTGACTTGCTTTTTAATTGAGTAATTAGACAATGAAGATGGTATTATATATCCAACATGTTATATATTTTCTGAAAGCTTATTATACAAACTTTGTAAAACTTGTCTTTATTTTAAATATCCAGAATGCGTTTTTGATTTTGGGTCAAAAATATGCTTTTTTGGACAAAAGTGGTTTAAAAAAAACTTAGCTTAAAAACTTCAAGTCCATTTGTGGGTAAAATGACATCACTGGATACCTTGGTATACTACTAATTCAAATGCGTCCACTCATCTCTCTAACGACTTTCAAAGTCGCACAGCATGACCTCAAAGTTCACTCTTTTCTATTTTTGCATAATTTATATATCCATGTTAATTGCGGACTTGTTATTTTTGTTCCACTCGCCGTAATAAACTGTCCGGACGCATTTTGAAGGGGGAACACCTTGTCAATAATGTGTGAAAATTTCGAGGCAAATGGCCAAAGCGTCTATCAGCTATTTTAATTTAAAACCCAAGAATTCACCAAAAATAGAAGACGAGAAAAAGGCTATTTTGCATATTTGCGCGTTAAACCGGGAATTACTGCTTTGTCATACTTTGTCATACTTTCTAGACTATTGAAATTGAAAGTTGACGTATAGACATAGACATTTTATGTAAAATCGTTGGACCAGAACAACTGCTCTTGAATATATAAATCAGAAACACGTCATTCATACCAGTGTTTTGATGGGGTCGGTAAAAACACGTGGCAATGCCCAGTAAATATGACGTCATCTCATGAATTATTAAACAGGGGGCGGTCCTAGGAAGGTGACCTTTTATCACGATCAAAACATCATGGCTTCTCTTCGATGTATTTTCAATAAAAAATCTACGAGTATTTCAGAGCCTATGGTTTACCGTGAAGAGTACAAAGTGGGATATTAAATTATTTATCATTGATGATTTTTATGTAGTATTGAGAACCAACTCCAGGAAGCGAACGCACAATAATGAATAATCGCGTAATCCTAGAATCGAGACGCGAGGCACAGAAGTTTTGTTCATCGTTTCCAATTCCATTTTTCCCACTGCAACATATTTGTTAAAAGAAATATTTGAATTATGTTCGTTTTTTAAAGAGACATTTTTTTATTTTTCCGATGTTGGCAACGCCTTATTCAGGGATTTTCTAAGACAGTCGCAGACAATCAGCCCACGGATGTACGTACAAAACATGCTGTTGTACTACCGGCGACGGTCGCCTGCAGGAAGAGAGCTCCAGCTCCTAACGTAAAAGTTTTAAAATTAAAATTAGTGTTGGAAATCTGACATGTTTTAAGAGTGCAAAATTAAGGTGCATTTTCGAGCGATCGAAATTCGGGATGGGATTTAGAAAAAAAATAAAATGGACTTTTAAGGTGTATTTTGGCGTCATTTTCGGATATTTCAATCATTCCTGGTGCCTAAAATAGAGTCTAAGTTTTACCGTAGTCATTGACGCCTATTCAAGAGTATGATGTTTTTTGTGACTAGCGTGAATGGGTAAGCTTCGTTTCGACAATGAGCAGTTATCACTGTAAACAATGTTAAATTATTCTTCACATGCTCAGTTTATTTTTTGAGAACAATTATTTAAAAATAAAATCTCTCAGTCAATCAGAAACTCGGATTCATGCCTTCAGGGAAAGTCATGTTTGGACGCTCACATCAATTTTGGTTTTCGTTCGGTGGGCTGATGCCTTCAGTGTAGCTTTTGCATCTTCCGACATAGAAATCATCTGAATTTTCTTTCTACCTCTCTTTCACACCACGCATAATGTAATGATAAAAATTAGGAAAAAACGCTGAGGAAATATGTTTGGTTTGCTAGCGAGCGAGAACTGATTTGAGAATAATTGCACATGCGCGTGAATTGAATGAACTATGACCCGTACAATCTCGATTTGCATATTGTCAATCAAAGGTCCTGTTATTTGGTTACTCATGCAAATTAGGCAATTGGACATAAACATTGCCACGTGTGAGTGTTTTTTATTTTTAACCAGAAAATAAACAGCAATTTTAACGGTGTTCCAATAAGAATTCATTGGTCAAATTTTCACAGAATGTTCTTTAGATAAAAATCTATATAAAAAACGAAAAAAACTATTTTTGATTGAAATTCACAAATAAACTGCATCTCTACCTTAAACATGAATGTGAAGTAGGTACAGAACATGACTGGAATGTGTTTCTGACCAATCTAGACATGTTTTTAGGAACTCATTTTGATAAGTGATTCAACTGTCTTCAAGATTAGCAAAATAATCAGTTGTCAATAAATACAAACTGTTATGTTTCCTTCCCAGTATAAGCAAATAGAGATTATTACAGAAAATAACATACATATATGTGTAAAAATTTCAGATACAGAAATTAAATACAATGTAAGTTATAACTCAAAGTGACTACAACATTGAACAATCAAGTTGTACCACCATGATATTCAGAAACTTTACTGAGAAAGAATAAAATTTGGAAAATCACTGTAAATCTGTCACAAGAATATAGTATTTATAACTAACCAATTTCACATTGAAGTCCCGAAAATCCAGGCAAACAAATACACACAGTGTTTGAACAGCTTGTAAAACAACCGTCAGAAAGTTGACACATCCCACCATTCAGACATACAGGATTGCAGTTAACATCACCAGGATCTGAAAGATAAACAAATATTCTTTTCTTTTTATATTTATTTAATTACAAGAATCATTCAAAAATGTTATGAAATTAACAAATGAAATCTAATTTAGTTGCAACTCTCTGAAAGTATCATCTTCAGAAATGTTATCAAATTACATTTCAGGAGAAAATTTTTCTAATCATTTATAAACTATTTTTTTTTTTTTCAAATATTTCTGGTGCCATTCAACATTTCCAGACATTGAATTCACTGCTGTCACTTCAGATGTTTTTTGTTTTTGGTGTTTATTGCAAATGTGTGTGTGTGTGTGTGTGAATTAATCTCCAAAACATAATACCCCATGTTTAGAAGCCAAAGGCAGTCTTTACTCTGATTTATACTGGTGTGTTAACAGTCCTGGAATCAACACCAAAACCTCCCTGGTGCGAGGCAAAAACACTAACCACTGTACCATCAACCAGGTTAATTATTCTTTATTAGCAAAATATAAATTGCTCAACACACTTTATTTATTTTTTTACGTCATACCATTAGAACCTCAAATGGCGGCCATTTCGAATTTGGGTGAAATCTGGGATATTTGTAAAATGGATTGACCTACATGTATGACCTATGTTTTTGGTGATGTATGGAATATTTGTCTCTCGCAAAATTAAACAGATTTAAAGTATTCACTGAATTTAATTTTGTCATTAAACAATATAAACTCACCTGAGATGCAAGTTTTACCATCAATTTGTAAAACATGACCAGGAGGGCAGATGCAATGAAAACTGCCCTCAGTATTAACACAACCATGACTACAAGGTGTCCCTCTAGATCCATGACAAATAGAAGATGAACAAGACCCCCTAGATCTGTAGTTATTACTACATTCATCAATATCTATAGATTGAAAAAAACAAATTAAATTATGAAAAATCATATTGTGAAGTCCTTATATTGTTTGATATCCTTCATATTATGAAAGTTTTAACAACATTGTATATGTATTTCGTTGCTTTACCAAGTCTGAACAAAATTGATCAACCTGTGGCTACAAAATGCATGCTCATACATGTACCAAGTTTTGATTACACTAACACTTCTGATCAAACATTTTACAGAGTATTTCGAACATAAATTGCCACCAGTCAATGAAATTTTATTGAATATTGATAATTTTGTCATTTGCCACAAAAATTTAACTTTCGTAACTTCTGCAAACACGAACAAAAACAATTACTTTTTTCTCTTCAAATTGGCCCAATAATCATTTTATTACAGGTTTTGTCAATTTAGCAGACATATTTTCACTTACCAACACATCCATTTATAGTCGGACGATAACCGGGTGGACAGGTGTCACCCTGCTCAGTACAATCACCTACACACCCCCCACCATTTAATGGTATGCACCGTTTCTTATCAAAGTGAAGTCTATATTGGGGATTACATGTACAATGATAACTTCCAACTGTGTTGATACAATGTTGTTGACAGCCACCTCGATTCGCTAAAGAACACTCATCAAGATCTACAAGAAAAATAATGTGTGTGCTTGAAGGGCGGTAGTCGTCGTGCCACGCATGCGTGAGATATATGGGTCTCATATAAACAAGGATGGCAACTTTGACTGTTGCGAAGATCAACGAGTACAAACTGAGACGTTACCAAGCTTTAATTAGGTATATAGAAGGTTATTGGAGGTATCGAAGAAGTCATTGGCAGTAATTAGTGCAAATCGCGTCCAAGTCAAACCTCATACTAGTAATTTTCCGTAGAAGAGCGCATTGCATTAGATTGTGGGAAAATTAATGTTTATAAACACAAATGTCACACATGCGCAGCGCGAAGATTGCCGCCCTTTAACAAATCATCCACGGAATGCCAATAGGAATGGTACATATAACATCAGGTAATGTGTTAACAAATATGGAAATGATATTAATACTGTGCAGGTTTCAGGAAATATACAATTTTCATAAAACAACTGCAAAAAGAACATCTAACATTCTTAGAATTTTGTAAGATATATATAAGTAGCCCAAGTGTGCAGTATAATCCTGTTTTAAAAACATTTTTGGTTTTTATTTCAGATTAAGTTAAACTCTGCAAGTTCCTTTGCGAATACAGAATAAATACAATCGGTGTTGTTTCATGGAAACATATCTAGGAATTATTACAAATAAAAATGCACAGGTATCACTGCTGATGCCACAACACAGCAATAGTAATTAGGATACAGAAAGTGTAGCAGAATGGTCCTATAAATGCCACTTGCATGTTAATAAAAAGGAAATGAGGCAAGTTAAATGCAAAACAAATGTTGTCAGATGTGTTTAGTCATAGAAGAGTGTGTAGCACAAAGTCCTGAAATTGTAAAGACTGCATGAACCGATTTGGCCGCAACTGAATTTAAAATGTATGCGTGTAGATCAAGTCAGTCAGTGTGTGCTGGTCGTAAATCTGTTCCTATTTGTTACAAAAAGAGTAGAATTATGTCATTTTCATAATACCTCCAGGGGGTTTTCTAGAAAAAAACTACAAGAGGGAGCACTGCAATTTAGCGACCCAACCAAGTGGGGGAGATAGGGTTCTCTCTACCAGGGTGTGGAATTTTTAATAATTCTAAGTTAAAATGGAGCATTCTATGGCTTCCTTGGGGCCAAAATTACTATCAGATAGGTCACAGTTGAAGACTGTGGTCACATGTGATCCATGGTCAATCAGAATTTTATAGTTGCCAGAGGATCTGCTCCCCAGGGTAACGAGGGCATGCGCCCATGTTCCGTTGTTTAAAAAAATCTCTGTGAATAACTCTAAACTCCACCTTGGATGCCTATATTTGTACTGATAATTATTCACGTACCTTGACAGTGGCCAGCATTAGATTGTAGTACATAGCCATGTGGACATAAACACTGGAATCCTCCATCTGTGTTGATACACTGATGAGAACACATACCAAATGAACTACATTCATTCTCATCTACAATCAATATACAAGCAAGAATTTATAAGATGAGGGTATATAAGTGGTGACATTAATAAATATTTTCCAATATATTTTAGAGAAACAGACTCGACTAGCCATATTGTGCTATTTCTGTTTCCCTGCCATAGATTATTGAAAGTTTATCATTATTATTATCTTACATATTTTCATAATTTACTTGTATCTATTTACTTTAGCTATTTATTTATTGATTTCCCTGTATTATTATTAAATATTATTATTATTACATTTGTTGAAAATAAAATAAAACTGAAGACATCACAAATTGCAAGAGGATCACAAGGCAAACATCCTTTTCTAAAAATATGTGATTCATGACAATGTTGGCACTGAATAACAGTTTGCAAAGATAATCAGTTCACACACATGCAATGAGTTTTAAAAATATCATAGTTTGAATGGATTAGAACCATAAAAGTGCATAATTTGAAAATATTCTCTTGTTCATTTCAGTCACGACAACGGGAATGTACACTAATATCTCTAACTAAATTATAACTACATTGTACAAGCAGAAAAAGATGTGAAATAACAAAACAAGAGAACACTGCAAAGAATGCACTGAGGCAGTATGGGATAGCATTAACCTCTTCTACACATTAGTTATTACTGCCCTATCATCTAACTGCATATTTTGGATAGTGTTGTAAAACCTCATTGTACATCTTACCCTGACATTGGCGTCCAGCTGTAGCGTAACCATGACGACATATACATCGATAACTTCCTATGGTGTTTTCACATCCTTGTTCACAACCATTGTTTTCAAGCAGGCATTCATTAATGTCTGCAATAAAAATAGATAATTCATTGGTTTTAGTCTTTTCAGAGTAAGTCATCACATCTGCCATTTTATTTATCATTGTACACAGCTAGTCATAATATAATCACAAAAATCACCATTGCCTTGAATATTTATTTTACTCAAGAAATTAAAAATAGAAAATTATACTTATTGTCACCCGAGGTGCCTGCAAGTAAAATATCAATGTAATTGGGATAGCTATTTTACAGAAAAAGTTGAAAGTAGTATTTTCACCAAAAATACAAAAATGTATGCACTAAAATAGCAGAATTGAATTGAAGGTGTTTTCATGAAATGAACAAATCAGGCAAAGGTCCACCCATGTAAAGTATCAAAGCTAGCATACATGACATTTTCATAAAGTAGGCATAAATGTAAAGTTGCTGCCAAAGGAAGAAGCTGCACAATGGACAACTACGGACAATCGACAATACATGTATGAACAGCTCTACTATATATTGTCAACAGTGGTGCTAAATAGTTGAGCTAGGGTGGGATTCAAACTCACAACATCAACCACATCATGTAAAGCCTCTGACATTCATAAGAGCAATGGACTGGTAATTTTAATTATTATTGAACAAACAGAGCATACAATAGATTTTTCCTACTTTATGAAAGTAATGAATATCTAAATTAAACTCAGTATGAGGCAAATCATCTGCATTCTGGACTTTCAATTTTACCACTTTTTGTTGTGGTATAAGTTTGTATTCACAACTTGCATTGACATATAGTACATGTATGTATGTTTGTGATTATAAACACCAAAGTTGTGTTGTCAGCATCTTCTAATGCACAGAGCCTTCACAGTATCATGTGCTGACCACAACTGTAGTGTTTACAACCATAAACACACTTTTTCCCTGCAATCATGCATAATACAATGGATTTCAAAGCTCACAGAGACCACCAAAATTACATTAAATTGGTATTCAGAGAAATCAAAAATGAATATCACTTCATCATGATATGCTCTTCTTATGATGATAAAAGAAAATCACTATATGAAGTTTGCATGACAAATTTTACCAATTTCACAACCTTCTTGGCAAATAACAAATTATAAAAAAATTCATAAAAATGAATATTGGACTTATTAAATTCAGCCAAATTAATACTGATGTCATACACCATCCCGACATTGCAATCAGCAAATGATTACAATACATCTGCTGAAACAGATTATTTATATTCTCAGGACATAAATTTTCATCTACAACTTACCTCCTTGTTATTATCATACCCATGTATCTATTATTGGTCAAGACTTCAGCAGTAACAGTAAGAGAGTAATGGTGATTATTTATTAGTATTAATACTCAGCCATGGCCAATAACTACCAGTAATTTAACTCTTTGAGTGTCGTAATTGTTCTCATCAATTATTTGCATATTTGTATGTATTTTTTTATGCTACTGATTATTAAAAATTTTGTGAGCAAATATGGAAAATATTTAAAAATACATTAAAACTCTTGAATCAGTAAATGTTTAAAAGTCTGTAAATAATTATTTCTCATTTATCTTCAAACTAAGTACCCTATGCATATAATTAATAACATCAGTATTATAGGGCCACAGACTAGACTATTGTATGAACTATATATGTGGTCCTCACTAGAATTACTATTATTAATATTGTGTATATTATTTATTGTATATTTTCTGGTGAAATAAAAACAACAACAACAAATTTTGTTTTTATGAAAGTTGACAAAATTGACTTTGACACTCGACAGGTTAAAAAGTTGACAACAAAATTGAATAATGCAAATAACCAACGACTGTATTCTCATCTATAACATATCTAATCATTAATTTTGTAACCATGGCAATCACTTCCTACCTTCACACATTCTACCATCTGCAGCCAGTTTGTAACCAGGGGAACAGGCACAACGAAAAGAACCAGACATATTTTCACAAAGTTGATGACATATCTCAGGATTCATTGCACATTCATCAATATCTTTGAACAGAGAAACAAATATAAAAAATTACATTTAAATATATTGCACATATAAGTTTAAATTTCAACAAAAGAATCCAAATTTTCAAGTATTATAATATGTATTTTGACCAAACACTAAAAATATATAATCAATTCAGAAATCAGATTCTCATAAAGGTTTTAAAGAAAAACAAAATTTATCTCGTTCTTCACTCCACATGGGTCTTGTAGAAAATAAAGGAAGCTGTCCTGTCCATTATTTACTGACACCACCATACTGTTCCAAAATAACAACATTGCCAGCTAAGTTGATGACTGGTTTGTCAAGTGCGCTTGGAGATCGTTACATGATTAAAACAAGTTGGGTCAAACCAACTTCAACAGAAGACATCAAACTAACAGTGAGGGACTCGGACACATTGAATATAAATAGAAAATCACGATGTGATCGTTTTTAGATTTATTTTATTCAATCGTATACATTTCTATATAATAAATGGTTGTCCAAAAAACCCGGAACCGGAAAGTGAAATTAAAAATATTTGGAAGCAACAAGGACGTCACAGGACTTGTGTGTAACACATCGACCCATGACATGAAGTGCGCCCTCAAGCAGAAACATAAAATAAAATAAATAATATTAATAATATACAAACTAAGTCCATTAATGCAATATCACTTATATTAAATGACCTGTATGTCGAAATATTTTTAATTTCACGTTCTGATTCCAGTTCCGGGTTTTTTAGACAACCATAATAAATGGCAAAGTCATGTATGACACAGTATGACTAGTGTCTTTGGTATAGCAAAATAACTCATCATTTGTAAATTCAATCCATTGAAAAAGTATGAAAACAATTTTTATAAACAATTTTTATTAAATAAATACACTTTGAAAAGAAACAAGATTCATAAACATAAATCTATTTGAATACATTGACAACCATATCGTAAGGACTATATTGGCCTCCAATATGTTTTGGCAACAGATAATATATCTTGATATGGAACATTTGTCTCTCCCGATGTGTTATTTTGTTGTTTACCCACAAAAAAACCATTCCTTATCTGACTTAGCACTACATAAGAGGTTACTAGTATAAATTATGTCATCTTACCTACACAGTTTTGTCCGTTACTATGAAGCTGGTATCCAGGGTTACAGTCACACTGATAGGAACCATCTTTGTTCTGACAACCTGATTCACAAACTTGTGAACTGAACTCATTGCATTCATTCAAATCTTAGGAAGAAAATAAAAATTAAATTTTCTATGATAGTCTCATGGGTGGACATCTGGGCATTTTCACCGCCTGGCAACCATTGCAGTGAAAACAAAGGCTAAATACTCGCAGAAAACAGTACTTTGGGATGGTTGTTGAGACTTCCCTGAACAGTGTAACAAGATTACCCCTGTGTGTGTAACGCATATAAATTTGATTGTTCAGGATTTCTTCAAAGTTGAATTCCTGTTGTTTTCTCGAATTTTCACCGGCTCTTCGCTCGGCGTTCAGCGCTCCTCAGCAGCGCACACAGAACCCATAGAAAAAACATGGTACAGTGGTGCGCGTTTTAGCACCGTGGAACGTCTTGTGACGCAGCTCTGCCCCCGAGGATACATAGATATTGTACATTGCAGCCCATACATAGATTGAACGCGGAGTCGTGGAAACCCGGAGAATATCCTTTGTGTTGTTTTCTCAAATTTAGCTATTTTTCACCGGCTTTTTGACCGGCGTTCAACAGCAGCATGCACAGAGCCCATAGAAATACACGGTACAGTGGTGCGTGTCTTAGCAACGTGGAACATCTTGTGATGTAACTCCGCCCCAAGGATAGGCAGAAATAGATGATTTTATGGTCCTAGAGGGCGCTTCTGGTTAACCACAGTAGCATAAGCTGATATGTGTTTGTCAACACATTGTCTTGTCTTGAGTTATAACATAATAATTGTCAGTCTGTCTACGTTCGATCTAACCAGACTTTCTTGCCGAAACTTTTCAGCACTTTTTTTTTATAATCTTCAACATTTCTGGAAATGAATCTGAATTTTGAAGCCAACAGACGAAATCTTAGTCAATTTTCAGTTTTTACCCAAAAAACAATTTGTCCCTATTTTCTGAACATGTCGAAAACGTCATGGATACCATATTGATAACAATGTGGAATGGTGATCGTTGCTCTTTAACAACGACTTGTTTTTTACATAATATTTAAAAGATGAGAATTACTAGTATTACTGACCTTGACACTGTCCTGGACTGTTGGCTGATAATGAATATCCCTGCGAACACATACAGAAATAACTGCCAGGAAAGTTTACGCAGCCTTGAGTACATCTATCAGAGTCAAGGCACTCATCAATGTCTACAAACAAAAATACAAACAAAAATGTATGGTCATCCACACAATATCCCATAATAATGACATGAATTGAAAGAAAATAACCAAAAAATACTTACCCATGACATTCACCATTCATATGTTGATATCCATGTGGACAACTACATTGATATGCTCCCATAGTATTCATACTTACCATGACAATCATTTATATGTTGATATCCCTGTGAACAACTACATTGATATGCTCCTATAGTATTCATACTTACTATGACATTCACCATTTATATGTTGATATCCCTGTGGACAACTACATTGATATGCTCCCATAGTATTCATACTTACCATGACAATCACCATTTATATGTTGATATCCCTGTGGACAACTACATTGATATGCTTACATAGTATTCATACTTACTATGACATTCACCATTTATATGTTGATATCCCTGTGGACAACTACATTGATATGCTTACATAGTATTCATACTTACCATGACATTCACCATTTATATGTTGATATCCATGTGGACAACTACATTGATATGCTCCCATAGTATTCATACTTACCATGACAATCACCATTTATATGTTGATATCCCTGTGGACAACTACATTGATATGCTCCCATAGTATTTATACTTACCATGACAATCACCATTTGTATGTTGATATCCCTGTGGACAACTACATTGATATGCTCCCATAGTATTCATACTTACCATGACAATCACCATTTGTATGTTGATATCCCTGTGGACAACTACATTGATATGCTCCCATATTATTTATACTTACCATGACATTCACCATTTATATGCTGATATCCCTGTGGACAACTACATTGATATGCTCCCATAGTATTCATACTTACCATGACAATCACCATTTATATGTTGATATCCCTGTGGACAACTACATTGATATGCTCCCATAGTATTCATACTTACCATGACAATCACCATTTGTATGTTGATATCCCTGTGGACAACTACATTGATATGCTCCCATATTATTTATACTTACCATGACATTCACCATTTATACGCTGTTATCACTGTGGACAACTACATTGATATGCTCCCATAGTATTCATACTTACCATGACAATCACCATTTGTATGTTGATATCCCTGTGGACAACTACATTGATATGCTCCCATAGTATTCATACTTACCATGACAATCACCATTTATATGTTGATATCCATGTGGACAACTACATTGATATGCTCCCATATTATTTATACTTACCATGACATTCACCATTTATACGCTGATATCCCTGTGGACAACTACATTGATATGCTCCCATAGTATTCATACTTACCATGACAATCACCATTTGTATGTTGATATCCCTGTGGACAACTACATTGATATGCTCCCATAGTATTCATACTTACCATGACAATCACCATTTATACGTTGATATCCCTGTGGACAACTACATTGATATGCTCCCATATTATTTATACTTACCATGACATTCACCATTTATATGCTGATATCCCTGTGGACAACTACATTGACATGCTCCCATAGTATTCATACTTACCATGACAATCACCATTTATATGTTGATATCCCTGTGGACAACTACATTGATATGCTCCCATAGTATTCATACTTACCATGACAATCACCATTTGTATGTTGATATCCCTGTGGACAACTACATTGATATGCTCCCATATTATTTATACTTACCATGACATTCACCATTTATACGCTGTTATCCCTATGGACAACTACATTGATATGCTCCCATAGTATTCATACTTACCATGACAATCACCATTTGTATGTTGATATCCCTGTGGACAACTACATTGATATGCTCCCATAGTATTCATACTTACCATGACAATCACCATTTATATGTTGATATCCATGTGGACAACTACATTGATATGCTCCCATATTATTTATACTTACCATGACATTCACCATTTATACGCTGATATCCCTGTGGACAACTACATTGATATGCTCCCATAGTATTCATACTTACCATGACAATCACCATTTGTATGTTGATATCCCTGTGGACAACTACATTGATATGCTCCCATAGTATTCATACTTACCATGACAATCACCATTTGTATGTTGATATCCCTGTGGACAACTACATTGATATGCTCCCATAGTATTCATACTTACCATGACAATCACCATTTATACGTTGATATCCCTGTGGACAACTACATTGATATGCTCCCATAGTATTCATACTTACCATGACAATCACCATTTATATGTTGATATCCCTGTGGACAACTACATTGATATGCTCCCATATTATTTATACTTACCATGACATTCACCATTTATACGCTGATATCCCTGTGGACAACTACATTGATATGCTCCCATAGTATTCATACTTACCATGACATTCACCATTTATATGTTGATATCCATGTGGACAACTACATTGATATGCTCCCATAGTATTCATACTTACCATGACAATCATTTATATGTTGATATCCCTGTGAACAACTACATTGATATGCTCCTATAGTATTCATACTTACTATGACATTCACCATTTATATGTTGATATCCCTGTGGACAACTACATTGATATGCTCCCATAGTATTCATACTTACCATGACAATCACCATTTATATGTTGATATCCCTGTGGACAACTACATTGATATGCTTACATAGTATTCATACTTACTATGACATTCACCATTTATATGTTGATATCCCTGTGGACAACTACATTGATATGCTTACATAGTATTCATACTTACCATGACATTCACCATTTATATGTTGATATCCATGTGGACAACTACATTGATATGCTCCCATAGTATTCATACTTACCATGACAATCACCATTTATATGTTGATATCCCTGTGGACAACTACATTGATATGCTCCCATAGTATTTATACTTACCATGACAATCACCATTTGTATGTTGATATCCCTGTGGACAACTACATTGATATGCTCCCATAGTATTCATACTTACCATGACAATCACCATTTGTATGTTGATATCCCTGTGGACAACTACATTGATATGCTCCCATATTATTTATACTTACCATGACATTCACCATTTATATGCTGATATCCCTGTGGACAACTACATTGATATGCTCCCATAGTATTCATACTTACCATGACAATCACCATTTATATGTTGATATCCCTGTGGACAACTACATTGATATGCTCCCATAGTATTCATACTTACCATGACAATCACCATTTGTATGTTGATATCCCTGTGGACAACTACATTGATATGCTCCCATATTATTTATACTTACCATGACATTCACCATTTATACGCTGTTATCCCTGTGGACAACTACATTGATATGCTCCCATAGTATTCATACTTACCATGACAATCACCATTTGTATGTTGATATCCCTGTGGACAACTACATTGATATGCTCCCATAGTATTCATACTTACCATGACAATCACCATTTATATGTTGATATCCATGTGGACAACTACATTGATATGCTCCCATATTATTTATACTTACCATGACATTCACCATTTATACGCTGATATCCCTGTGGACAACTACATTGATATGCTCCCATAGTATTCATACTTACCATGACAATCACCATTTGTATGTTGATATCCCTGTGGACAACTACATTGATATGCTCCCATAGTATTCATACTTACCATGACAATCACCATTTGTATGTTGATATCCCTGTGGACAACTACATTGATATGCTCCCATATTATTTATACTTACCATGACATTCACCATTTATATGCTGATATCCCTGTGGACAACTACATTGATATGCTCCCATAGTATTCATACTTACCATGACAATCACCATTTATATGTTGATATCCCTGTGGACAACTACATTGATATGCTCCCATAGTATTCATACTTACCATGACAATCACCATTTGTATGTTGATATCCCTGTGAACAACTACATTGATATGCTCCCATATTATTTATACTTACCATGACATTCACCATTTATACGCTGTTATCCCTGTGGACAACTACATTGATATGCTCCCATAGTATTCATACTTACCATGACAATCACCATTTGTATGTTGATATCCCTGTGGACAACTACATTGATATGCTCCCATAGTATTCATACTTACCATGACAATCACCATTTATATGTTGATATCCATGTGGACAACTACATTGATATGCTCCCATATTATTTATACTTACCATGACATTGACCATTTATACGCTGATATCTCTGTGGACAACTACATTGATATGCTCCCATAGTATTCATACTTACCATGACAATCACCATTTGTATGTTGATATCCCTGTGGACAACTACATTGATATGCTCCCATAGTATTCATACTTACCATGACAATCACCATTTATACGTTGATATCCCTGTGGACAACTACATTGATATGCTCCCATAGTATTCATACTTACCATGACAATCACCATTTATATGTTGATATCCCTGTGGACAACTACATTGATATGCTCCCATAGTATTTATACTTACCATGACATTCACCATTTATATGTTGATATCCTTGTGGACAACTACATTGATATGCTCCCATAGTATTCATACTTACCATGACAATCACCATTTGTATGTTGATATCCCTGTGGACAACTACATTGATATGCTCCCATAGTATTCATACTTACCATGACAATCACCATTTGTATGTTGATATCCCTGTGGACAACTACATTGATATGCTCCCATAGTATTCATACTTACCATGACAATCACCATTTATATGTTGATATCCCTGTGGACAACTACATTGATATGCTCCCATATTATTTATACTTACCATGACATTCACCATTTATACGCTGATATCCCTGTGGACAACTACATTGATATGCTCCCATAGTATTCATACTTACCATGACAATCACCATTTATATGTTGATATCCATGTGGACAAATACATTGATATGCTCCCATAGTATTCATACTTACCATGACAATCACCATTTATATGTTGATATCCCTGTGGACAACTACATTGATATGCTCCCATATTATTTATACTTACCATGACATTCACCATTTATATGTTGATATCCCTGTGGACAACTACATTGATATGCTCCCATATTATTCATACTTACCATGACATTCACCATTTATATGTTGATATCCCTGTGGACAACTACATTGATATGCTTACATAGTATTCATACTTACTATGACATTCACCATTTATATGTTGATATCCCTGTGGACAACTACATTGATATGCTCCCATAGTATTCATACTTACCATGACATTCACCATTTATACGTTGATATCCCTGTGGACAACTACATTGATATGCTCCCATAGTATTCATACTTACCATGACATTCACCATTTATACGTTGATATCCCTGTGGACAACTACATTGATATGCTCCCATAGTATTCAAACACTGACCATTGCACATTCCAGATCTTGAACACTCATTAAAATCTGTAATGTTGTAACCAATGCATAAAAGTATAATTATACAAGATATTCCATAAAATGTCCCTGAATTCAATGTCCTATAACATTTACTAGAAATATAACAATAATTGTGTGCTTACACATAATTTACCAGACAAAATCACAATTACGTTAATTCTGAAAATGGGTTCTTTAAGGCCCATATTTATCAGAAAATATTGTGTGTATTTGGTGACAGAATTTCAATAATTTTGATGGGGCCTTTTACTTGTTTTCATGCATTGTTATTTTGAGACAAAAAGACATTTACTATTGGCTACAGTATTAAAAAAAAATGTGCGTTTTATTTTGTTAGAATAGAATGGAATGGAATGGAATGGAATGGAATGGAATGGAATGGAATGGAATGGAATGGAATGGAATGGAATGGAATGGAATAGAATAGAATAGAATAGAATAGAATAGAATAGAATAGAATAGAATAGAATAGAATAGATTAGATTAGATTAGATTAGAATAGAATAGAATAGAATAGAATAGAATAAGTAAAAACAACAAAAAGAGAATGAGAAATAAACAAAAATGGAATAGCTGATTAACTGTTGAAATGTGTGTTGTTAACTGCAGCAGACTAAATAGTGTTCATTGTAAGTGCTAATAATATTTTCATATTTGACGTTTCAATAATGTAAATAAACTGTTCCTTCTTATTTCTGTTATGAAAGTTCGGGTTGATTTGTTGTATACAACATTTTTCATTGTATTTCTATGTTCATCATGCAATTTACAGTCCATAAGATGATGTATTTCATTTTCTATTTCATTGCAATGTGTACATAGTCTCTGTTCAATTGGTGTTTTGGTTTTGTATAGTGACCTGTTTCTATTGCTAGTCTGTGGTTGCTTGTTCTAAATTGTGCTCTGGTGTACTCTCTGTTATTACTATGAGGTTATTACGAAGATACCTCAATATATGCACGAAGACAGTACAGTGGGAGTATCGACCAATGCACAATGGAGGTCGATGCCACGGCATACTGACTGAGTGCATACTTTAAGGTATCTTCGTAATGACCTTATTATTTCTTCCAAGGATAAATCATGGGAATGCCGAAATCCATAAAGTTTAGAACAGAATCAGCGAATTTCTTTGTGTGCAGTCCAGCCAAACCTTGGTGACAGTCATTTTTTGTTTGAATTATTAGATGACGCTTACATGCGTAATCATTCCATATTTGGAATTCACATTTTCTTATATGGTAGGATGAATATACCCTGTAAAATACCGCAAAATTACGGCATGTTGTAACTTATGGTGTTACGGTGACAGATGTATAATAATATGGTGTATGTAATGTTCCATTTTGATTCTTTTTTTAAAAACTGTATGTTTGTAATTTTGAATTTTCTCTTCTATTTTCATTATTCCAAATGTAACTCTAATAATCACTGATTGCTTTTTATAGTGTTGAATATGTTAATTTTACATTGTAGACATGGTTTTAGCTTTATTGATAGCCATGATCCAGAATACATGTATATGTTGTTTTCATGTCTTGTACTGCATAAGGTGCTCAGTTGCCTTCTTGATGTTTTTCGATGTGGTTTTATTACTGCACACTAGATATTAAAAGTACTGTGCCTAGTTCAATTCGACAGGCTATTTTGATTGATTTATCGTTCCTGAAAAATGTCCGTTTCTATTTTATCCCATGAAACTTGATTAACAAGTATTCCCCTGATTTCGCTAGCATAAGTGAATATTGGAATCTGAGTAGTGTTCAAAAGTTTCAACTTAATTTTAACATTGTTTGTATGGCTTGTGCATAATTGTGATTGGATTCCCTGGGCTTTATTTGCTCTGTCTGCTAGTCTGTTGTTGTAGTTTGTATGGTTCCATTGTATTTAAATGTTATACCAACGTACTTGATTGACGATGTATGTGTTAGGTACTGCAATTAGTGTACCGGTCTGTACTTTTTCCTTTTTGTCAGCAATAGTGTCTTAAAGATTATGGGTCCTTGCATTAAACTCACCTTGCATGATCACTTGTCCTTTACTACTGTATTTCTCAACTTCTGTTTTTCAATTCTAATTTTTAATTAGCTAATTAATATGCAGATTAATTAAAATATTATCCGACTTTTGCTACACATGCGGTTTACAAGTATCACTTACTTAATCTGTCCATTCCATTATGATACACATCAAGCATCATCAAAGTAGTTAATTAAATTGCAAATTAGCTACATGTAGTGAGCACAGAATAAATAATTTCAAATTGTTCAGACATGAAAACGTACACACCATAGTGTGTGTAATTATCCAGCTTTTACCTTGACATGTTGCTCCATCTTGCATCAATTGAAATCCCTGTCTACATAAACAGTGATAACTGCCCTGAGTATTCTTACATTTATGATGACATCCATTTCTACCAGATAAACATTCATTTATATCTGTAATAACAAATATGACATGGTATGAATATTAATTACCATAAAAGTATGATAAGGTACTATGAGTACTGTCCTAACAGAATTAATCACACCAACTTGACTACATCAGAGCACAATAGAAACCTAACAACACTTACCATCACAGTGCAAACCTAACAACACTTACCATCACAGTACTCCTTACACTTACCAACACAGTGCAAACCTAACAACACTTACCATCACAGTACTCCTTACACTTACCAACACAGTGCAAACCTAACACTTACCATCACAGTAATCTTCGCACTTACCAGCACAGTGCAAACCTAGCAACACTTACCATCACAGTACTCCTTACACTCACCAACACAGTGCAAACCTAACAACACTTACCATCATAGTACTCCTCACACTTACCAACACAGTGCAAACCTAGCAACACTTACCATCACAGTACTCCTTACACTCACCAACACAGTGCAAACCTAACAACACTTACCATCACAGTACTCCTTACACTTACCAACACAGTGCAAACCTAACACTTACCATTAGAGTACTCCTTACACTCACTAACACAGTGCAAAACTAACAACACTTACCATCACAGTACTCCTTACACTTACCAACACAGTGCAAACCTAACAACACTTACCATCACAGTACTCCTTACACTTACCAACACAGTGCAAACCTAACACTTACCATTAGAGTACTCCTTACACTCACTAACACAGTGCAAAACTAACAACACTTACCATCACAGTACTCCTTACACTTACCAACACAGTGCAAACCTAACACTTGCCATTAGAGTACTCCTTACACTCACCAACACAGTGCAAACCTAACAACACTTACCATCACAGTACTCCTTACACTTACCAACACAGTGCAAACCTAACACTTACCATTAGAGTACTCCTTACACTTACCAACACAGTGCAAACCTAACAACACTTACCATCACAGTATTCCTTACACTCACCAACACAGTGCAAACATAGCAACACTTACCATCATAGTACTTCTCACACTTACCAACACAGTGCAAACCTAGCAACACTTACCATCAAAGTACTCCTCACTTAAAAACACAGTGCAAACCTAACATCACTTACCATCACAGTACACTTTACACTTACCAACACAGTGCAAACCTAACAACACTTACCATCACAGTATTCCTTGCACTCACCAACACAGTGCAAACCTAGCAACACTTACCATCATAGTACTTCTCACACTTACCAACACAGTGCAAACCTAGCAACACTTACCATCACAGTACTCCTTACACTCATCAACACAGTGCAAACCTAACAACACTTGCCATCATAGTACTCCTCACACTTACCAGCACAGTAGAAACCTAGCAACACTTACCATCATAGTACTAATTACACTCACCAACACAGTGCAAACCTAACACCTACCATCACAGTACTCATTACACACACCAACACAGTGCAAACCTAGCAACACTTACCATCACAGTACTCCTCACACTTACCAACACAGTGCAAACCTAGCAACACTTACCATCACAGTACTCCTTACACTCACCAACACAGTGCAAACCTAACAACACTTACCATCACAGTACTCCTTACACTTACCAACACAGTGCAAACGTAGCAACACTTACCATCACAGTACTCCTTACACTCACCAACACAGTGCAAACCTAACAGCACTTACCATCACAGTACTCCTTACACTCACCAACACAGTGCAAACCTAACAACACTTACCATCACAGTACTCCTTACACTCACAAACACAGTGCAAACCTAGCAACACTTACCATCATAGTACTTCTCACACTTACCAACACAGTGCAAACCTAGCAACACTTACCATCACAGTACTCCTTACACTCACCAACACAGTGCAAACCTAACACTTGCCATCACAGTACTCCTCACACTTACCAGCACAGTGCAAACCTAGCAACACTTACCATCACAGTACTCCTCACACTTATCAACACAGTGCAAACCTAACAACACTTACTATCACAGTACTCCTCACACTTACCAACACAGTGCAAACCTAACAACACTTACCATCACAGTACTCCTTACACTCACCAACACAGTGCAAACCTAACACTTGCCATCACAGTACTCCTCACACTTACCAGCACAGTAGAAACCTAACAACACTTACCATCATAGTACTTCTCACACTTACCAACACAGTGCAAACCTAGAAACACTTACCATTATAGTATTCCTTACACTTACCAACACAGTGCAAACCTAACACTTACCATTAGAGTACTCCTTACACTCACTAACACAGTGCAAAACTAACAACACTTACCATCACAGTACTCCTTACACTTACCAACACAGTGCAAACGTAGCAACACTTACCATCACAGTACTCCTTACACTCACCAACACAGTGCAAACCTAACACTTGCCATCACAGTACTCCTCACACTTACCAGCACAGTAGAAACCTAACAACACTTACCATCATAGTACTTCTCACACTTACCAACACAGTGCAAACCTAGAAACACTTGCCATTAGAGTACTCCTTACACTCACCAACACAGTGCAAACCTAACAACACTTACCATCACAGTACTCCTTACACTTACCAACACAGTGCAAACCTAACACTTACCATTAGAGTACTCCTTACACTTACCAACACAGTGCAAACCTAACAACACTTACCATCACAGTATTCCTTACACTCACCAACACAGTGCAAACCTAGCAACACTTACCATCATAGTACTTCTCACACTTACCAACACAGTGCAAACCTAGCAACACTTACCATCAAAGTACTCCTCACTTAAAAACACAGTGCAAACCTAACATCACTTACCATCACAGTACTCTTTACACTTACCAACACAGTGCAAACCTAACAACACTTACCATCACAGTCTTACACTCATCAACACAGTGCAAACCTAACAACACTTGCCATCACAGTACTCCTCACACTTACCAGCACAGTAGAAACCTAACAACACTTACCATCATAGTACTAATTACACTCACCAACACAGTGCAAACCTAACACCTACCATCACAGTACTCATTACACACACCAACACAGTGCAAACCTAGCAACACTTACCATCACAGTACTCCTCACACTTACCAACACAGTGCAAACCTAGCAACACTTACCATCACAGTACTCCTTACACTCACAAACACAGTGCAAACCTAACAACACTTACCATCACAGTACTCCTTACACTTACCAACACAGTGCAAACCTAACAATTACCATTAGAGTACTCCTTACACTTACCAACACAGTGCAAACCTAACAACACTTACCATCACAGTACTCCTTACACTCACAAACACAGTGCAAACCTGGCAACACTTACCATCATAGTACTTCTCACACTTACCAACACAGTGCAAACCTAACAACACTTACCATCACAGTACTCCTTACACTCACCAACACAGTGCAAACCTAACAACACTTACCATCACAGTACTCCTTACACTTACCAACACAGTGCAAACGTAGCAACACTTACCATCACAGTACTCCTTACACTCACCAACACAGTGCAAACCTAACAGCACTTACCATCACAGTACTCCTTACACTCACCAACACAGTGCAAACCTAGCAACACTTACCATCATAGTACTTATCACACTTACCAACACAGTGCAAACGTAGCAACACTTACCATCACAGTACTCCTTACACTCACCAACACAGTGCAAACCTAACAGCACTTACCATCACAGTACTCCTTACACTCACCAACACAGTGCAAACCTAGCAACACTTACCATCATAGTACTTATCACACTTACCAACACAGTGCAAACCTAGCAACACTTACCATCACAGTACTCCTTACACTCATCAACACAGTGCAAACCTAACAACACTTGCCATCATAGTACTCCTCACACTTACCAGCACAGTAGAAACCTAACAACACTTACCATCATAGTACTAATTACACTCACCAACACAGTGCAAACATAACACCTACCATCACAGTACTCATTACACACACCAACACAGTGCAAACCTAGCAACACTTACCATCACAGTACTCCTCACACTTACCAACACAGTACAAACCTAGCAACACTTACCATCACAGTACTCCTTACACTCACAAACACAGTGCAAACCTAACAACACTTACCATCACAGTACTCCTTACACTTACCAACACAGTGCAAACCTAACAATTACCATCATAGTACTTCTCACACTTACCAACACAGTGCAAACCTAGAAACACTTACCATTATAGTACTCCTTACACTTGCCAACACAGTGCAAACCTAACACTTACCATTAGAGTACTCCTTACACTCACTAACACAGTGCAAAACTAACACTTACCATCACAGTACTCCTTACACTTACCAACACAGTGCAAACCTAACACTTGCCATTAGAGTACTCCTTACACTCACCAACACAGTGCAAACCTAACAACACTTACCATCACAGTACTCCTTACACTTACCAACACAGTGCAAACCTAACACTTACCATTAGAGTACTCCTTACACTTACCAACACAGTGCAAACCTAACAACACTTACCATCACAGCATTCCTTACACTCACCAACACAGTGCAAACCTAGCAACACTTACCATCATAGTACTTCTCACACTTACCAACACAGTGCAAACCTAGCAACACTTACCATCAAAGTACTCCTCACTTAAAAACACAGTGCAAACCTAACATCACTTACCATCACAGTACTCTTTACACTTACCAACACAGTGCAAACCTAACAACACTTACCATCACAGTATTCCTTACACTCACCAACACAGTGCAAACCTAGCAACACTTACCATCATAGTACTTCTCACACTTACCAACACAGTGCAAACCTAGCAACACTTACCATCACAGTACTCCTTACACTCATCAACACAGTGCAAACCTAACAACACTTGCCATCATAGTACTCCTCACACTTACCAGCACAGTAGAAACCTAACAACACTTACCATCATAGTACTAATTACACTCACCAACACAGTGCAAACCTAACACCTACCATCACAGTACTCATTACACACACCAACACAGTGCAAACCTAGCAACACTTACCATCACAGTACTCCTCACACTTACCAACACAGTGCAAACCTAGCAACACTTACCATCACAGTACTCCTTACACTCACAAACACAGTGCAAACCTAACAACACTTACCATCACAGTACTCCTTACACTTACCAACACAGTGCAAACCTAACAATTACCATTAGAGTACTCCTTACACTTACCAACACAGTGCAAACCTAACAACACTTACCATCACAGTACTCCTTACACTCACAAACACAGTGCAAACCTAGCAACACTTACCATCATAGTACTTCTCACACTTACCAACACAGTGCAAACCTAGCAACACTTACCATCACAGTACTCCTTACACTCACCAACACAGTGCAAACCTAACAACACTTACCATCACAGTACTCCTTACACTTACCAACACAGTGCAAACGTAGCAACACTTACCATCACAGTACTCCTTACACTCACCAACACAGTGCAAACCTAACAGCACTTACCATCACAGTACTCCTTACACTCACCAACACAGTGCAAACCTAACAACACTTACCATCACAGTACTCCTTACACTTACCAATACAGTGCAAACCTAGCAAACTTACCATCATAGTACTTCTCACACTTACCAACACAGTGAAAACCTAGCAACACTTACCATCACAGTACTCCTTACACTCACCAACACAGTGCAAACCTAACACTTGCCATCACAGTACTCCTCACACTTACCAGCACAGTAGAAACCTAACAACACTTACCATCATAGTACTCATCACACTTACCAACACAGTGCAAACCTAGCAACACTTACCATCACAGTACTCCTCACACTTACCAACACAGTGCAAACCTAACAACACTTACTATCACAGTACTCCTCACACTTACCAACACGGTGCAAACCTAACAACACTTACCATCACAGTACTCCTTACACTCACCAACACAGTGCAAAACTAACACTTGCCATCACAGTACTCCTCACACTTACCAGCACAGTAGAAACCTAACAACACTTACCATCATAGTACTCCTTACACTTACCAACACAGTGCAAACCTAACAACACTTACCATCACAGTACTCCTTACACTTACCAACACAGTGCAAACCTAACACTTACCATTAGAGTACTCCTTACACTCACTAACACAGTGCAAAACTAACAACACTTACCATCACAGTACTCCTTACACTTACCAACACAGTGCAAACCTAACACTTGCCATTAGAGTACTCCTTACACTCACCCACACAGTGCAAACCTAACAACACTTACCATCACAGTACTCCTTACACTTACCAACACAGTGCAAACCTGACACTTACCATTAGAGTACTCCTTACACTTACCAACACAGTGCAAACCTAACAACACTTACCATCACAGTATTCCTTACACTCACCAACACAGTGCAAACCTAGCAACACTTACCATCATAGTACTTCTCACACTTACCAACACAGTGCAAACCTAGCAACACTTACCATCAAAGTACTCCTCACTTAAAAACACAGTGCAAACCTAACATCACTTACCATCACAGTACACTTTACACTTACCAACACAGTGCAAACCTAACAACACTTACCATCACAGTATTCCTTGCACTCACCAACACAGAGCAAACCTAACAACACTTACCATCATAGTACTAATTACACTCACCAACACAGTGCAAACCTAACACCTACCATCACAGTACTCATTACACACACCAACACAGTGCAAACCTAGCAACACTTACCATCACAGTACTCCTCACACTTACCAACACAGTGCAAACCTAGCAACACTTACCATCACAGTACTCCTTACACTCACCAACACAGTGCAAACCTAACAACACTTACCATCACAGTACTCTTTACACTTACCAACACAGTGCAAACGTAGCAACACTTACCATCACAGTACTCCTTACACTCACCAACACTGCAAACCTAACAGCACTTACCATCACAGTACTCCTTACACTCACCAACACAGTGCAAACCTAACAACACTTACCATCACAGTACTTCTCACACTTACCAACACAGTGCAAACCTAGCAACACTTACCATCACAGTACTCCTTACACTCACCAACACAGTGCAAACCTAACACTTGCCATCACAGTACTCCTCACACTTACCAGCACAGTGCAAACCTAGCAACACTTACCATCACAGTACTCCTCACACTTACCAACACAGTGCAAACCTAACAACACTTACTATCACAGTACTCCTCACACTTACCAACACAGTGCAAACCTAACAACACTTACCATCACAGTACTCCTTACACTCACCAACACAGTGCAAACCTAACACTTGCCATCACAGTACTCCTCACACTTACCAGCACAGTAGAAACCTAACAACACTTACCATCATAGTACTTCTCACACTTACCAACACAGTGCAAACCTAGAAACACTTACCATTATAGTACTCCTTACACTTACCAACACAGTGCAAACCTAACACTTACCATTAGAGTACTCCTTACACTCACTAACACAGTGCAAAACTAACAACACTTACCATCACAGTACTCCTTACACTTACCAACACAGTGCAAACGTAGCAACACTTACCATCACAGTACTCCTTACACTCACCAACACAGTGCAAACCTAACACTTGCCATCACAGTACTCCTCACACTTACCAGCACAGTAGAAACCTGACAACACTTACCATCATAGTACTTCTCACACTTACCAACACAGTGCAAACCTAGAAACACTTGCCATTAGAGTACTCCTTACACTCACCAACACAGTGCAAACCTAACAACACTTACCATCACAATACTCCTTACACTTACCAACACAGTGCAAACCTAACACTTACCATTAGAGTACTCCTTACACTTACCAACACAGTGCAAACCTAACAACACTTACCATCACAGTATTCCTTACACTCACCAACACAGTGCAAACCTAGCAACACTTACCATCATAGTACTTCTCACACTTACCAACACAGTGCAAACCTAGCAACACTTACCATCAAAGTACTCCTCACTTAAAAACACAGTGCAAACCTAACATCACTTACCATCACAGTACTCTTTACACTTACCAACACAGTGCAAACCTAACAACACTTACCATCACAGTCTTACACTCATCAACACAGTGCAAACCTAACAACACTTGCCATCACAGTACTCCTCACACTTACCAGCACAGTAGAAACCTAACAACACTTACCATCATAGTACTAATTACACTCACCAACACAGTGCAAACCTAACACCTACCATCACAGTACTCATTACACACACCAACACAGTGCAAACCTAGCAACACTTACCATCACAGTACTCCTCACACTTACCAACACAGTGCAAACCTAGCAACACTTACCATCACAGTACTCCTTACACTCACAAACACAGTGCAAACCTAACAACACTTACCATCACAGTACTCCTTACACTTACCAACACAGTGCAAACCTAACAATTACCATTAGAGTACTCCTTACACTTACCAACACAGTGCAAACCTAACAACACTTACCATCACAGTACTCCTTACACTCACAAACACAGTGCAAACCTAGCAACACTTACCATCATAGTACTTCTCACACTTACCAACACAGTGCAAACCTAGCAACACTTACCATCACAGTACTCCTTACACTCACCAACACAGTGCAAACCTAACAACACTTACCATCACAGTACTCCTTACACTTACCAACACAGTGCAAACGTAGCAACACTTACCATCACAGTACTCCTTACACTCACCAACACAGTGCAAACCTAACAACACTTACCATCACAGTACTCCTTACACTTACCAACACAGTGCAAACGTAGCAACACTTACCATCACAGTACTCCTTACACTCACCAACACAGTGCAAACCTAACAGCACTTACCATCACAGTACTCCTTACACTCACCAACACAGTGCAAACCTAGCAACACTTACCATCATAGTACTTATCACACTTACCAACACAGTGCAAACGTAGCAACACTTACCATCACAGTACTCCTTACACTCACCAACACAGTGCAAACCTAACAGCACTTACCATCACAGTACTCCTTACACTCACCAACACAGTGCAAACCTAGCAACACTTACCATCATAGTACTTATCACACTTACCAACACAGTGCAAACCTAGCAACACTTACCATCACAGTACTCCTTACACTCATCAACACAGTGCAAACCTAACAACACTTGCCATCATAGTACTCCTCACACTTACCAGCACAGTAGAAACCTAACAACACTTACCATCATAGTACTAATTACACTCACCAACACAGTGCAAACCTAACACCTACCATCACAGTACTCATTACACACACCAACACAGTGCAAACCTAGCAACACTTACCATCACAGTACTCCTCACACTTACCAACACAGTACAAACCTAGCAACACTTACCATCACAGTACTCCTTACACTCACAAACACAGTGCAAACCTAACAACACTTACCATCACAGTACTCCTTACACTTACCAACACAGTGCAAACCTAACAATTACCATCATAGTACTTCTCACACTTACCAACACAGTGCAAACCTAGAAACACTTACCATTATAGTACTCCTTACACTTGCCAACACAGTGCAAACCTAACACTTACCATTAGAGTACTCCTTACACTCACTAACACAGTGCAAAACTAACACTTACCATCACAGTACTCCTTACACTTACCAACACAGTGCAAACCTAACACTTGCCATCACAGTACTCCTCACACTTACCAGCACAGTAGAAACCTAACAACACTTACCATCATAGTACTTCTCACACTTACCAACACAGTGCAAACCTAGCAACACTTACCATCAAAGTACTCCTCACTTAAAAACACAGTGCAAACCTAACATCACTTACCATCACAGTACTCTTTACACTTACCAACACAGTGCAAACCTAACAACACTTACCATCACAGTCTTACACTCATCAACACAGTGCAAACCTAACAACACTTGCCATCACAGTACTCCTCACACTTACCAGCACAGTAGAAACCTAACAACACTTACCATCATAGTACTAATTACACTCACCAACACAGTGCAAACCTAACACCTACCATCACAGTACTCATTACACACACCAACACAGTGCAAACCTAGCAACACTTACCATCACAGTACTCCTCACACTTACCAACACAGTGCAAACCTAGCAACACTTACCATCACAGTACTCCTTACACTCACAAACACAGTGCAAACCTAACAACACTTACCATCACAGTACTCCTTACACTTACCAACACAGTGCAAACCTAACAATTACCATTAGAGTACTCCTTACACTTACCAACACAGTGCAAACCTAACAACACTTACCATCACAGTACTCCTTACACTCACAAACACAGTGCAAACCTAGCAACACTTACCATCATAGTACTTCTCACACTTACCAACACAGTGCAAACCTAGCAACACTTACCATCACAGTACTCCTTACACTCACCAACACAGTGCAAACCTAACAACACTTACCATCACAGTACTCCTTACACTTACCAACACAGTGCAAACGTAGCAACACTTACCATCACAGTACTCCTTACACTCACCAACACAGTGCAAACCTAACAGCACTTACCATCACAGTACTCCTTACACTCACCAACACAGTGCAAACCTAGCAACACTTACCATCATAGTACTTATCACACTTACCAACACAGTGCAAACCTAGCAACACTTACCATCACAGTACTCCTTACACTCATCAACACAGTGCAAACCTAACAACACTTGCCATCATAGTACTCTTCACACTTACCAGCACAGTAGAAACCTAACAACACTTACCATCATAGTACTAATTACACTCACCAACACAGTGCAAACCTAACACCTACCATCACAGTACTCATTACACACACCAACACAGTGCAAACCTAGCAACACTTACCATCACAGTACTCCTCACACTTACCAACACAGTACAAACCTAGCAACACTTACCATCACAGTACTCCTTACACTCACAAACACAGTGCAAACCTAACAACACTTACCATCACAGTACTCCTTACACTTACCAACACAGTGCAAACCTAACAATTACCATCATAGTACTTCTCACACTTACCAACACAGTGCAAACCTAGAAACACTTACCATTATAGTACTCCTTACACTTGCCAACACAGTGCAAACCTAACACTTACCATTAGAGTACACCTTACACTCACTAACACAGTGCAAAACTAACACTTACCATCACAGTACTCCTTACACTTACCAACACAGTGCAAACCTAACACTTGCCATTAGAGTACTCCTTACACTCACCAACACAGTGCAAACCTAACAACACTTACCATCACAGTACTCCTTACACTTACCAACACAGTGCAAACCTAACACTTACCATTAGAGTACTCCTTACACTTACCAACACAGTGCAAACCTAACAACACTTACCATCACAGCATTCCTTACACTCACCAACACAGTGCAAACCTAGCAACACTTACCATCATAGTACTTCTCACACTTACCAACACAGTGCAAACCTAGCAACACTTACCATCAAAGTACTCCTCACTTAAAAACACAGTGCAAACCTAACATCACTTACCATCACAGTACTCTTTACACTTACCAACACAGTGCAAACCTAACAACACTTACCATCACAGTACTCCTTACACTTACCAACACAGTGCAAACGTAGCAACACTTACCATCACAGTACTCCTTACACTCACCAACACTGCAAACCTAACAGCACTTACCATCACAGTACTCCTTACACTCACCAACACAGTGCAAACCTAACAACACTTACCATCACAGTACTCCTTACACTCACAAACACAGTGCAAACCTAGCAACACTTACCATCATAGTACTTCTCACACTTACCAACACAGTGCAAACCTAGCAACACTTACCATCACAGTACTCCTTACACTCACCAACACAGTGCAAACCTAACACTTGCCATCACAGTACTCCTCACACTTACCAGCACAGTGCAAACCTAGCAACACTTACCATCACAGTACTCCTCACACTTACCAACACAGTGCAAACCTAACAACACTTACTATCACAGTACTCCTCACACTTACCAACACAGTGCAAACCTAACAACACTTACCATCACAGTACTCCTTACACTCACCAACACAGTGCAAACCTAACACTTGCCATCACAGTACTCCTCACACTTACCAGCACAGTAGAAACCTAACAACACTTACCATCATAGTACTCCTTACACTTACCAACACAGTGCAAACCTAACACTTACCATTAGAGTACTCCTTACACTCACTAACACAGTGCAAAACTAACAACACTTACCATCACAGTACTCCTTACACTTACCAACACAGTGCAAACGTAGCAACACTTACCATCACAGTACTCCTTACACTCACCAACACAGTGCAAACCTAACACTTGCCATCACAGTACTCCTCACACTTACCAGCACAGTAGAAACCTAACAACACTTACCATCATAGTACTTCTCACACTTACCAACACAGTGCAAACCTAGAAACACTTGCCATTAGAGTACTCCTTACACTCACCAACACAGTGCAAACCTAACAACACTTACCATCACAGTACTCCTTACACTTACCAACACAGTGCAAACCTAACACTTACCATTAGAGTACTCCTTACACTTACCAACACAGTGCAAACCTAACAACACTTACCATCACAGTATTCCTTACACTCACCAACACAGTGCAAACCTAGCAACACTTACCATCATAGTACTTCTCACACTTACCAACACAGTGCAAACCTAGCAACACTTACCATCAAAGTACTCCTCACTTAAAAACACAGTGCAAACCTAACATCACTTACCATCACAGTACTCTTTACACTTACCAACACAGTGCAAACCTAACAACACTTACCATCACAGTCTTACACTCATCAACACAGTGCAAACCTAACAACACTTGCCATCACAGTACTCCTCACACTTACCAGCACAGTAGAAACCTAACAACACTTACCATCATAGTACTAATTACACTCACCAACACAGTGCAAACCTAACACCTACCATCACAGTACTCATTACACACACCAACACAGTGCAAACCTAGCAACACTTACCATCACAGTACTCCTCACACTTACCAACACAGTGCAAACCTAGCAACACTTACCATCACAGTACTCCTTACACTCACAAACACAGTGCAAACCTAACAACACTTACCATCACAGTACTCCTTACACTTACCAACACAGTGCAAACCTAACAATTACCATTAGAGTACTCCTTACACTTACCAACACAGTGCAAACCTAACAACACTTACCATCACAGTACTCCTTACACTCACACAGTGCAAACCTGGCAACACTTACCATCATAGTACTTCTCACACTTACCAACACAGTGCAAACCTAGCAACACTTACCATCACAGTACTCCTTACACTCACCAACACATTGCAAACCTAACAACACTTACCATCACAGTACTCCTTACACTTACCAACACAGTGCAAACGTAGCAACACTTACCATCACAGTACTCCTTACACTCACCAACACAGTGCAAACCTAACAGCACTTACCATCACAGTACTCCTTACACTTACCAACACAGTGCAAACCTAGCAACACTTACCATCACAGTACTCCTTACACTCATCAACACAGTGCAAACCTAACAACACTTGCCATCATAGTACTCCTCACACTTACCAGCACAGTAGAAACCTAACAACACTTACCATCATAGTACTAATTACACTCACCAACACAGTGCAAACCTAACACCTACCATCACAGTACTCATTACACACACCAACACAGTGCAAACCTAGCAACACTTACCATCACAGTACTCCTCACACTTACCAACACAGTACAAACCTAGCAACACTTACCATCACAGTACTCCTTACACTCACAAACACAGTGCAAACCTAACAACACTTACCATCACAGTACTCCTTACACTTACCAACACAGTGCAAACCTAACAATTACCATCATAGTACTTCTCACACTTACCAACACAGTGCAAACCTAGAAACACTTACCATTATAGTACTCCTTACACTTGCCAACACAGTGCAAACCTAACACTTACCATTAGAGTACTCCTTACACTCACTAACACAGTGCAAAACTAACACTTACCATCACAGTACTCCTTACACTTACCAACACAGTGCAAACCTAACACTTGCCATTAGAGTACTCCTTACACTCACCAACACAGTGCAAACCTAACAACACTTACCATCACAGTACTCCTTACACTTACCAACACAGTGCAAACCTAACACTTACCATTAGAGTACTCCTTACACTTACCAACACAGTGTAAACCTAACAACACTTACCATCACAGCATTCCTTACACTCACCAACACAGTGCAAACCTAGCAACACTTACCATCATAGTACTTCTCACACTTACCAACACAGTGCAAACCTAGCAACACTTACCATCAAAGTACTCCTCACTTAAAAACACAGTGCAAACCTAACATCACTTACCATCACAGTACTCTTTACACTTACCAACACAGTGCAAACCTAACAACACTTACCATCACAGTATTCCTCACACTTACCAACACAGTGCAAACCTAGCAACACTTACCATCACAGTACTCCTTACACTCACAAACACAGTGCAAACCTAACAACACTTACCATCACAGTACTCCTTACACTTACCAACACAGTGCAAACCTAACAATTACCATTAGAGTACTCCTTACACTTACCAACACAGTGCAAACCTAACAACACTTACCATCACAGTACTCCTTACACTCACAAACACAGTGCAAACCTGGCAACACTTACCATCATAGTACTTCTCACACTTACCAACACAGTGCAAACCTAGCAACACTTACCATCACAGTACTCCTTACACTCACCAACACATTGCAAACCTAACAACACTTACCATCACAGTACTCCTTACACTTACCAACACAGTGCAAACGTAGCAACACTTACCATCACAGTACTCCTCACACTTACCAACACAGTACAAACCTAGCAACACTTACCATCACAGTACTCCTTACACTCACCAACACAGTGCAAACCTAACAATTACCATTAGAGTACTCCTTACACTTACCAACACAGTGCAAACCTAACAACACTTACCATCACAGTACTCCTTACACTCACAAACACAGTGCAAACCTAGCAACACTTACCATCATAGTACTTCTCACACTTACCAACACAGTGCAAACCTAGCAACACTTACCATCACAGTACTCCTTACACTCACCAACACAGTGCAAACCTAACAACACTTACCATCACAGTACTCCTTACACTTACCAACACAGTGCAAACGTAGCAACACTTACCATCACAGTACTCCTTACACTCACCAACACAGTGCAAACCTAACAGCACTTACCATCACAGTACTCCTTACACTCACCAACACAGTGCAAACCTAGCAACACTTACCATCATAGTACTTATCACACTTACCAACACAGTGCAAACCTAGCAACACTTACCATCACAGTACTCCTTACACTCATCAACACAGTGCAAACCTAACAACACTTGCCATCATAGTACTCTTCACACTTACCAGCACAGTAGAAACCTAACAACACTTACCATCATAGTACTAATTACACTCACCAACACAGTGCAAACCTAACACCTACCATCACAGTACTCATTACACACACCAACACAGTGCAAACCTAGCAACACTTACCATCACAGTACTCCTCACACTTACCAACACAGTACAAACCTAGCAACACTTACCATCACAGTACTCCTTACACTCACAAACACAGTGCAAACCTAACAACACTTACCATCACAGTACTCCTTACACTTACCAACACAGTGCAAACCTAACAATTACCATCATAGTACTTCTCACACTTACCAACACAGTGCAAACCTAGAAACACTTACCATTATAGTACTCCTTACACTTGCCAACACAGTGCAAACCTAACACTTACCATTAGAGTACTCCTTACACTCACTAACACAGTGCAAAACTAACACTTACCATCACAGTACTCCTTACACTTACCAACACAGTGCAAACCTAACACTTGCCATTAGAGTACTCCTTACACTCACCAACACAGTGCAAACCTAACAACACTTACCATCACAGTACTCCTTACACTTACCAACACAGTGCAAACCTAACACTTACCATTAGAGTACTCCTTACACTTACCAACACAGTGCAAACCTAACAACACTTACCATCACAGCATTCCTTACACTCACCAACACAGTGCAAACCTAGCAACACTTACCATCATAGTACTTCTCACACTTACCAACACAGTGCAAACCTAGCAACACTTACCATCAAAGTACTCCTCACTTAAAAACACAGTGCAAACCTAACATCACTTACCATCACAGTACTCTTTACACTTACCAACACAGTGCAAACCTAACAACACTTACCATCACAGTACTCCTTACACTTACCAACACAGTGCAAACGTAGCAACACTTACCATCACAGTACTCCTTACACTCACCAACACTGCAAACCTAACAGCACTTACCATCACAGTACTCCTTACACTCACCAACACAGTGCAAACCTAACAACACTTACCATCACAGTACTCCTTACACTCACAAACACAGTGCAAACCTAGCAACACTTACCATCATAGTACTTCTCACACTTACCAACACAGTGCAAACCTAGCAACACTTACCATCACAGTACTCCTTACACTCACCAACACAGTGCAAACCTAACACTTGCCATCACAGTACTCCTCACACTTACCAGCACAGTGCAAACCTAGCAACACTTACCATCACAGTACTCCTCACACTTACCAACACAGTGCAAACCTAACAACACTTACTATCACAGTACTCCTCACACTTACCAACACAGTGCAAACCTAACAACACTTACCATCACAGTACTCCTTACACTCACCAACACAGTGCAAACCTAACACTTGCCATCACAGTACTCCTCACACTTACCAGCACAGTAGAAACCTAACAACACTTACCATCATAGTACTCCTTACACTTACCAACACAGTGCAAACCTAACACTTACCATTAGAGTACTCCTTACACTCACTAACACAGTGCAAAACTAACAACACTTACCATCACAGTACTCCTTACACTTACCAACACAGTGCAAACGTAGCAACACTTACCATCACAGTACTCCTTACACTCACCAACACAGTGCAAACCTAACACTTGCCATCACAGTACTCCTCACACTTACCAGCACAGTAGAAACCTAACAACACTTACCATCATAGTACTTCTCACACTTACCAACACAGTGCAAACCTAGAAACACTTGCCATTAGAGTACTCCTTACACTCACCAACACAGTGCAAACCTAACAACACTTACCATCACAGTACTCCTTACACTTACCAACACAGGGCAAACCTAACACTTACCATTAGAGTACTCCTTACACTTACCAACACAGTGCAAACCTAACAACACTTACCATCACAGTATTCCTTACACTCACCAACACAGTGCAAACCTAGCAACACTTACCATCATAGTACTTCTCACACTTACCAACACAGTGCAAACCTAGCAACACTTACCATCAAAGTACTCCTCACTTAAAAACACAGTGCAAACCTAACATCACTTACCATCACAGTACTCTTTACACTTACCAACACAGTGCAAACCTAACAACACTTACCATCACAGTCTTACACTCATCAACACAGTGCAAACCTAACAACACTTGCCATCACAGTACTCCTCACACTTACCAGCACAGTAGAAACCTAACAACACTTACCATCATAGTACTAATTACACTCACCAACACAGTGCAAACCTAACACCTACCATCACAGTACTCATTACACACACCAACACAGTGCAAACCTAGCAACACTTACCATCACAGTACTCCTCACACTTACCAACACAGTGCAAACCTAGCAACACTTACCATCACAGTACTCCTTACACTCACAAACACAGTGCAAACCTAACAACACTTACCATCACAGTACTCCTTACACTTACCAACACAGTGCAAACCTAACAATTACCATTAGAGTACTCCTTACACTTACCAACACAGTGCAAACCTAACAACACTTACCATCACAGTACTCCTTACACTCACAAACACAGTGCAAACCTGGCAACACTTACCATCATAGTACTTCTCACACTTACCAACACAGTGCAAACCTAGCAACACTTACCATCACAGTACTCCTTACACTCACCAACACATTGCAAACCTAACAACACTTACCATCACAGTACTCCTTACACTTACCAACACAGTGCAAACGTAGCAACACTTACCATCACAGTACTCCTTACACTCACCAACACAGTGCAAACCTAACAGCACTTACCATCACAGTACTCCTTACACTTACCAACACAGTGCAAACCTAGCAACACTTACCATCACAGTACTCCTTACACTCATCAACACAGTGCAAACCTAACAACACTTGCCATCATAGTACTCCTCACACTTACCAGCACAGTAGAAACCTAACAACACTTACCATCATAGTACTAATTACACTCACCAACACAGTGCAAACCTAACACCTACCATCACAGTACTCATTACACACACCAACACAGTGCAAACCTAGCAACACTTACCATCACAGTACTCCTCACACTTACCAACACAGTACAAACCTAGCAACACTTACCATCACAGTACTCCTTACACTCACAAACACAGTGCAAACCTAACAACACTTACCATCACAGTACTCCTTACACTTACCAACACAGTGCAAACCTAACAATTACCATCATAGTACTTCTCACACTTACCAACACAGTGCAAACCTAGAAACACTTACCATTATAGTACTCCTTACACTTGCCAACACAGTGCAAACCTAACACTTACCATTAGAGTACTCCTTACACTCACTAACACAGTGCAAAACTAACACTTACCATCACAGTACTCCTTACACTTACCAACACAGTGCAAACCTAACACTTGCCATTATAGTACTCCTTACACTCACCAACACAGTGCAAACCTAACAACACTTACCATCACAGTACTCCTTACACTTACCAACACAGTGCAAACCTAACACTTACCATTAGAGTACTCCTTACACTTACCAACACAGTGTAAACCTAACAACACTTACCATCACAGCATTCCTTACACTCACCAACACAGTGCAAACCTAGCAACACTTACCATCATAGTACTTCTCACACTTACCAACACAGTGCAAACCTAGCAACACTTACCATCAAAGTACTCCTCACTTAAAAACACAGTGCAAACCTAACATCACTTACCATCACAGTACTCTTTACACTTACCAACACAGTGCAAACCTAACAACACTTACCATCACAGTATTCCTCACACTTACCAACACAGTGCAAACCTAGCAACACTTACCATCACAGTACTCCTTACACTCACAAACACAGTGCAAACCTAACAACACTTACCATCACAGTACTCCTTACACTTACCAACACAGTGCAAACCTAACAATTACCATTAGAGTACTCCTTACACTTACCAACACAGTGCAAACCTAACAACACTTACCATCACAGTACTCCTTACACTCACAAACACAGTGCAAACCTGGCAACACTTACCATCATAGTACTTCTCACACTTACCAACACAGTGCAAACCTAGCAACACTTACCATCACAGTACTCCTTACACTCACCAACACATTGCAAACCTAACAACACTTACCATCACAGTACTCCTTACACTTACCAACACAGTGCAAACGTAGCAACACTTACCATCACAGTACTCCTTACACTCACCAACACAGTGCAAACCTAACAGCACTTACCATCACAGTACTCCTTACACTTACCAACACAGTGCAAACCTAGCAACACTTACCATCACAGTACTCCTTACACTCATCAACACAGTGCAAACCTAACAACACTTGCCATCATAGTACTCCTCACACTTACCAGCACAGTAGAAACCTAACAACACTTACCATCATAGTACTAATTACACTCACCAACACAGTGCAAACCTAACACCTACCATCACAGTACTCATTACACACACCAACACAGTGCAAACCTAGCAACACTTACCATCACAGTACTCCTCACACTTACCAACACAGTACAAACCTAGCAACACTTACCATCACAGTACTCCTTACACTCACAAACACAGTGCAAACCTAACAACACTTACCATCACAGTACTCCTTACACTTACCAACACAGTGCAAACCTAACAATTACCATCATAGTACTTCTCACACTTACCAACACAGTGCAAACCTAGAAACACTTACCATTATAGTACTCCTTACACTTGCCAACACAGTGCAAACCTAACACTTACCATTAGAGTACTCCTTACACTCACTAACACAGTGCAAAACTAACACTTACCATCACAGTACTCCTTACACTTACCAACACAGTGCAAACCTAACACTTGCCATTAGAGTACTCCTTACACTCACCAACACAGTGCAAACCTAACAACACTTACCATCACAGTACTCCTTACACTTACCAACACAGTGCAAACCTAACACTTACCATTAGAGTACTCCTTACACTTACCAACACAGTGCAAACCTAACAACACTTACCATCACAGCATTCCTTACACTCACCAACACAGTGCAAACCTAGCAACACTTACCATCATAGTACTTCTCACACTTACCAACACAGTGCAAACCTAGCAACACTTACCATCAAAGTACTCCTCACTTAAAAACACAGTGCAAACCTAACATCACTTACCATCACAGTACTCTTTACACTTACCAACACAGTGCAAACCTAACAACACTTACCATCACAGTATTCCTTACACTCACCAACACAGTGCAAACCTAGCAACACTTACCATCATAGTACTTCTCACACTTACCAACACAGTGCAAACCTAGCAACACTTACCATCACAGTACTCCTTACACTCATCAACACAGTGCAAACCTAACAACACTTGCCATCATAGTACTCCTCACACTTACCAGCACAGTAGAAACCTAACAACACTTACCATCATAGTACTAATTACACTCACCAACACAGTGCAAACCGAACACCTACCATCACAGTACTCATTACACACACCAACACAGTGCAAACCTAGCAACACTTACCATCAAAGTACTCCTCACTTAAAAACACAGTGCAAACCTAACATCACTTACCATCACAGTACTCTTTACACTTACCAACACAGTGCAAACCTAACAACACTTACCATCACAGTATTCCTTACACTCACCAACACAGTGCAAACCTAGCAACACTTACCATCATAGTACTTCTCACACTTACCAACACAGTGCAAACCTAGCAACACTTACCATCACAGTACTCCTTACACTCATCAACACAGTGCAAACCTAACAACACTTGCCATCATAGTACTCCTCACACTTACCAGCACAGTAGAAACCTAACAACACTTACCATCATAGTACTAATTACACTCACCAACACAGTGCAAACCTAACACCTACCATCACAGTACTCATTACACACACCAACACAGTGCAAACCTAGCAACACTTACCATCACAGTACTCCTCACACTTACCAACACAGTGCAAACCTAGCAACACTTACCATCACAGTACTCCTTACACTCACAAACACAGTGCAAACCTAACAACACTTACCATCACAGTACTCCTTACACTCACCAACACAGTGCAAACCTAACACTTGCCATCACAGTACTCCTCACACTTACCAGCACAGTGCAAACCTAGCAACACTTACCATCACAGTACTCCTCACACTTACCAACACAGTGCAAACCTAACAACACTTACTATCACAGTACTCCTTACACTCACAAACACAGTGCAAACCTAACAACACTTACCATCACAGTACTCCTTACACTTACCAACACAGTGCAAACCTAACAATTACCATTAGAGTACTCCTTACACTTACCAACACAGTGCAAACCTAACAACACTTACCATCACAGTACTCCTTACACTCACAAACACAGTGCAAACCTGGCAACACTTACCATCATAGTACTTCTCACACTTACCAACACAGTGCAAACCTAGCAACACTTACCATCACAGTACTCCTTACACTCACCAACACATTGCAAACCTAACAACACTTACCATCACAGTACTCCTTACACTTACCAACACAGTGCAAACGTAGCAACACTTACCATCACAGTACTCCTTACACTCACCAACACAGTGCAAACCTAACAGCACTTACCATCACAGTACTCCTTACACTCACCAACACAGTGCAAACCTAGCAACACTTACCATCATAGTACTTATCACACTTACCAACACAGTGCAAACCTAGCAACACTTACCATCACAGTACTCCTTACACTCATCAACACAGTGCAAACCTAACAACACTTGCCATCATAGTACTCCTCACACTTACCAGCACAGTAGAAACCTAACAACACTTACCATCATAGTACTAATTACACTCACCAACACAGTGCAAACCTAACACCTACCATCACAGTACTCATTACACACACCAACACAGTGCAAACCTAGCAACACTTACCATCACAGTACTCCTCACACTTACCAACACAGTACAAACCTAGCAACACTTACCATCACAGTACTCCTTACACTCACAAACACAGTGCAAACCTAACAACACTTACCATCACAGTACTCCTTACACTTACCAACACAGTGCAAACCTAACAATTACCATCATAGTACTTCTCACACTTACCAACACAGTGCAAACCTAGAAACACTTACCATTATAGTACTCCTTACACTTGCCAACACAGTGCAAACCTAACACTTGCCATTAGAGTACTCCTTACACTCACCAACACAGTGCAAACCTAACAACACTTACCATCACAGTACTCCTTACACTTACCAACACAGTGCAAACCTAACACTTACCATTAGAGTACTCCTTACACTTACCAACACAGTGCAAACCTAACAACACTTACCATCACAGCATTCCTTACACTCACCAACACAGTGCAAACCTAGCAACACTTACCATCATAGTACTTCTCACACTTACCAACACAGTGCAAACCTAGCAACACTTACCATCAAAGTACTCCTCACTTAAAAACACAGTGCAAACCTAACATCACTTACCATCACAGTACTCTTTACACTTACCAACACAGTGCAAACCTAACAACACTTACCATCACAGTATTCCTTACACTCACCAACACAGTGCAAACCTAGCAACACTTACCATCATAGTACTTCTCACACTTACCAACACAGTGCAAACCTAGCAACACTTACCATCACAGTACTCCTTACACTCATCAACACAGTGCAAACCTAACAACACTTGCCATCATAGTACTCCTCACACTTACCAGCACAGTAGAAACCTAACAACACTTACCATCATAGTACTAATTACACTCACCAACACAGTGCAAACCTAACACCTACCATCACAGTACTCATTACACACACCAACACAGTGCAAACCTAGCAACACTTACCATCACAGTACTCCTCACACTTACCAACACAGTGCAAACCTAGCAACACTTACCATCACAGTACTCCTTACACTCACAAACACAGTGCAAACCTAACAACACTTACCATCACAGTACTCCTTACACTTACCAACACAGTGCAAACCTAACAATTACCATTAGAGTACTCCTTACACTTACCAACACAGTGCAAACCTAACAACACTTACCATCACAGTACTCCTTACACTCACAAACACAGTGCAAACCTAGCAACACTTACCATCATAGTACTTCTCACACTTACCAACACAGTGCAAACCTAGCAACACTTACCATCACAGTACTCCTTACACTCACCAACACAGTGCAAACCTAACAACACTTACCATCACAGTACTCCTTACACTTACCAACACAGTGCAAACGTAGCAACACTTACCATCACAGTACTCCTTACACTCACCAACACAGTGCAAACCTAACAGCACTTACCATCACAGTACTCCTTACATTCACCAACACAGTGCAAACCTAACAATACTTACCATCACAGTACTCCTTACACTTACCAATACAGTGCAAACCTAGCAAACTTACCATCATAGTACTTCTCACACTTACCAACACAGTGCAAACCTAGCAACACTTACCATCACAGTACTCCTTACACTTACCAGCACAGTGCAAACCTAGCAACACTTACCATCACAGTACTCCTCACACTTACCAACACAGTGCAAACCTAACAACACTTACTATCACAGTACTCCTCACACTTACCAACACAGTGCAAACCTAACAACACTTACCATCACAGTACTCCTTACACTCACCAACACAGTGCAAACCTAACACTTGCCATCACAGTACTCCTCACACTTACCAGCACAGTAGAAACCTAACAACACTTACCAGCATAGTACTCATCACACTTACCAACACAGTGCAAACCTAGAAACACTTACCATTATAGTACTTACACTTACCAACACAGTGCAAACCTAACACTTACCATTAGAGTACTCCTTACACTCACTAACACAGTGCAAAACTAACAACACTTACCATCACAGTACTCCTTACACTTACCAACACAGTGCAAACGTAGCAACACTTACCATCACAGTACTCCTTACACTCACCAACACAGTGCAAACCTAACACTTGCCATCACAGTACTCCTCACACTTACCAGCACAGTAGAAACCTAACAACACTTACCATCATAGTACTTCTCACACTTACCAACACAGTGCAAACCTAGAAACACTTGCCATTAGAGTACTCCTTACACTCACCAACACAGTGCAAACCTAACAACACTTACCATCACAGTACTCCTTACACTTACCAACACAGTGCAAACCTAACACTTACCATTAGAGTACTCCTTACACTTACCAACACAGTGCAAACGTAGCAACACTTACCATCACAGTACTCCTTACACTCACCAACACAGTGCAAACCTAACAGCACTTACCATCACAGTACTCCTTACACTCACCAACACAGTGCAAACCTAGCAACACTTACCATCATAGTACTTATCACACTTACCAACACAGTGCAAACCTAGCAACACTTACCATCACAGTACTCCTTACACTCATCAACACAGTGCAAACCTAACAACACTTGCCATCATAGTACTCCTCACACTTACCAGCACAGTAGAAACCTAACAACACTTACCATCATAGTACTAATTACACTCACCAACACAGTGCAAACCTAACACCTACCATCACAGTACTCATTACACACACCAACACAGTGCAAACCTAGCAACACTTACCATCACAGTACTCCTCACACTTACCAACACAGTACAAACCTAGCAACACTTACCATCACAGTACTCCTTACACTCACAAACACAGTGCAAACCTAACAACACTTACCATCACAGTACTCCTTACACTTACCAACACAGTGCAAACCTAACAATTACCATCATAGTACTTCTCACACTTACCAACACAGTGCAAACCTAGAAACACTTACCATTATAGTACTCCTTACACTTGCCAACACAGTGCAAACCTAACACTTACCATTAGAGTACTCCTTACACTCACTAACACAGTGCAAAACTAACACTTACCATCACAGTACTCCTTACACTTACCAACACAGTGCAAACCTAACACTTGCCATTAGAGTAGTCCTTACACTCACCAACACAGTGCAAACCTAACAACACTTACCATCACAGTACTCCTTACACTTACCAACACAGTGCAAACCTAACACTTACCATTAGAGTACTCCTTACACTTACCAACACAGTGCAAACCTAACAACACTTACCATCACAGCATTCCTTACACTCACCAACACAGTGCAAACCTAGCAACACTTACCATCATAGTACTTCTCACACTTACCAACACAGTGCAAACCTAGCAACACTTACCATCAAAGTACTCCTCACTTAAAAACACAGTGCAAACCTAACATCACTTACCATCACAGTACTCTTTACACTTACCAACACAGTGCAAACCTAACAACACTTACCATCACAGTATTCCTTACACTCACCAACACAGTGCAAACCTAGCAACACTTACCATCATAGTACTTCTCACACTTACCAACACAGTGCAAACCTAGCAACACTTACCATCACAGTACTCCTTACACTCATCAACACAGTGCAAACCTAACAACACTTGCCAGCATAGTACTCCTCACACTTACCAGCACAGTAGAAACCTAACAACACTTACCATCATAGTACTAATTACACTCACCAACACAGTGCAAACCTAACACCTACCATCACAGTACTCATTACACACACCAACACAGTGCAAACCTAGCAACACTTACCATCACAGTACTCCTCACACTTACCAACACAGTGCAAACCTAGCAACACTTACCATCACAGTACTCCTTACACTCACAAACACAGTGCAAACCTAACAACACTTACCATCACAGTACTCCTTACACTCACCAACACAGTGCAAACCTAACACTTGCCATCACAGTACTCCTCACACTTACCAGCACAGTGCAAACCTAGCAACACTTACCATCACAGTACTCCTCACACTTACCAACACAGTGCAAACCTAACAACACTTACTATCACAGTACTCCTTACACTCACAAACACAGTGCAAACCTAACAACACTTACCATCACAGTACTCCTTACACTTACCAACACAGTGCAAACCTAACAATTACCATTAGAGTACTCCTTACACTTACCAACACAGTGCAAACCTAACAACACTTACCATCACAGTACTCCTTACACTCACAAACACAGTGCAAACCTGGCAACACTTACCATCATAGTACTTCTCACACTTACCAACACAGTGCAAACCTAGCAACACTTACCATCACAGTACTCCTTACACTCACCAACACATTGCAAACCTAACAACACTTACCATCACAGTACTCCTTACACTTACCAACACAGTGCAAACGTAGCAACACTTACCATCACAGTACTCCTTACACTCACCAACACAGTGCAAACCTAACAGCACTTACCATCACAGTACTCCTTACACTCACCAACACAGTGCAAACCTAGCAACACTTACCATCATAGTACTTATCACACTTACCAACACAGTGCAAACCTAGCAACACTTACCATCACAGTACTCCTTACACTCATCAACACAGTGCAAACCTAACAACACTTGCCATCATAGTACTCCTCACACTTACCAGCACAGTAGAAACCTAACAACACTTACCATCATAGTACTAATTACACTCACCAACACAGTGCAAACCTAACACCTACCATCACAGTACTCATTACACACACCAACACAGTGCAAACCTAGCAACACTTACCATCACAGTACTCCTCACACTTACCAACACAGTACAAACCTAGCAACACTTACCATCACAGTACTCCTTACACTCACAAACACAGTGCAAACCTAACAACACTTACCATCACAGTACTCCTTACACTTACCAACACAGTGCAAACCTAACAATTACCATCATAGTACTTCTCACACTTACCAACACAGTGCAAACCTAGAAACACTTACCATTATAGTACTCCTTACACTTGCCAACACAGTGCAAACCTAACACTTGCCATTAGAGTACTCCTTACACTCACCAACACAGTGCAAACCTAACAACACTTACCATCACAGTACTCCTTACACTTACCAACACAGTGCAAACCTAACACTTACCATTAGAGTACTCCTTACACTTACCAACACAGTGCAAACCTAACAACACTTACCATCACAGCATTCCTTACACTCACCAACACAGTGCAAACCTAGCAACACTTACCATCATAGTACTTCTCACACTTACCAACACAGTGCAAACCTAGCAACACTTACCATCAAAGTACTCCTCACTTAAAAACACAGTGCAAACCTAACATCACTTACCATCACAGTACTCTTTACACTTACCAACACAGTGCAAACCTAACAACACTTACCATCACAGTATTCCTTACACTCACCAACACAGTGCAAACCTAGCAACACTTACCATCATAGTACTTCTCACACTTACCAACACAGTGCAAACCTAGCAACACTTACCATCACAGTACTCCTTACACTCATCAACACAGTGCAAACCTAACAACACTTGCCATCATAGTACTCCTCACACTTACCAGCACAGTAGAAACCTAACAACACTTACCATCATAGTACTAATTACACTCACCAACACAGTGCAAACCTAACACCTACCATCACAGTACTCATTACACACACCAACACAGTGCAAACCTAGCAACACTTACCATCACAGTACTCCTCACACTTACCAACACAGTGCAAACCTAGCAACACTTACCATCACAGTACTCCTTACACTCACAAACACAGTGCAAACCTAACAACACTTACCATCACAGTACTCCTTACACTTACCAACACAGTGCAAACCTAACAATTACCATTAGAGTACTCCTTACACTTACCAACACAGTGCAAACCTAACAACACTTACCATCACAGTACTCCTTACACTCACAAACACAGTGCAAACCTAGCAACACTTACCATCATAGTACTTCTCACACTTACCAACACAGTGCAAACCTAACACTTGCCATCACAGTACTCCTCACACTTACCAGCACAGTAGAAACCTAACAACACTTACCAGCATAGTACTCATCACACTTACCAACACAGTGCAAACCTAGAAACACTTACCATTATAGTACTTACACTTACCAACACAGTGCAAACCTAACACTTACCATTAGAGTACTCCTTACACTCACTAACACAGTGCAAAACTAACAACACTTACCATCACAGTACTCCTTACACTTACCAACACAGTGCAAACGTAGCAACACTTACCATCACAGTACTCCTTACACTCACCAACACAGTGCAAACCTAACACTTGCCATCACAGTACTCCTCACACTTACCAGCACAGTAGAAACCTAACAACACTTACCATCATAGTACTTCTCACACTTACCAACACAGTGCAAACCTAGAAACACTTGCCATTAGAGTACTCCTTACACTCACCAACACAGTGCAAACCTAACAACACTTACCATCACAGTACTCCTTACACTTACCAACACAGTGCAAACCTAACACTTACCATTAGAGTACTCCTTACACTTACCAACACAGTGCAAACGTAGCAACACTTACCATCACAGTACTCCTTACACTCACCAACACAGTGCAAACCTAACAGCACTTACCATCACAGTACTCCTTACACTCACCAACACAGTGCAAACCTAGCAACACTTACCATCATAGTACTTATCACACTTACCAACACAGTGCAAACCTAGCAACACTTACCATCACAGTACTCCTTACACTCATCAACACAGTGCAAACCTAACAACACTTGCCATCATAGTACTCCTCACACTTACCAGCACAGTAGAAACCTAACAACACTTACCATCATAGTACTAATTACACTCACCAACACAGTGCAAACCTAACACCTACCATCACAGTACTCATTACACACACCAACACAGTGCAAACCTAGCAACACTTACCATCACAGTACTCCTCACACTTACCAACACAGTACAAACCTAGCAACACTTACCATCACAGTACTCCTTACACTCACAAACACAGTGCAAACCTAACAACACTTACCATCACAGTACTCCTTACACTTACCAACACAGTGCAAACCTAACAATTACCATCATAGTACTTCTCACACTTACCAACACAGTGCAAACCTAGAAACACTTACCATTATAGTACTCCTTACACTTGCCAACACAGTGCAAACCTAACACTTACCATTAGAGTACTCCTTACACTCACTAACACAGTGCAAAACTAACACTTACCATCACAGTACTCCTTACACTTACCAACACAGTGCAAACCTAACACTTGCCATTAGAGTAGTCCTTACACTCACCAACACAGTGCAAACCTAACAACACTTACCATCACAGTACTCCTTACACTTACCAACACAGTGCAAACCTAACACTTACCATTAGAGTACTCCTTACACTTACCAACACAGTGCAAACCTAACAACACTTACCATCACAGCATTCCTTACACTCACCAACACAGTGCAAACCTAGCAACACTTACCATCATAGTACTTCTCACACTTACCAACACAGTGCAAACCTAGCAACACTTACCATCAAAGTACTCCTCACTTAAAAACACAGTGCAAACCTAACATCACTTACCATCACAGTACTCTTTACACTTACCAACACAGTGCAAACCTAACAACACTTACCATCACAGTATTCCTTACACTCACCAACACAGTGCAAACCTAGCAACACTTACCATCATAGTACTTCTCACACTTACCAACACAGTGCAAACCTAGCAACACTTACCATCACAGTACTCCTTACACTCATCAACACAGTGCAAACCTAACAACACTTGCCAGCATAGTACTCCTCACACTTACCAGCACAGTAGAAACCTAACAACACTTACCATCATAGTACTAATTACACTCACCAACACAGTGCAAACCTAACACCTACCATCACAGTACTCATTACACACACCAACACAGTGCAAACCTAGCAACACTTACCATCACAGTACTCCTCACACTTACCAACACAGTGCAAACCTAGCAACACTTACCATCACAGTACTCCTTACACTCACAAACACAGTGCAAACCTAACAACACTTACCATCACAGTACTCCTTACACTCACCAACACAGTGCAAACCTAACACTTGCCATCACAGTACTCCTCACACTTACCAGCACAGTGCAAACCTAGCAACACTTACCATCACAGTACTCCTCACACTTACCAACACAGTGCAAACCTAACAACACTTACTATCACAGTACTCCTTACACTCACAAACACAGTGCAAACCTAACAACACTTACCATCACAGTACTCCTTACACTTACCAACACAGTGCAAACCTAACAATTACCATTAGAGTACTCCTTACACTTACCAACACAGTGCAAACCTAACAACACTTACCATCACAGTACTCCTTACACTCACAAACACAGTGCAAACCTGGCAACACTTACCATCATAGTACTTCTCACACTTACCAACACAGTGCAAACCTAGCAACACTTACCATCACAGTACTCCTTACACTCACCAACACATTGCAAACCTAACAACACTTACCATCACAGTACTCCTTACACTTACCAACACAGTGCAAACGTAGCAACACTTACCATCACAGTACTCCTTACACTCACCAACACAGTGCAAACCTAACAGCACTTACCATCACAGTACTCCTTACACTCACCAACACAGTGCAAACCTAGCAACACTTACCATCATAGTACTTATCACACTTACCAACACAGTGCAAACCTAGCAACACTTACCATCACAGTACTCCTTACACTCATCAACACAGTGCAAACCTAACAACACTTGCCATCATAGTACTCCTCACACTTACCAGCACAGTAGAAACCTAACAACACTTACCATCATAGTACTAATTACACTCACCAACACAGTGCAAACCTAACACCTACCATCACAGTACTCATTACACACACCAACACAGTGCAAACCTAGCAACACTTACCATCACAGTACTCCTCACACTTACCAACACAGTACAAACCTAGCAACACTTACCATCACAGTACTCCTTACACTCACAAACACAGTGCAAACCTAACAACACTTACCATCACAGTACTCCTTACACTTACCAACACAGTGCAAACCTAACAATTACCATCATAGTACTTCTCACACTTACCAACACAGTGCAAACCTAGAAACACTTACCATTATAGTACTCCTTACACTTGCCAACACAGTGCAAACCTAACACTTGCCATTAGAGTACTCCTTACACTCACCAACACAGTGCAAACCTAACAACACTTACCATCACAGTACTCCTTACACTTACCAACACAGTGCAAACCTAACACTTACCATTAGAGTACTCCTTACACTTACCAACACAGTGCAAACCTAACAACACTTACCATCACAGCATTCCTTACACTCACCAACACAGTGCAAACCTAGCAACACTTACCATCATAGTACTTCTCACACTTACCAACACAGTGCAAACCTAGCAACACTTACCATCAAAGTACTCCTCACTTAAAAACACAGTGCAAACCTAACATCACTTACCATCACAGTACTCTTTACACTTACCAACACAGTGCAAACCTAACAACACTTACCATCACAGTATTCCTTACACTCACCAACACAGTGCAAACCTAGCAACACTTACCATCATAGTACTTCTCACACTTACCAACACAGTGCAAACCTAGCAACACTTACCATCACAGTACTCCTTACACTCATCAACACAGTGCAAACCTAACAACACTTGCCATCATAGTACTCCTCACACTTACCAGCACAGTAGAAACCTAACAACACTTACCATCATAGTACTAATTACACTCACCAACACAGTGCAAACCTAACACCTACCATCACAGTACTCATTACACACACCAACACAGTGCAAACCTAGCAACACTTACCATCACAGTACTCCTCACACTTACCAACACAGTGCAAACCTAGCAACACTTACCATCACAGTACTCCTTACACTCACAAACACAGTGCAAACCTAACAACACTTACCATCACAGTACTCCTTACACTTACCAACACAGTGCAAACCTAACAATTACCATTAGAGTACTCCTTACACTTACCAACACAGTGCAAACCTAACAACACTTACCATCACAGTACTCCTTACACTCACAAACACAGTGCAAACCTAGCAACACTTACCATCATAGTACTTCTCACACTTACCAACACAGTGCAAACCTAGCAACACTTACCATCACAGTACTCCTTACACTCACCAACACAGTGCAAACCTAACAACACTTACCATCACAGTACTCCTTACACTTACCAACACAGTGCAAACGTAGCAACACTTACCATCACAGTACTCCTTACACTCACCAACACAGTGCAAACCTAACAGCACTTACCATCACAGTACTCCTTACATTCACCAACACAGTGCAAACCTAACAATACTTACCATCACAGTACTCCTTACACTTACCAATACAGTGCAAACCTAGCAAACTTACCATCATAGTACTTCTCACACTTACCAACACAGTGCAAACCTAGCAACACTTACCATCACAGTACTCCTTACACTTACCAGCACAGTGCAAACCTAGCAACACTTACCATCACAGTACTCCTCACACTTACCAACACAGTGCAAACCTAACAACACTTACTATCACAGTACTCCTCACACTTACCAACACAGTGCAAACCTAACAACACTTACCATCACAGTACTCCTTACACTCACCAACACAGTGCAAACCTAACACTTGCCATCACAGTACTCCTCACACTTACCAGCACAGTAGAAACCTAACAACACTTACCAGCATAGTACTCATCACACTTACCAACACAGTGCAAACCTAGAAACACTTACCATTATAGTACTTACACTTACCAACACAGTGCAAACCTAACACTTACCATTAGAGTACTCCTTACACTCACTAACACAGTGCAAAACTAACAACACTTACCATCACAGTACTCCTTACACTTACCAACACAGTGCAAACGTAGCAACACTTACCATCACAGTACTCCTTACACTCACCAACACAGTGCAAACCTAACACTTGCCATCACAGTACTCCTCACACTTACCAGCACAGTAGAAACCTAACAACACTTACCATCATAGTACTTCTCACACTTACCAACACAGTGCAAACCTAGAAACACTTGCCATTAGAGTACTCCTTACACTCACCAACACAGTGCAAACCTAACAACACTTACCATCACAGTACTCCTTACACTTACCAACACAGTGCAAACCTAACACTTACCATTAGAGTACTCCTTACACTTACCAACACAGTGCAAACCTAACAACACTTACCATCACAGTATTCCTTACACTCACCAACACAGTGCAAACCTAGCAACACTTACCATCATAGTACTTCTCACACTTACCAACACAGTGCAAACCTAGCAACACTTACCATCAAAGTACTCCTCACTTAAAAACACAGTGCAAACCTAACATCACTTACCATCACAGTACTCTTTACACTTACCAACACAGTGCAAACCTAACAACACTTACCATCACAGTCTTACACTCATCAACACAGTGCAAACCTAACAACACTTGCCATCACAGTACTCCTCACACTTACCAGCACAGTAGAAACCTAACAACACTTACCATCATAGTACTAATTACACTCACCAACACAGTGCAAACCTAACACCTACCATCACAGTACTCATTACACACACCAACACAGTGCAAACCTAGCAACACTTACCATCACAGTACTCCTCACACTTACCAACACAGTGCAAACCTAGCAACACTTACCATCACAGTACTCCTTACACTCACAAACACAGTGCAAACCTAACAACACTTACCATCACAGTACTCCTTACACTTACCAACACAGTGCAAACCTAACAATTACCATTAGAGTACTCCTTACACTTACCAACACAGTGCAAACCTAACAACACTTACCATCACAGTACTCCTTACACTCACAAACACAGTGCAAACCTAACAACACTTGCCATCATAGTACTCCTCACACTTACCAGCACAGTAGAAACCTAACAACACTTACCATCATAGTACTAATTACACTCACCAACACAGTGCAAACCTAACACCTACCATCACAGTACTCATTACACACACCAACACAGTGCAAACCTAGCAACACTTACCATCACAGTACTCCTCACACTTACCAACACAGTGCAAACCTAGCAACACTTACCATCACAGTACTCCTTACACTCACAAACACAGTGCAAACCTAACAACACTTACCATCACAGTACTCCTTACACTTACCAACACAGTGCAAACCTAACAATTACCATTAGAGTACTCCTTACACTTACCAACACAGTGCAAACCTAACAACACTTACCATCACAGTACTCCTTACACTCACAAACACAGTGCAAACCTAGCAACACTTACCATCATAGTACTTCTCACACTTACCAACACAGTGCAAACCTAGCAACACTTACCATCACAGTACTCCTTACACTCACCAACACAGTGCAAACCTAACAACACTTACCATCACAGTACTCCTTACACTTACCAACACAGTGCAAACGTAGCAACACTTACCATCACAGTACTCCTTACACTCACCAACACAGTGCAAACCTAACAGCACTTACCATCACAGTACTCCTTACATTCACCAACACAGTGCAAACCTAACAATACTTACCATCACAGTACTCCTTACACTTACCAATACAGTGCAAACCTAGCAAACTTACCATCATAGTACTTCTCACACTTACCAACACAGTGCAAACCTAGCAACACTTACCATCACAGTACTCCTTACACTTACCAGCACAGTGCAAACCTAGCAACACTTACCATCACAGTACTCCTCACACTTACCAACACAGTGCAAACCTAACAACACTTACTATCACAGTACTCCTCACACTTACCAACACAGTGCAAACCTAACAACACTTACCATCACAGTACTCCTTACACTCACCAACACAGTGCAAACCTAACACTTGCCATCACAGTACTCCTCACACTTACCAGCACAGTAGAAACCTAACAACACTTACCAGCATAGTACTCATCACACTTACCAACACAGTGCAAACCTAGAAACACTTACCATCAAAGTACTCCTCACTTAAAAACACAGTGCAAACCTAACATCACTTACCATCACAGTACTCTTTACACTTACCAACACAGTGCAAACCTAACAACACTTACCATCACAGTCTTACACTCATCAACACAGTGCAAACCTAACAACACTTGCCATCACAGTACTCCTCACACTTACCAGCACAGTAGAAACCTAACAACACTTACCATCATAGTACTAATTACACTCACCAACACAGTGCAAACCTAACACCTACCATCACAGTACTCATTACACACACCAACACAGTGCAAACCTAGCAACACTTACCATCACAGTACTCCTCACACTTACCAACACAGTGCAAACCTAGCAACACTTACCATCACAGTACTCCTTACACTCACAAACACAGTGCAAACCTAACAACACTTACCATCACAGTACTCCTTACACTTACCAACACAGTGCAAACCTAACAATTACCATTAGAGTACTCCTTACACTTACCAACACAGTGCAAACCTAACAACACTTACCATCACAGTACTCCTTACACTCACAAACACAGTGCAAACCTGGCAACACTTACCATCATAGTACTTCTCACACTTACCAACACAGTGCAAACCTAACAACACTTACCATCACAGTACTCCTTACACTCACCAACACAGTGCAAACCTAACAACACTTACCATCACAGTACTCCTTACACTTACCAACACAGTGCAAACCTAACAACACTTACCATCACAGTACTCCTTACACTCACCAACACATTGCAAACCTAACAACACTTACCATCACAGTACTCCTTCCACTTACCAACACAGTGCAAACGTAGCAACACTTACCATCACAGTACTCCTTACACTCACCAACACAGTGCAAACCTAACAGCACTTACCATCACAGTACTCCTTACACTCACCAACACAGTGCAAACCTAGCAACACTTACCATCATAGTACTTATCACACTTACCAACACAGTGCAAACCTAGCAACACTTACCATCACAGTACTCCTTACACTCATCAACACAGTGCAAACCTAACAACACTTGCCATCATAGTACTCCTCACACTTACCAGCACAGTAGAAACCTAACAACACTTACCATCATAGTACTAATTACACTCACCAACACAGTGCAAACCTAACACCTACCATCACAGTACTCATTACACACACCAACACAGTGCAAACCTAGCAACACTTACCATCACAGTACTCCTCACACTTACCAACACAGTACAAACCTAGCAACAGTTACCATCACAGTACTCCTTACACTCACAAACACAGTGCAAACCTAACAACACTTACCATCACAGTACTCCTTACACTTACCAACACAGTGCAAACCTAACAATTACCATCATAGTACTTCTCACACTTACCAACACAGTGCAAACCTAGAAACACTTACCATTATAGTACTCCTTACACTTGCCAACACAGTGCAAACCTAACACTTACCATTAGAGTACTCCTTACACTCACTAACACAGTGCAAAACTAACACTTACCATCACAGTACTCCTTACACTTACCAACACAGTGCAAACCTAACACTTGCCATTAGAGTACTCCTTACACTCACCAACACAGTGCAAACCTAACAACACTTACCATCACAGTACTCCTTACACTTACCAACACAGTGCAAACCTAACACTTACCATTAGAGTACTCCTTACACTTACCAACACAGTGCAAACCTAACAACACTTACCATCACAGCATTCCTTACACTCACCAACACAGTGCAAACCTAGCAACACTTACCATCATAGTACTTCTCACACTTACCAACACAGTGCAAACCTAGCAACACTTACCATCAAAGTACTCCTCACTTAAAAACACAGTGCAAACCTAACATCACTTACCATCACAGTACTCTTTACACTTACCAACACAGTGCAAACCTAACAACACTTACCATCACAGTATTCCTTACACTCACCAACACAGTGCAAACCTAGCAACACTTACCATCATAGTACTTCTCACACTTACCAACACAGTGCAAACCTAGCAACACTTACCATCACAGTACTCCTTACACTCATCAACACAGTGCAAACCTAACAACACTTGCCATCATAGTACTCCTCACACTTACCAGCACAGTAGAAACCTAACAACACTTACCATCATAGTACTAATTACACTCACCAACACAGTGCAAACCTAACACCTACCATCACAGTACTCATTACACACACCAACACAGTGCAAACCTAGCAACACTTACCATCACAGTACTCCTCACACTTACCAACACAGTGCAAACCTAGCAACACTTACCATCACAGTACTCCTTACACTCACAAACACAGTGCAAACCTAACAACACTTACCATCACAGTACTCCTTACACTTACCAACACAGTGCAAACCTAACAATTACCATTAGAGTACTCCTTACACTTACCAACACAGTGCAAACCTAACAACACTTACCATCACAGTACTCCTTACACTCACAAACACAGTGCAAACCTAGCAACACTTACCATCATAGTACTTCTCACACTTACCAACACAGTGCAAACCTAGCAACACTTACCATCACAGTACTCCTTACACTCACCAACACAGTGCAAACCTAACAACACTTACCATCACAGTACTCCTTACACTTACCAACACAGTGCAAACGTAGCAACACTTACCATCACAGTACTCCTTACACTCACCAACACAGTGCAAACCTAACAGCACTTACCATCACAGTACTCCTTACATTCACCAACACAGTGCAAACCTAACAATACTTACCATCACAGTACTCCTTACACTTACCAATACAGTGCAAACCTAGCAAACTTACCATCATAGTACTTCTCACACTTACCAACACAGTGCAAACCTAGCAACACTTACCATCACAGTACTCCTTACACTTACCAGCACAGTGCAAACCTAGCAACACTTACCATCACAGTACTCCTCACACTTACCAACACAGTGCAAACCTAACAACACTTACTATCACAGTACTCCTCACACTTACCAACACAGTGCAAACCTAACAACACTTACCATCACAGTACTCCTTACACTCACCAACACAGTGCAAACCTAACACTTGCCATCACAGTACTCCTCACACTTACCAGCACAGTAGAAACCTAACAACACTTACCAGCATAGTACTCATCACACTTACCAACACAGTGCAAACCTAGAAACACTTACCATTATAGTACTCCTTACACTTACCAACACAGTGCAAACCTAACACTTACCATTAGAGTACTCCTTACACTCACTAACACAGTGCAAAACTAACAACACTTACCATCACAGTACTCCTTACACTTACCAACACAGTGCAAACGTAGCAACACTTACCATCACAGTACTCCTTACACTCACCAACACAGTGCAAACCTAACACTTGCCATCACAGTACTCCTCACACTTACCAGCACAGTAGAAACCTAACAACACTTACCATCATAGTACTTCTCACACTTACCAACACAGTGCAAACCTAGAAACACTTGCCATTAGAGTACTCCTTACACTCACCAACACAGTGCAAACCTAACAACACTTACCATCACAGTACTCCTTACACTTACCAACACAGTGCAAACCTAACACTTACCATTAGAGTACTCCTTACACTTACCAACACAGTGCAAACCTAACAACACTTACCATCACAGTATTCCTTACACTCACCAACACAGTGCAAACCTAGCAACACTTACCATCATAGTACTTCTCACACTTACCAACACAGTGCAAACCTAGCAACACTTACCATCAAAGTACTCCTCACTTAAAAACACAGTGCAAACCTAACATCACTTACCATCACAGTACTCTTTACACTTACCAATACAGTGCAAACCTAACAACACTTACCATCACAGTCTTACACTCATCAACACAGTGCAAACCTAACAACACTTGCCATCACAGTACTCCTCACACTTACCAGCACAGTAGAAACCTAACAACACTTACCATCATAGTACTAATTACACTCACCAACACAGTGCAAACCTAACACCTACCATCACAGTACTCATTACACACACCAACACAGTGCAAACCTAGCAACACTTACCATCACAGTACTCCTCACACTTACCAACACAGTGCAAACCTAGCAACACTTACCATCACAGTACTCCTTACACTCACAAACACAGTGCAAACCTAACAACACTTACCATCACAGTACTCCTTACACTTACCAACACAGTGCAAACCTAACAATTACCATTAGAGTACTCCTTACACTTACCAACACAGTGCAAACCTAACAACACTTACCATCACAGTACTCCTTACACTCACAAACACAGTGCAAACCTGGCAACACTTACCATCATAGTACTTCTCACACTTACCAACACAGTGCAAACCTAACAACACTTACCATCACAGTACTCCTTACACTCACCAACACAGTGCAAACCTAACAACACTTACCATCACAGTACTCCTTACACTTACCAACACAGTGCAAACGTAGCAACACTTACCATCACAGTACTCCTTACACTCACCAACACAGTGCAAACCTAACAGCACTTACCATCACAGTACTCCTTACACTCACCAACACAGTGCAAACCTAGCAACACTTACCATCATAGTACTTATCACACTTACCAACACAGTGCAAACGTAGCAACACTTACCATCATAGTACTAATTACACTCACCAACACAGTGCAAACCTAACACCTACCATCACAGTACTCATTACACACACCAACACAGTGCAAACCTAGCAACACTTACCATCACAGTACTCCTCACACTTACCAACACAGTGCAAACCTAGCAACACTTACCATCACAGTACTCCTTACACTCACAAACACAGTGCAAACCTAACAACACTTACCATCACAGTACTCCTTACACTTACCAACACAGTGCAAACCTAACAATTACCATTAGAGTACTCCTTACACTTACCAACACAGTGCAAACCTAACAACACTTACCATCACAGTACTCCTTACACTCACAAACACAGTGCAAACCTAGCAACACTTACCATCATAGTACTTCTCACACTTACCAACACAGTGCAAACCTAGCAACACTTACCATCACAGTACTCCTTACACTCACCAACACAGTGCAAACCTAACAACACTTACCATCACAGTACTCCTTACACTTACCAACACAGTGCAAACCTAACAATTACCATTAGAGTACTCCTTACACTTACCAACACAGTGCAAACCTAACAACACTTACCATCACAGTACTCCTTACATTCACCAACACAGTGCAAACCTAACAATACTTACCATCACAGTACTCCTTACACTTACCAATACAGTGCAAACCTAGCAAACTTACCATCATAGTACTTCTCACACTTACCAACACAGTGCAAACCTAGCAACACTTACCATCACAGTACTCCTTACACTTACCAGCACAGTGCAAACCTAGCAACACTTACCATCACAGTACTCCTCACACTTACCAACACAGTGCAAACCTAACAACACTTACTATCACAGTACTCCTCACACTTACCAACACAGTGCAAACCTAACAACACTTACCATCACAGTACTCCTTACACTCACCAACACAGTGCAAACCTAACACTTGCCATCACAGTACTCCTCACACTTACCAGCACAGTAGAAACCTAACAACACTTACCAGCATAGTACTCATCACACTTACCAACACAGTGCAAACCTAGAAACACTTACCATTATAGTACTCCTTACACTTACCAACACAGTGCAAACCTAACACTTACCATTAGAGTACTCCTTACACTCACTAACACAGTGCAAAACTAACAACACTTACCATCACAGTACTCCTTACACTTACCAACACAGTGCAAACGTAGCAACACTTACCATCACAGTACTCCTTACACTCACCAACACAGTGCAAACCTAACACTTGCCATCACAGTACTCCTCACACTTACCAGCACAGTAGAAACCTAACAACACTTACCATCATAGTACTTCTCACACTTACCAACACAGTGCAAACCTAGAAACACTTGCCATTAGAGTACTCATTACACTCACCAACACAGTGCAAACCTAACAACACTTACCATCACAGTACTCCTTACACTTACCAACACAGTGCAAACCTAACACTTACCATTAGAGTACTCCTTACACTTACCAACACAGTGCAAACCTAACAACACTTACCATCACAGTACTCCTTACACTCACAAACACAGTGCAAACCTGGCAACACTTACCATCATAGTACTTCTCACACTTACCAACACAGTGCAAACCTAACAACACTTACCATCACAGTACTCCTTACACTCACCAACACAGTGCAAACCTAACAACACTTACCATCACAGTACTCCTTACACTTACCAACACAGTGCAAACGTAGCAACACTTACCATCACAGTACTCCTTACACTCACCAACACAGTGCAAACCTAACAGCACTTACCATCACAGTACTCCTTACACTCACCAACACAGTGCAAACCTAGCAACACTTACCATCATAGTACTTATCACACTTACCAACACAGTGCAAACGTAGCAACACTTACCATCACAGTACTCCTTACACTCACCAACACAGTGCAAACCTAACAGCACTTACCATCACAGTACTCCTTACACTCACCAACACAGTGCAAACCTAGCAACACTTACCATCATAGTACTTATCACACTTACCAACACAGTGCAAACCTAGCAACACTTACCATCACAGTACTCCTTACACTCATCAACACAGTGCAAACCTAACAACACTTGCCATCATAGTACTCCTCACACTTACCAGCACAGTAGAAACCTAACAACACTTACCATCATAGTACTAATTACACTCACCAACACAGTGCAAACCTAACACCTACCATCACAGTACTCATTACACACACCAACACAGTGCAAACCTAGCAACACTTACCATCACAGTACTCCTCACACTTACCAACACAGTACAAACCTAGCAACACTTACCATCACAGTACTCCTTACACTCACAAACACAGTGCAAACCTAACAACACTTACCATCACAGTACTCCTTACACTTACCAACACAGTGCAAACCTAACAATTACCATCATAGTACTTCTCACACTTACCAACACAGTGCAAACCTAGCAACACTTACCATCACAGTACTCCTTACACTCATCAACACAGTGCAAACCTAACAACACTTGCCATCATAGTACTCCTCACACTTACCAGCACAGTAGAAACCTAACAACACTTACCATCATAGTACTAATTACACTCACCAACACAGTGCAAACCTAACACCTACCATCACAGTACTCATTACACACACCAACACAGTGCAAACCTAGCAACACTTACCATCACAGTACTCCTCACACTTACCAACACAGTACAAACCTAGCAACAGTTACCATCACAGTACTCCTTACACTCACAAACACAGTGCAAACCTAACAACACTTACCATCACAGTACTCCTTACACTTACCAACACAGTGCAAACCTAACAATTACCATCATAGTACTTCTCACACTTACCAACACAGTGCAAACCTAGAAACACTTACCATTATAGTACTCCTTACACTTGCCAACACAGTGCAAACCTAACACTTACCATTAGAGTACTCCTTACACTCACTAACACAGTGCAAAACTAACACTTACCATCACAGTACTCCTTACACTTACCAACACAGTGCAAACCTAACACTTGCCATTAGAGTACTCCTTACACTCACCAACACAGTGCAAACCTAACAACACTTACCATCACAGTACTCCTTACACTTACCAACACAGTGCAAACCTAACACTTACCATTAGAGTACTCCTTACACTTACCAACACAGTGCAAACCTAACAACACTTACCATCACAGCATTCCTTACACTCACCAACACAGTGCAAACCTAGCAACACTTACCATCATAGTACTTCTCACACTTACCAACACAGTGCAAACCTAGCAACACTTACCATCAAAGTACTCCTCACTTAAAAACACAGTGCAAACCTAACATCACTTACCATCACAGTACTCTTTACACTTACCAACACAGTGCAAACCTAACAACACTTACCATCACAGTATTCCTTACACTCACCAACACAGTGCAAACCTAGCAACACTTACCATCATAGTACTTCTCACACTTACCAACACAGTGCAAACCTAGCAACACTTACCATCACAGTACTCCTTACACTCATCAACACAGTGCAAACCTAACAACACTTGCCATCATAGTACTCCTCACACTTACCAGCACAGTAGAAACCTAACAACACTTACCATCATAGTACTAATTACACTCACCAACACAGTGCAAACCTAACACCTACCATCACAGTACTCATTACACACACCAACACAGTGCAAACCTAGCAACACTTACCATCACAGTACTCCTCACACTTACCAACACAGTGCAAACCTAGCAACACTTACCATCACAGTACTCCTTACACTCACAAACACAGTGCAAACCTAACAACACTTACCATCACAGTACTCCTTACACTTACCAACACAGTGCAAACCTAACAATTACCATTAGAGTACTCCTTACACTTACCAACACAGTGCAAACCTAACAACACTTACCATCACAGTACTCCTTACACTCACAAACACAGTGCAAACCTAGCAACACTTACCATCATAGTACTTCTCACACTTACCAACACAGTGCAAACCTAGCAACACTTACCATCACAGTACTCCTTACACTCACCAACACAGTGCAAACCTAACAACACTTACCATCACAGTACTCCTTACACTTACCAACACAGTGCAAACGTAGCAACACTTACCATCACAGTACTCCTTACACTCACCAACACAGTGCAAACCTAACAGCACTTACCATCACAGTACTCCTTACATTCACCAACACAGTGCAAACCTAACAATACTTACCATCACAGTACTCCTTACACTTACCAATACAGTGCAAACCTAGCAAACTTACCATCATAGTACTTCTCACACTTACCAACACAGTGCAAACCTAGCAACACTTACCATCACAGTACTCCTTACACTTACCAGCACAGTGCAAACCTAGCAACACTTACCATCACAGTACTCCTCACACTTACCAACACAGTGCAAACCTAACAACACTTACTATCACAGTACTCCTCACACTTACCAACACAGTGCAAACCTAACAACACTTACCATCACAGTACTCCTTACACTCACCAACACAGTGCAAACCTAACACTTGCCATCACAGTACTCCTCACACTTACCAGCACAGTAGAAACCTAACAACACTTACCAGCATAGTACTCATCACACTTACCAACACAGTGCAAACCTAGAAACACTTACCATTATAGTACTCCTTACACTTACCAACACAGTGCAAACCTAACACTTACCATTAGAGTACTCCTTACACTCACTAACACAGTGCAAAACTAACAACACTTACCATCACAGTACTCCTTACACTTACCAACACAGTGCAAACGTAGCAACACTTACCATCACAGTACTCCTTACACTCACCAACACAGTGCAAACCTAACACTTGCCATCACAGTACTCCTCACACTTACCAGCACAGTAGAAACCTAACAACACTTACCATCATAGTACTTCTCACACTTACCAACACAGTGCAAACCTAGAAACACTTGCCATTAGAGTACTCCTTACACTCACCAACACAGTGCAAACCTAACAACACTTACCATCACAGTACTCCTTACACTTACCAACACAGTGCAAACCTAACACTTACCATTAGAGTACTCCTTACACTTACCAACACAGTGCAAACCTAACAACACTTACCATCACAGTATTCCTTACACTCACCAACACAGTGCAAACCTAGCAACACTTACCATCATAGTACTTCTCACACTTACCAACACAGTGCAAACCTAGCAACACTTACCATCAAAGTACTCCTCACTTAAAAACACAGTGCAAACCTAACATCACTTACCATCACAGTACTCTTTACACTTACCAATACAGTGCAAACCTAACAACACTTACCATCACAGTCTTACACTCATCAACACAGTGCAAACCTAACAACACTTGCCATCACAGTACTCCTCACACTTACCAGCACAGTAGAAACCTAACAACACTTACCATCATAGTACTAATTACACTCACCAACACAGTGCAAACCTAACACCTACCATCACAGTACTCATTACACACACCAACACAGTGCAAACCTAGCAACACTTACCATCACAGTACTCCTCACACTTACCAACACAGTGCAAACCTAGCAACACTTACCATCACAGTACTCCTTACACTCACAAACACAGTGCAAACCTAACAACACTTACCATCACAGTACTCCTTACACTTACCAACACAGTGCAAACCAAACAATTACCATTAGAGTACTCCTTACACTTACCAACACAGTGCAAACCTAACAACACTTACCATCACAGTACTCCTTACACTCACAAACACAGTGCAAACCTGGCAACACTTACCATCATAGTACTTCTCACACTTACCAACACAGTGCAAACCTAACAACACTTACCATCACAGTACTCCTTACACTCACCAACACAGTGCAAACCTAACAACACTTACCATCACAGTACTCCTTACACTTACCAACACAGTGCAAACGTAGCAACACTTACCATCACAGTACTCCTTACACTCACCAACACAGTGCAAACCTAACAGCACTTACCATCACAGTACTCCTTACACTCACCAACACAGTGCAAACCTAGCAACACTTACCATCATAGTACTTATCACACTTACCAACACAGTGCAAACGTAGCAACACTTACCATCATAGTACTAATTACACTCACCAACACAGTGCAAACCTAACACCTACCATCACAGTACTCATTACACACACCAACACAGTGCAAACCTAGCAACACTTACCATCACAGTACTCCTCACACTTACCAACACAGTGCAAACCTAGCAACACTTACCATCACAGTACTCCTTACACTCACAAACACAGTGCAAACCTAACAACACTTACCATCACAGTACTCCTTACACTTACCAACACAGTGCAAACCTAACAATTACCATTAGAGTACTCCTTACACTTACCAACACAGTGCAAACCTAACAACACTTACCATCACAGTACTCCTTACACTCACAAACACAGTGCAAACCTAGCAACACTTACCATCATAGTACTTCTCACACTTACCAACACAGTGCAAACCTAGCAACACTTACCATCACAGTACTCCTTACACTCACCAACACAGTGCAAACCTAACAACACTTACCATCACAGTACTCCTTACACTTACCAACACAGTGCAAACCTAACAATTACCATTAGAGTACTCCTTACACTTACCAACACAGTGCAAACCTAACAACACTTACCATCACAGTACTCCTTACATTCACCAACACAGTGCAAACCTAACAATACTTACCATCACAGTACTCCTTACACTTACCAATACAGTGCAAACCTAGCAAACTTACCATCATAGTACTTCTCACACTTACCAACACAGTGCAAACCTAGCAACACTTACCATCACAGTACTCCTTACACTTACCAGCACAGTGCAAACCTAGCAACACTTACCATCACAGTACTCCTCACACTTACCAACACAGTGCAAACCTAACAACACTTACTATCACAGTACTCCTCACACTTACCAACACAGTGCAAACCTAACAACACTTACCATCACAGTACTCCTTACACTCACCAACACAGTGCAAACCTAACACTTGCCATCACAGTACTCCTCACACTTACCAGCACAGTAGAAACCTAACAACACTTACCAGCATAGTACTCATCACACTTACCAACACAGTGCAAACCTAGAAACACTTACCATTATAGTACTCATTACACTTACCAACACAGTGCAAACCTAACACTTACCATTAGAGTACTCCTTACACTCACTAACACAGTGCAAAACTAACAACACTTACCATCACAGTACTCCTTACACTTACCAACACAGTGCAAACGTAGCAACACTTACCATCACAGTACTCCTTACACTCACCAACACAGTGCAAACCTAACACTTGCCATCACAGTACTCCTCACACTTACCAGCACAGTAGAAACCTAACAACACTTACCATCATAGTACTTCTCACACTTACCAACACAGTGCAAACCTAGAAACACTTGCCATTAGAGTACTCATTACACTCACCAACACAGTGCAAACCTAACAACACTTACCATCACAGTACTCCTTACACTTACCAACACAGTGCAAACCTAACACTTACCATTAGAGTACTCCTTACACTTACCAACACAGTGCAAACCTAACAACACTTACCATCACAGTATTCCTTACACTCACCAACACAGTGCAAACCTAGCAACACTTACCATCATAGTACTTCTCACACTTACCAACACAGTGCAAACCTAGCAACACTTACCATCAAAGTACTCCTCACTTAAAAACACAGTGCAAACCTAACATCACTTACCATCACAGTACTCTTTACACTTACCAACATAGTGCAAACCTAACAACACTTACCATCACAGTCTTACACTCATCAACACAGTGCAAACCTAACAACACTTGCCATCACAGTACTCCTCACACTTACCAGCACAGTAGAAACCTAACAACACTTACCATCATAGTACTAATTACACTCACCAACACAGTGCAAACCTAACACCTACCATCACAGTACTCATTACACACACCAACACAGTGCAAACCTAGCAACACTTACCATCACAGTACTCCTCACACTTACCAACACAGTGCAAAACTAGCAACACTTACCATCACAGTACTCCTTACACTCACAAACACAGTGCAAACCTAACAACACTTACCATCACAGTACTCCTTACACTTACCAACACAGTGCAAACCTAACAATTACCATTAGAGTACTCCTTACACTTACCAACACAGTGCAAACCTAACAACACTTACCATCACAGTACTCCTTACACTCACAAACACAGTGCAAACCTGGCAACACTTACCATCATAGTACTTCTCACACTTACCAACACAGTGCAAACCTAACAACACTTACCATCACAGTACTCCTTACACTCACCAACACAGTGCAAACCTAACAACACTTACCATCACAGTACTCCTTACACTTACCAACACAGTGCAAACCTAACAACACTTACCATCACAGTACTCCTTACACTCACCAACACATTGCAAACCTAACAACACTTACCATCACAGTACTCCTTCCACTTACCAACACAGTGCAAACGTAGCAACACTTACCATCACAGTACTCCTTACACTCACCAACACAGTGCAAACCTAACAGCACTTACCATCACAGTACTCCTTACACTCACCAACACAGTGCAAACCTAGCAACACTTACCATCATAGTACTTATCACACTTACCAACACAGTGCAAACCTAGCAACACTTACCATCACAGTACTCCTTACACTCATCAACACAGTGCAAACCTAACAACACTTGCCATCATAGTACTCCTCACACTTACCAGCACAGTAGAAACCTAACAACACTTACCATCATAGTACTAATTACACTCACCAACACAGTGCAAACCTAACACCTACCATCACAGTACTCATTACACACACCAACACAGTGCAAACCTAGCAACACTTACCATCACAGTACTCCTCACACTTACCAACACAGTACAAACCTAGCAACACTTACCATCACAGTACTCCTTACACTCACAAACACAGTGCAAACCTAACAACACTTACCATCACAGTACTCCTTACACTTACCAACACAGTGCAAACCTAACAATTACCATCATAGTACTTCTCACACTTACCAACACAGTGCAAACCTAGAAACACTTACCATTATAGTACTCCTTACACTTGCCAACACAGTGCAAACCTAACACTTACCATTAGAGTACTCCTTACACTCACTAACACAGTGCAAAACTAACACTTACCATCACAGTACTCCTTACACTTACCAACACAGTGCAAACCTAACACTTGCCATTAGAGTACTCCTTACACTCACCAACACAGTGCAAACCTAACAACACTTACCATCACAGTACTCCTTACACTTACCAACACAGTGCAAACCTAACACTTACCATTAGAGTACTCCTTACACTTACCAACACAGTGCAAACCTAACAACACTTACCATCACAGCATTCCTTACACTCACCAACACAGTGCAAACCTAGCAACACTTACCATCATAGTACTTCTCACACTTACCAACACAGTGCAAACCTAGCAACACTTACCATCAAAGTACTCCTCACTTAAAAACACAGTGCAAACCTAACATCACTTACCATCACAGTACTCTTTACACTTACCAACACAGTGCAAACCTAACAACACTTACCATCACAGTATTCCTTACACTCACCAACACAGTGCAAACCTAGCAACACTTACCATCATAGTACTTCTCACACTTACCAACACAGTGCAAACCTAGCAACACTTACCATCACAGTACTCCTTACACTCATCAACACAGTGCAAACCTAACAACACTTGCCATCATAGTACTCCTCACACTTACCAGCACAGTAGAAACCTAACAACACTTACCATCATAGTACTAATTACACTCACCAACACAGTGCAAACCTAACAACACTTACTATCACAGTACTCCTCACACTTACCAACACAGTGCAAACCTAACAACACTTACCATCACAGTACTCCTTACACTCACCAACACAGTGCAAACCTAACACTTGCCATTAGAGTACTCCTTACACTTACCAACACAGTGCAAACCTAACAACACTTACCATCACAGCATTCCTTACACTCACCAACACAGTGCAAACCTAGCAACACTTACCATCATAGTACTTCTCACACTTACCAACACAGTGCAAACCTAACAACACTTACCATCACAGTATTCCTTACACTCACCAACACAGTGCAAACCTAGCAACACTTACCGTCATAGTACTTCTCACACTTACCAACACAGTGCAAACCTAGCAACACTTACCATCACAGTACTCCTTACACTCATCAACACAGTGCAAACCTAACAACACTTGCCATCATAGTACTCCTCACACTTACCAGCACAGTAGAAACCTAACAACACTTACCATCATAGTACTAATTACACTCACCAACACAGTGCAAACCTAACACCTACCATCACAGTACTCATTACACACACCAACACAGTGCAAACCTAGCAACACTTACCATCACAGTACTCCTCACACTTACCAACACAGTGCAAACCTAGCAACACTTACCATCACAGTACTCCTTACACTCACAAACACAGTGCAAACCTAACAACACTTACCATCACAGTACTCCTTACACTTACCAACACAGTGCAAACCTAACAATTACCATTAGAGTACTCCTTACACTTACCAACACAGTGCAAACCTAACAACACTTACCATCACAGTACTCCTTACACTCACAAACACAGTGCAAACCTAGCAACACTTACCATCATAGTACTTCTCACACTTACCAACACAGTGCAAACCTAGCAACACTTACCATCACAGTACTCCTTACACTCACCAACACAGTGCAAACCTAACAACACTTACCATCACAGTACTCCTTACACTTACCAACACAGTGCAAACGTAGCAACACTTACCATCACAGTACTCCTTACACTCACCAACACAGTGCAAACCTAACAGCACTTACCATCACAGTACTCCTTACATTCACCAACACAGTGCAAACCTAACAATACTTACCATCACAGTACTCCTTACACTTACCAATACAGTGCAAACCTAGCAAACTTACCATCATAGTACTTCTCACACTTACCAACACAGTGCAAACCTAGCAACACTTACCATCACAGTACTCCTTACACTTACCAGCACAGTGCAAACCTAGCAACACTTACCATCACAGTACTCCTCACACTTACCAACACAGTGCAAACCTAACAACACTTACTATCACAGTACTCCTCACACTTACCAACACAGTGCAAACCTAACAACACTTACCATCACAGTACTCCTTACACTCACCAACACAGTGCAAACCTAACACTTGCCATCACAGTACTCCTCACACTTACCAGCACAGTAGAAACCTAACAACACTTACCAGCATAGTACTCATCACACTTACCAACACAGTGCAAACCTAGAAACACTTACCATTATAGTACTCCTTACACTTACCAACACAGTGCAAACCTAACACTTACCATTAGAGTACTCCTTACACTCACTAACACAGTGCAAAACTAACAACACTTACCATCACAGTACTCCTTACACTTACCAACACAGTGCAAACGTAGCAACACTTACCATCACAGTACTCCTTACACTCACCAACACAGTGCAAACCTAACACTTGCCATCACAGTACTCCTCACACTTACCAGCACAGTAGAAACCTAACAACACTTACCATCATAGTACTTCTCACACTTACCAACACAGTGCAAACCTAGAAACACTTGCCATTAGAGTACTCCTTACACTCACCAACACAGTGCAAACCTAACAACACTTACCATCACAGTACTCCTTACACTTACCAACACAGTGCAAACCTAACACTTACCATTAGAGTACTCCTTACACTTACCAACACAGTGCAAACCTAACAACACTTACCATCACAGTATTCCTTACACTCACCAACACAGTGCAAACCTAGCAACACTTACCATCATAGTACTTCTCACACTTACCAACACAGTGCAAACCTAGCAACACTTACCATCAAAGTACTCCTCACTTAAAAACACAGTGCAAACCTAACATCACTTACCATCACAGTACTCTTTACACTTACCAACACAGTGCAAACCTAACAACACTTACCATCACAGTCTTACACTCATCAACACAGTGCAAACCTAACAACACTTGCCATCACAGTACTCCTCACACTTACCAGCACAGTAGAAACCTAACAACACTTACCATCATAGTACTAATTACACTCACCAACACAGTGCAAACCTAACACCTACCATCACAGTACTCATTACACACACCAACACAGTGCAAACCTAGCAACACTTACCATCACAGTACTCCTCACACTTACCAACACAGTGCAAACCTAGCAACACTTACCATCACAGTACTCCTTACACTCACAAACACAGTGCAAACCTAACAACACTTACCATCACAGTACTCCTTACACTTACCAACACAGTGCAAACCTAACAATTACCATTAGAGTACTCCTTACACTTACCAACACAGTGCAAACCTAACAACACTTACCATCACAGTACTCCTTACACTCACAAACACAGTGCAAACCTGGCAACACTTACCATCACAGTACTTCTCACACTTACCAACACAGTGCAAACCTAACAACACTTACCATCACAGTACTCCTTACACTCACCAACACAGTGCAAACCTAACAACACTTACCATCACAGTACTCCTTACACTCACCAACACAGTGCAAACCTAACAGCACTTACCATCACAGTACTCCTTACACTCACCAACACAGTGCAAACCTAGCAACACTTACCATCATAGTACTTATCACACTTACCAACACAGTGCAAACGTAGCAACACTTACCATCACAGTACTCCTTACACTCACCAACACAGTGCAAACCTAACAGCACTTACCATCACAGTACTCCTTACACTCACCAACACAGTGCAAACCTAGCAACACTTACCATCATAGTACTTATCACACTTACCAACACAGTGCAAACCTAGCAACACTTACCATCACAGTACTCCTTACACTCATCAACACAGTGCAAACCTAACAACACTTGCCATCATAGTACTCCTCACACTTACCAGCACAGTAGAAACCTAACAACACTTACCATCATAGTACTAATTACACTCACCAACACAGTGCAAACCTAACACCTACCATCACAGTACTCATTACACACACCAACACAGTGCAAACCTAGCAACACTTACCATCACAGTACTCCTCACACTTACCAACACAGTACAAACCTAGCAACACTTACCATCACAGTACTCCTTACACTCACAAACACAGTGCAAACCTAACAACACTTACCATCACAGTACTCCTTACACTTACCAACACAGTGCAAACCTAACAATTACCATCATAGTACTTCTCACACTTACCAACACAGTGCAAACCTAGAAACACTTACCATTATAGTACTCCTTACACTTGCCAACACAGTGCAAACCTAACACCATTAGAGTACTCCTTACACTCACTAACACAGTGCAAAACTAACACTTACCATCACAGTACTCCTTACACTTACCAACACAGTGCAAACCTAACACTTACCATCACAGTACTCCTTACACTTACCAACACAGTGCAAACCTAACACTTACCATTAGAGTACTCCTTACACTTACCAACACAGTGCAAACCTAACAACACTTACCATCACAGCATTCCTTACACTCACCAACACAGTGCAAACCTAGCAACACTTACCATCATAGTACTTCTCACACTTACCAACACAGTGCAAACCTAGCAACACTTACCATCAAAGTACTCCTCACTTAAAAACACAGTGCAAACCTAACATCACTTACCATCACAGTACTCTTTACACTTACCAACACAGTGCAAACCTAACAACACTTACCATCACAGTATTCCTTACACTCACCAACACAGTGCAAACCTAGCAACACTTACCATCATAGTACTTCTCACACTTACCAACACAGTGCAAACCTAGCAACACTTACCATCACAGTACTCCTTACACTCATCAACACAGTGCAAACCTAACAACACTTGCCATCATAGTACTCCTCACACTTACCAGCACAGTAGAAACCTAACAACACTTACCATCATAGTACTAATTACACTCACCAACACAGTGCAAACCTAACACCTACCATCACAGTACTCATTACACACACCAACACAGTGCAAACCTAGCAACACTTACCATCACAGTACTCCTCACACTTACCAACACAGTGCAAACCTAGCAACACTTACCATCACAGTACTCCTTACACTCACAAACACAGTGCAAACCTAACAACACTTACCATCACAGTACTCCTTACACTTACCAACACAGTGCAAACCTAACAATTACCATTAGAGTACTCCTTACACTTACCAACACAGTGCAAACCTAACAACACTTACCATCACAGTACTCCTTACACTCACAAACACAGTGCAAACCTAGCAACACTTACCATCATAGTACTTCTCACACTTACCAACACAGTGCAAACCTAGCAACACTTACCATCACAGTACTCCTTACACTCACCAACACAGTGCAAACCTAACAACACTTACCATCACAGTACTCCTTACACTTACCAACACAGTGCAAACGTAGCAACACTTACCATCACAGTACTCCTTACACTCACCAACACAGTGCAAACCTAACAGCACTTACCATCACAGTACTCCTTACACTCACCAACACAGTGCAAACCTAACAACACTTACCATCACAGTACTCCTTACACTTACCAATACAGTGCAAACCTAGCAAACTTACCATCATAGTACTTCTCACACTTACCAACACAGTGCAAACCTAGCAACACTTACCATCACAGTACTCCTTACACTCACAAACACAGTGCAAACCTAACAACACTTACCATCACAGTACTCCTTACACTTACCAACACAGTGCAAACCTAACAATTACCATTAGAGTACTCCTTACACTTACCAACACAGTGCAAACCTAACAACACTTACCATCACAGTACTCCTTACACTCACAAACACAGTGCAAACCTAGCAACACTTACCACCATAGTACTTCTCACACTTACCAACACAGTGCAAACCTAGCAACACTTACCATCACAGTACTCCTTACACTCACCAACACAGTGCAAACCTAACAACACTTACCATCACAGTACTCCTTACACTTACCAACACAGTGCAAACGTAGCAACACTTACCATCACAGTACTCCTTACACTCACCAACACAGTGCAAACCTAACAGCACTTACCATCACAGTACTCCTTACACTCACCAACACAGTGCAAACCTAGCAACACTTACCATCATAGTACTTATCACACTTACCAACACAGTGCAAACCTAGCAACACTTACCATCACAGTACTCCTTACACTCATCAACACAGTGCAAACCTAACAACACTTGCCATCATAGTACTCCTCACACTTACCAGCACAGTAGAAACCTAACAACACTTACCATCATAGTACTAATTACACTCACCAACACAGTGCAAACCTAACACCTACCATCACAGTACTCATTACACACACCAACACAGTGCAAACCTAGCAACACTTACCATCACAGTACTCCTTACACTCACAAACACAGTGCAAACCTAACAACACTTACCATCACAGTACTCCTTACACTTACCAACACAGTGCAAACCTAACAATTACCATCATAGTACTTCTCACACTTACCAACACAGTGCAAACCTAGAAACACTTACCATTATAGTACTCCTTACACTTGCCAACACAGTGCAAACCTAACACTTACCATTAGAGTACTCCTTACACTCACTAACACAGTGCAAAACTAACACTTACCATCACAGTACTCCTTACACTTACCAACACAGTGCAAACCTAACACTTGCCATTAGAGTACTCCTTACACTCACCAACACAGTGCAAACCTAACAACACTTACCATCACAGTACTCCTTACACTTACCAACACAGTGCAAACCTAACACTTACCATTAGAGTACTCCTTACACTTACCAACACAGTGCAAACCTAACAACACTTACCATCACAGCATTCCTTACACTCACCAACACAGTGCAAACCTAGCAACACTTACCATCATAGTGCTTCTCACACTTACCAACACAGTGCAAACCTAGCAACACTTACCATCAAAGTACTCCTCACTTAAAAACACAGTGCAAACCTAACATCACTTACCATCACAGTACTCTTTACACTTACCAACACAGAGCAAACCTAACAACACTTACCATCACAGTACTCCTTACACTTACCAACACAGTGCAAACGTAGCAACACTTACCATCACAGTACTCCTTACACTCACCAACACTGCAAACCTAACAGCACTTACCATCACAGTACTCCTTACACTCACCAACACAGTGCAAACCTAACAACACTTACCATCACAGTACTCCTTACACTCACAAACACAGTGCAAACCTAGCAACACTTACCATCATAGTACTTCTCACACTTACCAACACAGTGCAAACCTAGCAACACTTACCATCACAGTACTCCTTACACTCACCAACACAGTGCAAACCTAACACTTGCCATCACAGTACTCCTCACACTTACCAGCACAGTGCAAACCTAGCAACACTTACCATCACAGTACTCCTCACACTTACCAACACAGTGCAAACCTAACAACACTTACTATCACAGTACTCCTCACACTTACCAACACAGTGCAAACCTAACAACACTTACCATCACAGTACTCCTTACACTCACCAACACAGTGCAAACCTAACAGCACTTACCATCACAGTACTCCTTACATTCACCAACACAGTGCAAACCTAACAATACTTACCATCACAGTACTCCTTACACTTACCAATACAGTGCAAACCTAGCAAACTTACCATCATAGTACTTCTCACACTTACCAACACAGTGCAAACCTAGCAACACTTACCATCACAGTACTCCTTACACTTACCAGCACAGTGCAAACCTAGCAACACTTACCATCACAGTACTCCTCACACTTACCAACACAGTGCAAACCTAACAACACTTACTATCACAGTACTCCTCACACTTACCAACACAGTGCAAACCTAACAACACTTACCATCACAGTACTCCTTACACTCACCAACACAGTGCAAACCTAACACTTGCCATCACAGTACTCCTCACACTTACCAGCACAGTAGAAACCTAACAACACTTACCAGCATAGTACTCATCACACTTACCAACACAGTGCAAACCTAGAAACACTTACCATTATAGTACTCCTTACACTTACCAACACAGTGCAAACCTAACACTTACCATTAGAGTACTCCTTACACTCACTAACACAGTGCAAAACTAACAACACTTACCATCACAGTACTCCTTACACTTACCAACACAGTGCAAACGTAGCAACACTTACCATCACAGTACTCCTTACACTCACCAACACAGTGCAAACCTAACACTTGCCATCACAGTACTCCTCACACTTACCAGCACAGTAGAAACCTAACAACACTTACCATCATAGTACTTCTCACACTTACCAACACAGTGCAAACCTAGAAACACTTGCCATTAGAGTACTCCTTACACTCACCAACACAGTGCAAACCTAACAACACTTACCATCACAGTACTCCTTACACTTACCAACACAGTGCAAACCTAACACTTACCATTAGAGTACTCCTTACACTTACCAACACAGTGCAAACCTAACAACACTTACCATCACAGTATTCCTTACACTCACCAACACAGTGCAAACCTAGCAACACTTACCATCATAGTACTTCTCACACTTACCAACACAGTGCAAACCTAGCAACACTTACCATCAAAGTACTCCTCACTTAAAAACACAGTGCAAACCTAACATCACTTACCATCACAGTACTCTTTACACTTACCAACACAGTGCAAACCTAACAACACTTACCATCACAGTCTTACACTCATCAACACAGTGCAAACCTAACAACACTTGCCATCACAGTACTCCTCACACTTACCAGCAACACAGTGCAAACCTAACACTTACCATTAGAGTACTCCTTACACTTACCAACACAGTGCAAACCTAACAACACTTACCATCACAGTATTCCTTACACTCACCAACACAGTGCAAACCTAGCAACACTTACCATCATAGTACTTCTCACACTTACCAACACAGTGCAAACCTAGCAACACTTACCATCAAAGTACTCCTCACTTAAAAACACAGTGCAAACCTAACATCACTTACCATCACAGTACTCTTTACACTTACCAACATAGTGCAAACCTAACAACACTTACCATCACAGTCTTACACTCATCAACACAGTGCAAACCTAACAACACTTGCCATCACAGTACTCCTCACACTTACCAGCACAGTAGAAACCTAACAACACTTACCATCATAGTACTAATTACACTCACCAACACAGTGCAAACCTAACACCTACCATCACAGTACTCATTACACACACCAACACAGTGCAAACCTAGCAACACTTACCATCACAGTACTCCTCACACTTACCAACACAGTGCAAAACTAGCAACACTTACCATCACAGTACTCCTTACACTCACAAACACAGTGCAAACCTAACAACACTTACCATCACAGTACTCCTTACACTTACCAACACAGTGCAAACCTAACAATTACCATTAGAGTACTCCTTACACTTACCAACACAGTGCAAACCTAACAACACTTACCATCACAGTACTCCTTACACTCACAAACACAGTGCAAACCTGGCAACACTTACCATCATAGTACTTCTCACACTTACCAACACAGTGCAAACCTAACAACACTTACCATCACAGTACTCCTTACACTCACCAACACAGTGCAAACCTAACAACACTTACCATCACAGTACTCCTTACACTTACCAACACAGTGCAAACCTAACAACACTTACCATCACAGTACTCCTTACACTCACCAACACATTGCAAACCTAACAACACTTACCATCACAGTACTCCTTCCACTTACCAACACAGTGCAAACGTAGCAACACTTACCATCACAGTACTCCTTACACTCACCAACACAGTGCAAACCTAACAGCACTTACCATCACAGTACTCCTTACACTCACCAACACAGTGCAAACCTAGCAACACTTACCATCATAGTACTTATCACACTTACCAACACAGTGCAAACCTAGCAACACTTACCATCACAGTACTCCTTACACTCATCAACACAGTGCAAACCTAACAACACTTGCCATCATAGTACTCCTCACACTTACCAGCACAGTAGAAACCTAACAACACTTACCATCATAGTACTAATTACACTCACCAACACAGTGCAAACCTAACACCTACCATCACAGTACTCATTACACACACCAACACAGTGCAAACCTAGCAACACTTACCATCACAGTACTCCTCACACTTACCAACACAGTACAAACCTAGCAACACTTACCATCACAGTACTCCTTACACTCACAAACACAGTGCAAACCTAACAACACTTACCATCACAGTACTCCTTACACTTACCAACACAGTGCAAACCTAACAATTACCATCATAGTACTTCTCACACTTACCAACACAGTGCAAACCTAGAAACACTTACCATTATAGTACTCCTTACACTTGCCAACACAGTGCAAACCTAACACTTACCATTAGAGTACTCCTTACACTCACTAACACAGTGCAAAACTAACACTTACCATCACAGTACTCCTTACACTTACCAACACAGTGCAAACCTAACACTTGCCATTAGAGTACTCCTTACACTCACCAACACAGTGCAAACCTAACAACACTTACCATCACAGTACTCCTTACACTTACCAACACAGTGCAAACCTAACACTTACCATTAGAGTACTCCTTACACTTACCAACACAGTGCAAACCTAACAACACTTACCATCACAGCATTCCTTACACTCACCAACACAGTGCAAACCTAGCAACACTTACCATCATAGTACTTCTCACACTTACCAACACAGTGCAAACCTAGCAACACTTACCATCAAAGTACTCCTCACTTAAAAACACAGTGCAAACCTAACATCACTTACCATCACAGTACTCTTTACACTTACCAACACAGTGCAAACCTAACAACACTTACCATCACAGTATTCCTTACACTCACCAACACAGTGCAAACCTAGCAACACTTACCATCATAGTACTTCTCACACTTACCAACACAGTGCAAACCTAGCAACACTTACCATCACAGTACTCCTTACACTCATCAACACAGTGCAAACCTAACAACACTTGCCATCATAGTACTCCTCACACTTACCAGCACAGTAGAAACCTAACAACACTTACCATCATAGTACTAATTACACTCACCAACACAGTGCAAACCTAACAACACTTACTATCACAGTACTCCTCACACTTACCAACACAGTGCAAACCTAACAACACTTACCATCACAGTACTCCTTACACTCACCAACACAGTGCAAACCTAACACTTGCCATTAGAGTACTCCTTACACTTACCAACACAGTGCAAACCTAACAACACTTACCATCACAGCATTCCTTACACTCACCAACACAGTGCAAACCTAGCAACACTTACCATCATAGTACTTCTCACACTTACCAACACAGTGCAAACCTAACAACACTTACCATCACAGTATTCCTTACACTCACCAACACAGTGCAAACCTAGCAACACTTACCGTCATAGTACTTCTCACACTTACCAACACAGTGCAAACCTAGCAACACTTACCATCACAGTACTCCTTACACTCATCAACACAGTGCAAACCTAACAACACTTGCCATCATAGTACTCCTCACACTTACCAGCACAGTAGAAACCTAACAACACTTACCATCATAGTACTAATTACACTCACCAACACAGTGCAAACCTAACACCTACCATCACAGTACTCATTACACACACCAACACAGTGCAAACCTAGCAACACTTACCATCACAGTACTCCTCACACTTACCAACACAGTGCAAACCTAGCAACACTTACCATCACAGTACTCCTTACACTCACAAACACAGTGCAAACCTAACAACACTTACCATCACAGTACTCCTTACACTTACCAACACAGTGCAAACCTAACAATTACCATTAGAGTACTCCTTACACTTACCAACACAGTGCAAACCTAACAACACTTACCATCACAGTACTCCTTACACTCACAAACACAGTGCAAACCTAGCAACACTTACCATCATAGTACTTCTCACACTTACCAACACAGTGCAAACCTAGCAACACTTACCATCACAGTACTCCTTACACTCACCAACACAGTGCAAACCTAACAACACTTACCATCACAGTACTCCTTACACTTACCAACACAGTGCAAACGTAGCAACACTTACCATCACAGTACTCCTTACACTCACCAACACAGTGCAAACCTAACAGCACTTACCATCACAGTACTCCTTACATTCACCAACACAGTGCAAACCTAACAATACTTACCATCACAGTACTCCTTACACTTACCAATACAGTGCAAACCTAGCAAACTTACCATCATAGTACTTCTCACACTTACCAACACAGTGCAAACCTAGCAACACTTACCATCACAGTACTCCTTACACTTACCAGCACAGTGCAAACCTAGCAACACTTACCATCACAGTACTCCTCACACTTACCAACACAGTGCAAACCTAACAACACTTACTATCACAGTACTCCTCACACTTACCAACACAGTGCAAACCTAACAACACTTACCATCACAGTACTCCTTACACTCACCAACACAGTGCAAACCTAACACTTGCCATCACAGTACTCCTCACACTTACCAGCACAGTAGAAACCTAACAACACTTACCAGCATAGTACTCATCACACTTACCAACACAGTGCAAACCTAGAAACACTTACCATTATAGTACTCCTTACACTTACCAACACAGTGCAAACCTAACACTTACCATTAGAGTACTCCTTACACTCACTAACACAGTGCAAAACTAACAACACTTACCATCACAGTACTCCTTACACTTACCAACACAGTGCAAACGTAGCAACACTTACCATCACAGTACTCCTTACACTCACCAACACAGTGCAAACCTAACACTTGCCATCACAGTACTCCTCACACTTACCAGCACAGTAGAAACCTAACAACACTTACCATCATAGTACTTCTCACACTTACCAACACAGTGCAAACCTAGAAACACTTGCCATTAGAGTACTCCTTACACTCACCAACACAGTGCAAACCTAACAACACTTACCATCACAGTACTCCTTACACTTACCAACACAGTGCAAACCTAACACTTACCATTAGAGTACTCCTTACACTTACCAACACAGTGCAAACCTAACAACACTTACCATCACAGTATTCCTTACACTCACCAACACAGTGCAAACCTAGCAACACTTACCATCATAGTACTTCTCACACTTACCAACACAGTGCAAACCTAGCAACACTTACCATCAAAGTACTCCTCACTTAAAAACACAGTGCAAACCTAACATCACTTACCATCACAGTACTCTTTACACTTACCAACACAGTGCAAACCTAACAACACTTACCATCACAGTCTTACACTCATCAACACAGTGCAAACCTAACAACACTTGCCATCACAGTACTCCTCACACTTACCAGCACAGTAGAAACCTAACAACACTTACCATCATAGTACTAATTACACTCACCAACACAGTGCAAACCTAACACCTACCATCACAGTACTCATTACACACACCAACACAGTGCAAACCTAGCAACACTTACCATCACAGTACTCCTCACACTTACCAACACAGTGCAAACCTAGCAACACTTACCATCACAGTACTCCTTACACTCACAAACACAGTGCAAACCTAACAACACTTACCATCACAGTACTCCTTACACTTACCAACACAGTGCAAACCTAACAATTACCATTAGAGTACTCCTTACACTTACCAACACAGTGCAAACCTAACAACACTTACCATCACAGTACTCCTTACACTCACAAACACAGTGCAAACCTGGCAACACTTACCATCACAGTACTTCTCACACTTACCAACACAGTGCAAACCTAACAACACTTACCATCACAGTACTCCTTACACTCACCAACACAGTGCAAACCTAACAACACTTACCATCACAGTACTCCTTACACTCACCAACACAGTGCAAACCTAACAGCACTTACCATCACAGTACTCCTTACACTCACCAACACAGTGCAAACCTAGCAACACTTACCATCATAGTACTTATCACACTTACCAACACAGTGCAAACGTAGCAACACTTACCATCACAGTACTCCTTACACTCACCAACACAGTGCAAACCTAACAGCACTTACCATCACAGTACTCCTTACACTCACCAACACAGTGCAAACCTAGCAACACTTACCATCATAGTACTTATCACACTTACCAACACAGTGCAAACCTAGCAACACTTACCATCACAGTACTCCTTACACTCATCAACACAGTGCAAACCTAACAACACTTGCCATCATAGTACTCCTCACACTTACCAGCACAGTAGAAACCTAACAACACTTACCATCATAGTACTAATTACACTCACCAACACAGTGCAAACCTAACACCTACCATCACAGTACTCATTACACACACCAACACAGTGCAAACCTAGCAACACTTACCATCACAGTACTCCTCACACTTACCAACACAGTACAAACCTAGCAACACTTACCATCACAGTACTCCTTACACTCACAAACACAGTGCAAACCTAACAACACTTACCATCACAGTACTCCTTACACTTACCAACACAGTGCAAACCTAACAATTACCATCATAGTACTTCTCACACTTACCAACACAGTGCAAACCTAGAAACACTTACCATTATAGTACTCCTTACACTTGCCAACACAGTGCAAACCTAACACCATTAGAGTACTCCTTACACTCACTAACACAGTGCAAAACTAACACTTACCATCACAGTACTCCTTACACTTACCAACACAGTGCAAACCTAACACTTACCATCACAGTACTCCTTACACTTACCAACACAGTGCAAACCTAACACTTACCATTAGAGTACTCCTTACACTTACCAACACAGTGCAAACCTAACAACACTTACCATCACAGCATTCCTTACACTCACCAACACAGTGCAAACCTAGCAACACTTACCATCATAGTACTTCTCACACTTACCAACACAGTGCAAACCTAGCAACACTTACCATCAAAGTACTCCTCACTTAAAAACACAGTGCAAACCTAACATCACTTACCATCACAGTACTCTTTACACTTACCAACACAGTGCAAACCTAACAACACTTACCATCACAGTATTCCTTACACTCACCAACACAGTGCAAACCTAGCAACACTTACCATCATAGTACTTCTCACACTTACCAACACAGTGCAAACCTAGCAACACTTACCATCACAGTACTCCTTACACTCATCAACACAGTGCAAACCTAACAACACTTGCCATCATAGTACTCCTCACACTTACCAGCACAGTAGAAACCTAACAACACTTACCATCATAGTACTAATTACACTCACCAACACAGTGCAAACCTAACACCTACCATCACAGTACTCATTACACACACCAACACAGTGCAAACCTAGCAACACTTACCATCACAGTACTCCTCACACTTACCAACACAGTGCAAACCTAGCAACACTTACCATCACAGTACTCCTTACACTCACAAACACAGTGCAAACCTAACAACACTTACCATCACAGTACTCCTTACACTTACCAACACAGTGCAAACCTAACAATTACCATTAGAGTACTCCTTACACTTACCAACACAGTGCAAACCTAACAACACTTACCATCACAGTACTCCTTACACTCACAAACACAGTGCAAACCTAGCAACACTTACCATCATAGTACTTCTCACACTTACCAACACAGTGCAAACCTAGCAACACTTACCATCACAGTACTCCTTACACTCACCAACACAGTGCAAACCTAACAACACTTACCATCACAGTACTCCTTACACTTACCAACACAGTGCAAACGTAGCAACACTTACCATCACAGTACTCCTTACACTCACCAACACAGTGCAAACCTAACAGCACTTACCATCACAGTACTCCTTACACTCACCAACACAGTGCAAACCTAACAACACTTACCATCACAGTACTCCTTACACTTACCAATACAGTGCAAACCTAGCAAACTTACCATCATAGTACTTCTCACACTTACCAACACAGTGCAAACCTAGCAACACTTACCATCACAGTACTCCTTACACTCACAAACACAGTGCAAACCTAACAACACTTACCATCACAGTACTCCTTACACTTACCAACACAGTGCAAACCTAACAATTACCATTAGAGTACTCCTTACACTTACCAACACAGTGCAAACCTAACAACACTTACCATCACAGTACTCCTTACACTCACAAACACAGTGCAAACCTAGCAACACTTACCACCATAGTACTTCTCACACTTACCAACACAGTGCAAACCTAGCAACACTTACCATCACAGTACTCCTTACACTCACCAACACAGTGCAAACCTAACAACACTTACCATCACAGTACTCCTTACACTTACCAACACAGTGCAAACGTAGCAACACTTACCATCACAGTACTCCTTACACTCACCAACACAGTGCAAACCTAACAGCACTTACCATCACAGTACTCCTTACACTCACCAACACAGTGCAAACCTAGCAACACTTACCATCATAGTACTTATCACACTTACCAACACAGTGCAAACCTAGCAACACTTACCATCACAGTACTCCTTACACTCATCAACACAGTGCAAACCTAACAACACTTGCCATCATAGTACTCCTCACACTTACCAGCACAGTAGAAACCTAACAACACTTACCATCATAGTACTAATTACACTCACCAACACAGTGCAAACCTAACACCTACCATCACAGTACTCATTACACACACCAACACAGTGCAAACCTAGCAACACTTACCATCACAGTACTCCTTACACTCACAAACACAGTGCAAACCTAACAACACTTACCATCACAGTACTCCTTACACTTACCAACACAGTGCAAACCTAACAATTACCATCATAGTACTTCTCACACTTACCAACACAGTGCAAACCTAGAAACACTTACCATTATAGTACTCCTTACACTTGCCAACACAGTGCAAACCTAACACTTACCATTAGAGTACTCCTTACACTCACTAACACAGTGCAAAACTAACACTTACCATCACAGTACTCCTTACACTTACCAACACAGTGCAAACCTAACACTTGCCATTAGAGTACTCCTTACACTCACCAACACAGTGCAAACCTAACAACACTTACCATCACAGTACTCCTTACACTTACCAACACAGTGCAAACCTAACACTTACCATTAGAGTACTCCTTACACTTACCAACACAGTGCAAACCTAACAACACTTACCATCACAGCATTCCTTACACTCACCAACACAGTGCAAACCTAGCAACACTTACCATCATAGTGCTTCTCACACTTACCAACACAGTGCAAACCTAGCAACACTTACCATCAAAGTACTCCTCACTTAAAAACACAGTGCAAACCTAACATCACTTACCATCACAGTACTCTTTACACTTACCAACACAGAGCAAACCTAACAACACTTACCATCACAGTACTCCTTACACTTACCAACACAGTGCAAACGTAGCAACACTTACCATCACAGTACTCCTTACACTCACCAACACTGCAAACCTAACAGCACTTACCATCACAGTACTCCTTACACTCACCAACACAGTGCAAACCTAACAACACTTACCATCACAGTACTCCTTACACTCACAAACACAGTGCAAACCTAGCAACACTTACCATCATAGTACTTCTCACACTTACCAACACAGTGCAAACCTAGCAACACTTACCATCACAGTACTCCTTACACTCACCAACACAGTGCAAACCTAACACTTGCCATCACAGTACTCCTCACACTTACCAGCACAGTGCAAACCTAGCAACACTTACCATCACAGTACTCCTCACACTTACCAACACAGTGCAAACCTAACAACACTTACTATCACAGTACTCCTCACACTTACCAACACAGTGCAAACCTAACAACACTTACCATCACAGTACTCCTTACACTCACCAACACAGTGCAAACCTAACAGCACTTACCATCACAGTACTCCTTACATTCACCAACACAGTGCAAACCTAACAATACTTACCATCACAGTACTCCTTACACTTACCAATACAGTGCAAACCTAGCAAACTTACCATCATAGTACTTCTCACACTTACCAACACAGTGCAAACCTAGCAACACTTACCATCACAGTACTCCTTACACTTACCAGCACAGTGCAAACCTAGCAACACTTACCATCACAGTACTCCTCACACTTACCAACACAGTGCAAACCTAACAACACTTACTATCACAGTACTCCTCACACTTACCAACACAGTGCAAACCTAACAACACTTACCATCACAGTACTCCTTACACTCACCAACACAGTGCAAACCTAACACTTGCCATCACAGTACTCCTCACACTTACCAGCACAGTAGAAACCTAACAACACTTACCAGCATAGTACTCATCACACTTACCAACACAGTGCAAACCTAGAAACACTTACCATTATAGTACTCCTTACACTTACCAACACAGTGCAAACCTAACACTTACCATTAGAGTACTCCTTACACTCACTAACACAGTGCAAAACTAACAACACTTACCATCACAGTACTCCTTACACTTACCAACACAGTGCAAACGTAGCAACACTTACCATCACAGTACTCCTTACACTCACCAACACAGTGCAAACCTAACACTTGCCATCACAGTACTCCTCACACTTACCAGCACAGTAGAAACCTAACAACACTTACCATCATAGTACTTCTCACACTTACCAACACAGTGCAAACCTAGAAACACTTGCCATTAGAGTACTCCTTACACTCACCAACACAGTGCAAACCTAACAACACTTACCATCACAGTACTCCTTACACTTACCAACACAGTGCAAACCTAACACTTACCATTAGAGTACTCCTTACACTTACCAACACAGTGCAAACCTAACAACACTTACCATCACAGTATTCCTTACACTCACCAACACAGTGCAAACCTAGCAACACTTACCATCATAGTACTTCTCACACTTACCAACACAGTGCAAACCTAGCAACACTTACCATCAAAGTACTCCTCACTTAAAAACACAGTGCAAACCTAACATCACTTACCATCACAGTACTCTTTACACTTACCAACACAGTGCAAACCTAACAACACTTACCATCACAGTCTTACACTCATCAACACAGTGCAAACCTAACAACACTTGCCATCACAGTACTCCTCACACTTACCAGCACAGTAGAAACCTAACAACACTTACCATCATAGTACTAATTACACTCACCAACACAGTGCAAACCTAACACCTACCATCACAGTACTCCTCACACTTACCAGCACAGTGCAAACCTAGCAACACTTACCATCACAGTACTCCTCACACTTACCAACACAGTGCAAACCTAACAACACTTACTATCACAGTACTCCTCACACTTACCAACACAGTGCAAACCTAACAACACTTACCATCACAGTACTCCTTACACTCACCAACACAGTGCAAACCTAACAGCACTTACCATCACAGTACTCCTTACATTCACCAACACAGTGCAAACCTAACAATACTTACCATCACAGTACTCCTTACACTTACCAATACAGTGCAAACCTAGCAAACTTACCATCATAGTACTTCTCACACTTACCAACACAGTGCAAACCTAGCAACACTTACCATCACAGTACTCCTTACACTTACCAGCACAGTGCAAACCTAGCAACACTTACCATCACAGTACTCCTCACACTTACCAACACAGTGCAAACCTAACAACACTTACTATCACAGTACTCCTCACACTTACCAACACAGTGCAAACCTAACAACACTTACCATCACAGTACTCCTTACACTCACCAACACAGTGCAAACCTAACACTTGCCATCACAGTACTCCTCACACTTACCAGCACAGTAGAAACCTAACAACACTTACCAGCATAGTACTCATCACACTTACCAACACAGTGCAAACCTAGAAACACTTACCATTATAGTACTCCTTACACTTACCAACACAGTGCAAACCTAACACTTACCATTAGAGTACTCCTTACACTCACTAACACAGTGCAAAACTAACAACACTTACCATCACAGTACTCCTTACACTTACCAACACAGTGCAAACGTAGCAACACTTACCATCACAGTACTCCTTACACTCACCAACACAGTGCAAACCTAACACTTGCCATCACAGTACTCCTCACACTTACCAGCACAGTAGAAACCTAACAACACTTACCATCATAGTACTTCTCACACTTACCAACACAGTGCAAACCTAGAAACACTTGCCATTAGAGTACTCCTTACACTCACCAACACAGTGCAAACCTAACAACACTTACCATCACAGTACTCCTTACACTTACCAACACAGTGCAAACCTAACACTTACCATTAGAGTACTCCTTACACTTACCAACACAGTGCAAACCTAACAACACTTACCATCACAGTATTCCTTACACTCACCAACACAGTGCAAACCTAGCAACACTTACCATCATAGTACTTCTCACACTTACCAACACAGTGCAAACCTAGCAACACTTACCATCAAAGTACTCCTCACTTAAAAACACAGTGCAAACCTAACATCACTTACCATCACAGTACTCTTTACACTTACCAACACAGTGCAAACCTAACAACACTTACCATCACAGTCTTACACTCATCAACACAGTGCAAACCTAACAACACTTGCCATCACAGTACTCCTCACACTTACCAGCACAGTAGAAACCTAACAACACTTACCATCATAGTACTAATTACACTCACCAACACAGTGCAAACCTAACACCTACCATCACAGTACTCATTACACACACCAACACAGTGCAAACCTAGCAACACTTACCATCACAGTACTCCTCACACTTACCAACACAGTGCAAACCTAGCAACACTTACCATCACAGTACTCCTTACACTCACAAACACAGTGCAAACCTAACAACACTTACCATCACAGTACTCCTTACACTTACCAACACAGTACAAACCTAACAATTACCATTAGAGTACTCCTTACACTTACCAACACAGTGCAAACCTAACAACACTTACCATCACAGTACTCCTTACACTCACAAACACAGTGCAAACCTGGCAACACTTACCATCACAGTACTTCTCACACTTACCAACACAGTGCAAACCTAACAACACTTACCATCACAGTACTCCTTACACTCACCAACACAGTGCAAACCTAACAACACTTACCATCACAGTACTCCTTACACTCACCAACACAGTGCAAACCTAACAGCACTTACCATCACAGTACTCCTTACACTCACCAACACAGTGCAAACCTAGCAACACTTACCATCATAGTACTTATCACACTTACCAACACAGTGCAAACGTAGCAACACTTACCATCACAGTACTCCTTACACTCACCAACACAGTGCAAACCTAACAGCACTTACCATCACAGTACTCCTTACACTCACCAACACAGTGCAAACCTAGCAACACTTACCATCATAGTACTTATCACACTTACCAACACAGTGCAAACCTAGCAACACTTACCATCACAGTACTCCTTACACTCATCAACACAGTGCAAACCTAACAACACTTGCCATCATAGTACTCCTCACACTTACCAGCACAGTAGAAACCTAACAACACTTACCATCATAGTACTAATTACACTCACCAACACAGTGCAAACCTAACACCTACCATCACAGTACTCATTACACACACCAACACAGTGCAAACCTAGCAACACTTACCATCACAGTACTCCTCACACTTACCAACACAGTACAAACCTAGCAACACTTACCATCACAGTACTCCTTACACTCACAAACACAGTGCAAACCTAACAACACTTACCATCACAGTACTCCTTACACTTACCAACACAGTGCAAACCTAACAATTACCATCATAGTACTTCTCACACTTACCAACACAGTGCAAACCTAGAAACACTTACCATTATAGTACTCCTTACACTTGCCAACACAGTGCAAACCTAACACCATTAGAGTACTCCTTACACTCACTAACACAGTGCAAAACTAACACTTACCATCACAGTACTCCTTACACTTACCAACACAGTGCAAACCTAACACTTACCATCACAGTACTCCTTACACTTACCAACACAGTGCAAACCTAACACTTACCATTAGAGTACTCCTTACACTTACCAACACAGTGCAAACCTAACAACACTTACCATCACAGCATTCCTTACACTCACCAACACAGTGCAAACCTAGCAACACTTACCATCATAGTACTTCTCACACTTACCAACACAGTGCAAACCTAGCAACACTTACCATCAAAGTACTCCTCACTTAAAAACACAGTGCAAACCTAACATCACTTACCATCACAGTACTCTTTACACTTACCAACACAGTGCAAACCTAACAACACTTACCATCACAGTATTCCTTACACTCACCAACACAGTGCAAACCTAGCAACACTTACCATCATAGTACTTCTCACACTTACCAACACAGTGCAAACCTAGCAACACTTACCATCACAGTACTCCTTACACTCATCAACACAGTGCAAACCTAACAACACTTGCCATCATAGTACTCCTCACACTTACCAGCACAGTAGAAACCTAACAACACTTACCATCATAGTACTAATTACACTCACCAACACAGTGCAAACCTAACACCTACCATCACAGTACTCATTACACACACCAACACAGTGCAAACCTAGCAACACTTACCATCACAGTACTCCTCACACTTACCAACACAGTGCAAACCTAGCAACACTTACCATCACAGTACTCCTTACACTCACAAACACAGTGCAAACCTAACAACACTTACCATCACAGTACTCCTTACACTTACCAACACAGTGCAAACCTAACAATTACCATTAGAGTACTCCTTACACTTACCAACACAGTGCAAACCTAACAACACTTACCATCACAGTACTCCTTACACTCACAAACACAGTGCAAACCTAGCAACACTTACCATCATAGTACTTCTCACACTTACCAACACAGTGCAAACCTAGCAACACTTACCATCACAGTACTCCTTACACTCACCAACACAGTGCAAACCTAACAACACTTACCATCACAGTACTCCTTACACTTACCAACACAGTGCAAACGTAGCAACACTTACCATCACAGTACTCCTTACACTCACCAACACAGTGCAAACCTAACAGCACTTACCATCACAGTACTCCTTACACTCACCAACACAGTGCAAACCTAACAACACTTACCATCACAGTACTCCTTACACTTACCAATACAGTGCAAACCTAGCAAACTTACCATCATAGTACTTCTCACACTTACCAACACAGTGCAAACCTAGCAACACTTACCATCACAGTACTCCTTACACTCACAAACACAGTGCAAACCTAACAACACTTACCATCACAGTACTCCTTACACTTACCAACACAGTGCAAACCTAACAATTACCATTAGAGTACTCCTTACACTTACCAACACAGTGCAAACCTAACAACACTTACCATCACAGTACTCCTTACACTCACAAACACAGTGCAAACCTAGCAACACTTACCACCATAGTACTTCTCACACTTACCAACACAGTGCAAACCTAGCAACACTTACCATCACAGTACTCCTTACACTCACCAACACAGTGCAAACCTAACAACACTTACCATCACAGTACTCCTTACACTTACCAACACAGTGCAAACGTAGCAACACTTACCATCACAGTACTCCTTACACTCACCAACACAGTGCAAACCTAACAGCACTTACCATCACAGTACTCCTTACACTCACCAACACAGTGCAAACCTAGCAACACTTACCATCATAGTACTTATCACACTTACCAACACAGTGCAAACCTAGCAACACTTACCATCACAGTACTCCTTACACTCATCAACACAGTGCAAACCTAACAACACTTGCCATCATAGTACTCCTCACACTTACCAGCACAGTAGAAACCTAACAACACTTACCATCATAGTACTAATTACACTCACCAACACAGTGCAAACCTAACACCTACCATCACAGTACTCATTACACACACCAACACAGTGCAAACCTAGCAACACTTACCATCACAGTACTCCTTACACTCACAAACACAGTGCAAACCTAACAACACTTACCATCACAGTACTCCTTACACTTACCAACACAGTGCAAACCTAACAATTACCATCATAGTACTTCTCACACTTACCAACACAGTGCAAACCTAGAAACACTTACCATTATAGTACTCCTTACACTTGCCAACACAGTGCAAACCTAACACTTACCATTAGAGTACTCCTTACACTCACTAACACAGTGCAAAACTAACACTTACCATCACAGTACTCCTTACACTTACCAACACAGTGCAAACCTAACACTTGCCATTAGAGTACTCCTTACACTCACCAACACAGTGCAAACCTAACAACACTTACCATCACAGTACTCCTTACACTTACCAACACAGTGCAAACCTAACACTTACCATTAGAGTACTCCTTACACTTACCAACACAGTGCAAACCTAACAACACTTACCATCACAGCATTCCTTACACTCACCAACACAGTGCAAACCTAGCAACACTTACCATCATAGTGCTTCTCACACTTACCAACACAGTGCAAACCTAGCAACACTTACCATCAAAGTACTCCTCACTTAAAAACACAGTGCAAACCTAACATCACTTACCATCACAGTACTCTTTACACTTACCAACACAGAGCAAACCTAACAACACTTACCATCACAGTACTCCTTACACTTACCAACACAGTGCAAACGTAGCAACACTTACCATCACAGTACTCCTTACACTCACCAACACTGCAAACCTAACAGCACTTACCATCACAGTACTCCTTACACTCACCAACACAGTGCAAACCTAACAACACTTACCATCACAGTACTCCTTACACTCACAAACACAGTGCAAACCTAGCAACACTTACCATCATAGTACTTCTCACACTTACCAACACAGTGCAAACCTAGCAACACTTACCATCACAGTACTCCTTACACTCACCAACACAGTGCAAACCTAACACTTGCCATCACAGTACTCCTCACACTTACCAGCACAGTGCAAACCTAGCAACACTTACCATCACAGTACTCCTCACACTTACCAACACAGTGCAAACCTAACAACACTTACTATCACAGTACTCCTCACACTTACCAACACAGTGCAAACCTAACAACACTTACCATCACAGTACTCCTTACACTCACCAACACAGTGCAAACCTAACACTTGCCATCACAGTACTCCTCACACTTACCAGCACAGTAGAAACCTAACAACACTTACCATCATAGTACTTCTCACACTTACCAACACAGTGCAAACCTAGAAACACTTACCATTATAGTACTCCTTACACTTACCAACACAGTGCAAACCTAACACTTACCATTAGAGTACTCCTTACACTCACTAACACAGTGCAAAACTAACAACACTTACCATCACAGTACTCCTTACACTTACCAACACAGTGCAAACGTAGCAACACTTACCATCACAGTACTCCTTACACTCACCAACACAGTGCAAACCTAACACTTGCCATCACAGTACTCCTCACACTTACCAGCACAGTAGAAACCTAACAACACTTACCATCATAGTACTTCTCACACTTACCAACACAGTGCAAACCTAGAAACACTTGCCATTAGAGTACTCCTTACACTCACCAACACAGTGCAAACCTAACAACACTTACCATCACAGTGCTCCTTACACTTACCAACACAGTGCAAACCTAACACTTACCATTAGAGTACTCCTTACACTTACCAACACAGTGCAAACCTAACAACACTTACCATCACAGCATTCCTTACACTCACCAACACAGTGCAAACCTAGCAACACTTACCATCATAATACTTCTCACACTTACCAACACAGTGCAAACCTAGCAACACTTACCATCAAAGTACTCCTCACTTAAAAACACAGTGCAAACCTAACATCACTTACCATCACAGTACTCTTTACACTTACCAACACAGTGCAAACCTAACAACACTTACCATCACAGTACTCCTTACACTTACCAACACAGTGCAAACGTAGCAACACTTACCATCACAGTACTCCTTACACTCACCAACACTGCAAACCTAACAGCACTTACCATCACAGTACTCCTTACACTCACCAACACAGTGCAAACCTAACAACACTTACCATCACAGTACTCCTTACACTCACAAACACAGTGCAAACCTAGCAACACTTACCATCATAGTACTTCTCACACTTACCAACACAGTGCAAACCTAGCAACACTTACCATCACAGTACTCCTTACACTCACCAACACAGTGCAAACCTAACACTTGCCATCACAGTACTCCTCACACTTACCAGCACAGTGCAAACCTAGCAACACTTACCATCACAGTACTCCTCACACTTACCAACACAGTGCAAACCTAACAACACTTACTATCACAGTACTCCTCACACTTACCAACACAGTGCAAACCTAACAACACTTACCATCCCAGTACTCCTTACACTCACCAACACAGTGCAAACCTAACACTTGCCATCACAGTACTCCTCACACTTACCAGCACAGTAGAAACCTAACAACACTTACCATCATAGTACTTCTCACACTTACCAACACAGTGCAAACCTAGCAACACTTACCATCAAAGTACTCCTCACTTAAAAACACAGTGCAAACCTAACATCACTTACCATCACAGTACTCTTTACACTTACCAACACAGTGCAAACCTAACAACACTTACCATCACAGTCTTACACTCATCAACACAGTGCAAACCTAACAACACTTGCCATCACAGTACTCCTCACACTTACCAGCACAGTAGAAACCTAACAACACTTACCATCATAGTACTAATTACACTCACCAACACAGTGCAAACCTAACACCTACCATCACAGTACTCATTACACACACCAACACAGTGCAAACCTAGCAACACTTACCATCACAGTACTCCTCACACTTACCAACACAGTGCAAACCTAGCAACACTTACCATCACAGTACTCCTTACACTCACAAACACAGTGCAAACCTAACAACACTTACCATCACAGTACTCCTTACACTTACCAACACAGTGCAAACCTAACAATTACCATTAGAGTACTCCTTACACTTACCAACACAGTGCAAACCTAACAACACTTACCATCACAGTACTCCTTACACTCACAAACACAGTGCAAACCTAGCAACACTTACCATCATAGTACTTCTCACACTTACCAACACAGTGCAAACCTAGCAACACTTACCATCACAGTACTCCTTACACTCACCAACACAGTGCAAACCTAACAACACTTACCATCACAGTACTCCTTACACTTACCAACACAGTGCAAACGTAGCAACACTTACCATCACAGTACTCCTTACACTCACCAACACAGTGCAAACCTAACAGCACTTACCATCACAGTACTCCTTACACTCACCAACACAGTGCAAACCTAGCAACACTTACCATCATAGTACTTATCACACTTACCAACACAGTGCAAACCTAGCAACACTTACCATCACAGTACTCCTTACACTCATCAACACAGTGCAAACCTAACAACACTTGCCATCATAGTACTCTTCACACTTACCAGCACAGTAGAAACCTAACAACACTTACCATCATAGTACTAATTACACTCACCAACACAGTGCAAACCTAACACCTACCATCACAGTACTCATTACACACACCAACACAGTGCAAACCTAGCAACACTTACCATCACAGTACTCCTCACACTTACCAACACAGTACAAACCTAGCAACACTTACCATCACAGTACTCCTTACACTCACAAACACAGTGCAAACCTAACAACACTTACCATCACAGTACTCCTTACACTTACCAACACAGTGCAAACCTAACAATTACCATCATAGTACTTCTCACACTTACCAACACAGTGCAAACCTAGAAACACTTACCATTATAGTACTCCTTACACTTGCCAACACAGTGCAAACCTAACACTTACCATTAGAGTACTCCTTACACTCACTAACACAGTGCAAAACTAACACTTACCATCACAGTACTCCTTACACTTACCAACACAGTGCAAACCTAACACTTGCCATTAGAGTACTCCTTACACTCACCAACACAGTGCAAACCTAACAACACTTACCATCACAGTACTCCTTACACTTACCAACACAGTGCAAACCTAACACTTACCATTAGAGTACTCCTTACACTTACCAACACAGTGCAAACCTAACAACACTTACCATCACAGCATTCCTTACACTCACCAACACAGTGCAAACCTAGCAACACTTACCATCATAGTACTTCTCACACTTACCAACACAGTGCAAACCTAGCAACACTTACCATCAAAGTACTCCTCACTTAAAAACACAGTGCAAACCTAACATCACTTACCATCACAGTACTCTTTACACTTACCAACACAGTGCAAACCTAACAACACTTACCATCACAGTACTCCTTACACTTACCAACACAGTGCAAACGTAGCAACACTTACCATCACAGTACTCCTTACACTCACCAACACTGCAAACCTAACAGCACTTACCATCACAGTACTCCTTACACTCACCAACACAGTGCAAACCTAACAACACTTACCATCACAGTACTCCTTACACTCACAAACACAGTGCAAACCTAGCAACACTTACCATCATAGTACTTCTCACACTTACCAACACAGTGCAAACCTAGCAACACTTACCATCACAGTACTCCTTACACTCACCAACACAGTGCAAACCTAACACTTGCCATCACAGTACTCCTCACACTTACCAGCACAGTGCAAACCTAGCAACACTTACCATCACAGTACTCCTCACACTTACCAACACAGTGCAAACCTAACAACACTTACTATCACAGTACTCCTCACACTTACCAACACAGTGCAAACCTAACAACACTTACCATCACAGTACTCCTTACACTCACCAACACAGTGCAAACCTAACACTTGCCATCACAGTACTCCTCACACTTACCAGCACAGTAGAAACCTAACAACACTTACCATCATAGTACTTCTCACACTTACCAACACAGTGCAAACCTAGAAACACTTACCATTATAGTACTCCTTACACTTACCAACACAGTGCAAACCTAACACTTACCATTAGAGTACTCCTTACACTCACTAACACAGTGCAAAACTAACAACACTTACCATCACAGTACTCCTTACACTTACCAACACAGTGCAAACGTAGCAACACTTACCATCACAGTACTCCTTACACTCACCAACACAGTGCAAACCTAACACTTGCCATCACAGTACTCCTCACACTTACCAGCACAGTAGAAACCTAACAACACTTACCATCATAGTACTTCTCACACTTACCAACACAGTGCAAACCTAGAAACACTTGCCATTAGAGTACTCCTTACACTCACCAACACAGTGCAAACCTAACAACACTTACCATCACAGTACTCCTTACACTTACCAACACAGTGCAAACCTAACACTTACCATTAGAGTACTCCTTACACTTACCAACACAGTGCAAACCTAACAACACTTACCATCACAGTATTCCTTACACTCACCAACACAGTGCAAACCTAGCAACACTTACCATCATAGTACTTCTCACACTTACCAACACAGTGCAAACCTAGCAACACTTACCATCAAAGTACTCCTCACTTAAAAACACAGTGCAAACCTAACATCACTTACCATCACAGTACTCTTTACACTTACCAACACAGTGCAAACCTAACAACACTTACCATCACAGTCTTACACTCATCAACACAGTGCAAACCTAACAACACTTGCCATCACAGTACTCCTCACACTTACCAGCACAGTAGAAACCTAACAACACTTACCATCATAGTACTAATTACACTCACCAACACAGTGCAAACCTAACACCTACCATCACAGTACTCATTACACACACCAACACAGTGCAAACCTAGCAACACTTACCATCACAGTACTCCTCACACTTACCAACACAGTGCAAACCTAGCAACACTTACCATCACAGTACTCCTTACACTCACAAACACAGTGCAAACCTAACAACACTTACCATCACAGTACTCCTTACACTTACCAACACAGTGCAAACCTAACAATTACCATTAGAGTACTCCTTACACTTACCAACACAGTGCAAACCTAACAACACTTACCATCACAGTACTCCTTACACTCACAAACACAGTGCAAACCTGGCAACACTTACCATCATAGTACTTCTCACACTTACCAACACAGTGCAAACCTAGCAACACTTACCATCACAGTACTCCTTACACTCACCAACACATTGCAAACCTAACAACACTTACCATCACAGTACTCCTTACACTTACCAACACAGTGCAAACGTAGCAACACTTACCATCACAGTACTCCTTACACTCACCAACACAGTGCAAACCTAACAGCACTTACCATCACAGTACTCCTTACACTCACCAACACAGTGCAAACCTAGCAACACTTACCATCATAGTACTTATCACACTTACCAACACAGTGCAAACCTAGCAACACTTACCATCACAGTACTCCTTACACTCATCAACACAGTGCAAACCTAACAACACTTGCCATCATAGTACTACTCACACTTACCAGCACAGTAGAAACCTAACAACACTTACCATCATAGTACTAATTACACTCACCAACACAGTGCAAACCTAACACCTACCATCACAGTACTCATTACACACACCAACACAGTGCAAACCTAGCAACACTTACCATCACAGTACTCCTCACACTTACCAACACAGTACAAACCTAGCAACACTTACCATCACAGTACTCCTTACACTCACAAACACAGTGCAAACCTAACAACACTTACCATCACAGTACTCCTTACACTTACCAACACAGTGCAAACCTAACAATTACCATCATAGTACTTCTCACACTTACCAACACAGTGCAAACCTAGAAACACTTACCATTATAGTACTCCTTACACTTGCCAACACAGTGCAAACCTAACACTTACCATTAGAGTACTCCTTACACTCACTAACACAGTGCAAAACTAACACTTACCATCACAGTACTCCTTACACTTACCAACACAGTGCAAACCTAACACTTGCCATTAGAGTACTCCTTACACTCACCAACACAGTGCAAACCTAACAACACTTACCATCACAGTACTCCTTACACTTACCAACACAGTGCAAACCTAACACTTACCATTAGAGTACTCCTTACACTTACCAGCACAGTAGAAACCTAACAACACTTACCATCATAGTACTTCTCACACTTACCAACACAGTGCAAACCTAGAAACACTTGCCATTAGAGTACTCCTTACACTCACCAACACAGTGCAAACCTAACAACACTTACCATCACAGTACTCCTTACACTTACCAACACAGTGCAAACCTAACACTTACCATTAGAGTACTCCTTACACTTACCAACACAGTGCAAACCTAACAACACTTACCATCACAGTATTCCTTACACTCACCAACACAGTGCAAACCTAGCAACACTTACCATCATAGTACTTCTCACACTTACCAACACAGTGCAAACCTAGCAACACTTACCATCAAAGTACTCCTCACTTAAAAACACAGTGCAAACCTAACATCACTTACCATCACAGTACTCTTTACACTTACCAACACAGTGCAAACCTAACAACACTTACCATCACAGTCTTACACTCATCAACACAGTGCAAACCTAACAACACTTGCCATCACAGTACTCCTCACACTTACCAGCACAGTAGAAACCTAACAACACTTACCATCATAGTACTAATTACACTCACCAACACAGTGCAAACCTAACACCTACCATCACAGTACTCATTACACACACCAACACAGTGCAAACCTAGCAACACTTACCATCACAGTACTCCTCACACTTACCAACACAGTGCAAACCTAGCAACACTTACCATCACAGTACTCCTTACACTCACAAACACAGTGCAAACCTAACAACACTTACCATCACAGTACTCCTTACACTTACCAACACAGTGCAAACCTAACAATTACCATTAGAGTACTCCTTACACTTACCAACACAGTGCAAACCTAACAACACTTACCATCACAGTACTCCTTACACTCACAAACACAGTGCAAACCTGGCAACACTTACCATCATAGTACTTCTCACACTTACCAACACAGTGCAAACCTAGCAACACTTACCATCACAGTACTCCTTACACTCACCAACACATTGCAAACCTAACAACACTTACCATCACAGTACTCCTTACACTTACCAACACAGTGCAAACGTAGCAACACTTACCATCACAGTACTCCTTACACTCACCAACACAGTGCAAACCTAACAGCACTTACCATCACAGTACTCCTTACACTCACCAACACAGTGCAAACCTAGCAACACTTACCATCATAGTACTTATCACACTTACCAACACAGTGCAAACCTAGCAACACTTACCATCACAGTACTCCTTACACTCATCAACACAGTGCAAACCTAACAACACTTGCCATCATAGTACTACTCACACTTACCAGCACAGTAGAAACCTAACAACACTTACCATCATAGTACTAATTACACTCACCAACACAGTGCAAACCTAACACCTACCATCACAGTACTCATTACACACACCAACACAGTGCAAACCTAGCAACACTTACCATCACAGTACTCCTCACACTTACCAACACAGTACAAACCTAGCAACACTTACCATCACAGTACTCCTTACACTCACAAACACAGTGCAAACCTAACAACACTTACCATCACAGTACTCCTTACACTTACCAACACAGTGCAAACCTAACAATTACCATCATAGTACTTCTCACACTTACCAACACAGTGCAAACCTAGAAACACTTACCATTATAGTACTCCTTACACTTGCCAACACAGTGCAAACCTAACACTTACCATTAGAGTACTCCTTACACTCACTAACACAGTGCAAAACTAACACTTACCATCACAGTACTCCTTACACTTACCAACACAGTGCAAACCTAACACTTGCCATTAGAGTACTCCTTACACTCACCAACACAGTGCAAACCTAACAACACTTACCATCACAGTACTCCTTACACTTACCAACACAGTGCAAACCTAACACTTACCATTAGAGTACTCCTTACACTTACCAACACAGTGCAAACCTAACAACACTTACCATCACAGCATTCCTTACACTCACCAACACAGTGCAAACCTAGCAACACTTACCATCATAGTACTTCTCACACTTACCAACACAGTGCAAACCTAGCAACACTTACCATCAAAGTACTCCTCACTTAAAAACACAGTGCAAACCTAACATCACTTACCATCACAGTACTCTTTACACTTACCAACACAGTGCAAACCTAACAACACTTACCATCACAGTATTCCTTACACTCACCAACACAGTGCAAACCTAGCAACACTTACCATCATAGTACTTCTCACACTTACCAACACAGTGCAAACCTAGCAACACTTACCATCACAGTACTCCTTACACTCATCAACACAGTGCAAACCTAACAACACTTGCCATCATAGTACTCCTCACACTTACCAGCACAGTAGAAACCTAACAACACTTACCATCATAGTACTAATTACACTCACCAACACAGTGCAAACCTAACACCTACCATCACAGTACTCATTACACACACCAACACAGTGCAAACCTAGCAACACCATCACAGTACTCCTCACACTTACCAACACAGTGCAAACCTAGCAACACTTACCATCACAGTACTCCTTACACTCACAAACACAGTGCAAACCTAACAACACTTACCATCACAGTACTCCTTACACTTACCAACACAGTGCAAACCTAACAATTACCATTAGAGTACTCCTTACACTTACCAACACAGTGCAAACCTAACAACACTTACCATCACAGTACTCCTTACACTCACAAACACAGTGCAAACCTAGCAACACTTACCATCATAGTACTTCTCACACTTACCAACACAGTGCAAACCTAGCAACACTTACCATCACAGTACTCCTTACACTCACCAACACAGTGCAAACCTAACAACACTTACCATCACAGTACTCCTTACACTTACCAACACAGTGCAAACGTAGCAACACTTACCATCACAGTACTCCTTACACTCACCAACACAGTGCAAACCTAACAGCACTTACCATCACAGTACTCCTTACATTCACCAACACAGTGCAAACCTAACAATACTTACCATCACAGTACTCCTTACACTTACCAATACAGTGCAAACCTAGCAAACTTACCATCATAGTACTTCTCACACTTACCAACACAGTGCAAACCTAGCAACACTTACCATCACAGTACTCCTTACACTTACCAGCACAGTGCAAACCTAGCAACACTTACCATCACAGTACTCCTCACACTTACCAACACAGTGCAAACCTAACAACACTTACTATCACAGTACTCCTCACACTTACCAACACAGTGCAAACCTAACAATACTTACCATCACAGTACTCCTTACACTCACCAACACAGTGCAAACCTAACACTTGCCATCACAGTACTCCTCACACTTACCAGCACAGTAGAAACCTAACAACACTTACCAGCATAGTACTCATCACACTTACCAACACAGTGCAAACCTAGAAACACTTACCATTATAGTACTCCTTACACTTACCAACACAGTGCAAACCTAACACTTACCATTAGAGTACTCCTTACACTCACTAACACAGTGCAAAACTAACAACACTTACCATCACAGTACTCCTTACACTTACCAACACAGTGCAAACGTAGCAACACTTACCATCACAGTACTCCTTACACTCACCAACACAGTGCAAACCTAACACTTGCCATCACAGTACTCCTCACACTTACCAGCACAGTAGAAACCTAACAACACTTACCATCATAGTACTTCTCACACTTACCAACACAGTGCAAACCTAGAAACACTTGCCATTAGAGTACTCCTTACACTCACCAACACAGTGCAAACCTAACAACACTTACCATCACAGTACTCCTTACACTTACCAACACAGTGCAAACCTAACACTTACCATTAGAGTACTCCTTACACTTACCAACACAGTGCAAACCTAACAACACTTACCATCACAGTATTCCTTACACTCACCAACACAGTGCAAACCTAGCAACACTTACCATCATAGTACTTCTCACACTTACCAACACAGTGCAAACCTAGCAACACTTACCATCAAAGTACTCCTCACTTAAAAACACAGTGCAAACCTAACATCACTTACCATCACAGTACTCTTTACACTTACCAACACAGTGCAAACCTAACAACACTTACCATCACAGTCTTACACTCATCAACACAGTGCAAACCTAACAACACTTGCCATCACAGTACTCCTCACACTTACCAGCACAGTAGAAACCTAACAACACTTACCATCATAGTACTAATTACACTCACCAACACAGTGCAAACCTAACACATACCATCACAGTACTCATTACACACACCAACACAGTGCAAACCTAGCAACACTTACCATCACAGTACTCCTCACACTTACCAACACAGTGCAAACCTAGCAACACTTACCATCACAGTACTCCTTACACTCACAAACACAGTGCAAACCTAACAACACTTACCATCACAGTACTCCTTACACTTACCAACACAGTGCAAACCTAACAATTACCATTAGAGTACTCCTTACACTTACCAACACAGTGCAAACCTAACAACACTTACCATCACAGTACTCCTTACACTCACAAACACAGTGCAAACCTGGCAACACTTACCATCATAGTACTTCTCACACTTACCAACACAGTGCAAACCTAACAACACTTACCATCACAGTACTCCTTACACTCACCAACACAGTGCAAACCTAACAACACTTACCATCACAGTACTCCTTACACTTACCAACACAGTGCAAACCTAACAACACTTACCATCACAGTACTCCTTACACTCACCAACACATTGCAAACCTAACAACACTTACCATCACAGTACTCCTTCCACTTACCAACACAGTGCAAACGTAGCAACACTTACCATCACAGTACTCCTTACACTCACCAACACAGTGCAAACCTAACAGCACTTACCATCACAGTACTCCTTACACTCACCAACACAGTGCAAACCTAGCAACACTTACCATCATAGTACTTATCACACTTACCAACACAGTGCAAACCTAGCAACACTTACCATCACAGTACTCCTTACACTCATCAACACAGTGCAAACCTAACAACACTTGCCATCATAGTACTCCTCACACTTACCAGCACAGTAGAAACCTAACAACACTTACCATCATAGTACTAATTACACTCACCAACACAGTGCAAACCTAACACCTACCATCACAGTACTCATTACACACACCAACACAGTGCAAACCTAGCAACACTTACCATCACAGTACTCCTCACACTTACCAACACAGTACAAACCTAGCAACACTTACCATCACAGTACTCCTTACACTCACAAACACAGTGCAAACCTAACAACACTTACCATCACAGTACTCCTTACACTTACCAACACAGTGCAAACCTAACAATTACCATCATAGTACTTCTCACACTTACCAACACAGTGCAAACCTAGAAACACTTACCATTATAGTACTCCTTACACTTGCCAACACAGTGCAAACCTAACACTTACCATTAGAGTACTCCTTACACTCACTAACACAGTGCAAAACTAACACTTACCATCACAGTACTCCTTACACTTACCAACACAGTGCAAACCTAACACTTGCCATTAGAGTACTCCTTACACTCACCAACACAGTGCAAACCTAACAACACTTACCATCACAGTACTCCTTACACTTACCAACACAGTGCAAACCTAACACTTACCATTAGAGTACTCCTTACACTTACCAACACAGTGCAAACCTAACAACACTTACCATCACAGCATACCTTACACTCACCAACACAGTGCAAACCTAGCAACACTTACCATCATAGTACTTCTCACACTTACCAACACAGTGCAAACCTAGCAACACTTACCATCAAAGTACTCCTCACTTAAAAACACAGTGCAAACCTAACATCACTTACCATCACAGTACTCTTTACACTTACCAACACAGTGCAAACCTAACAACACTTACCATCACAGTATTCCTTACACTCACCAACACAGTGCAAACCTAGCAACACTTACCATCATAGTACTTCTCACACTTACCAACACAGTGCAAACCTAGCAACACTTACCATCACAGTACTCCTTACACTCATCAACACAGTGCAAACCTAACAACACTTGCCATCATAGTACTCCTCACACTTACCAGCACAGTAGAAACCTAACAACACTTACCATCATAGTACTAATTACACTCACCAACACAGTGCAAACCTAACACCTACCATCACAGTACTCATTACACACACCAACACAGTGCAAACCTAGCAACACTTACCATCACAGTACTCCTCACACTTACCAACACAGTGCAAACCTAGCAACACTTACCATCACAGTACTCCTTACACTCACAAACACAGTGCAAACCTAACAACACTTACCATCACAGTACTCCTTACACTTACCAACACAGTGCAAACCTAACAATTACCATTAGAGTACTCCTTACACTTACCAACACAGTGCAAACCTAACAACACTTACCATCACAGTACTCCTTACACTCACAAACACAGTGCAAACCTAGCAACACTTACCATCATAGTACTTCTCACACTTACCAACACAGTGCAAACCTAGCAACACTTACCATCACAGTACTCCTTACACTCACCAACACAGTGCAAACCTAACAACACTTACCATCACAGTACTCCTTACACTTACCAACACAGTGCAAACGTAGCAACACTTACCATCACAGTACTCCTTACACTCACCAACACAGTGCAAACCTAACAGCACTTACCATCACAGTACTCCTTACATTCACCAACACAGTGCAAACCTAACAATACTTACCATCACAGTACTCCTTACACTTACCAATACAGTGCAAACCTAGCAAACTTACCATCATAGTACTTCTCACACTTACCAACACAGTGCAAACCTAGCAACACTTACCATCACAGTACTCCTTACACTTACCAGCACAGTGCAAACCTAGCAACACTTACCATCACAGTACTCCTCACACTTACCAACACAGTGCAAACCTAACAACACTTACTATCACAGTACTCCTCACACTTACCAACACAGTGCAAACCTAACAACACTTACCATCACAGTACTCCTTACACTCACCAACACAGTGCAAACCTAACACTTGCCATCACAGTACTCCTCACACATACCAGCACAGTAGAAACCTAACAACACTTACCAGCATAGTACTCATCACACTTACCAACACAGTGCAAACCTAGAAACACTTACCATTATAGTACTCCTTACACTTACCAACACAGTGCAAACCTAACACTTACCATTAGAGTACTCCTTACACTCACTAACACAGTGCAAAACTAACAACACTTACCATCACAGTACTCCTTACACTTACCAACACAGTGCAAACGTAGCAACACTTACCATCACAGTACTCCTTACACTCACCAACACAGTGCAAACCTAACACTTGCCATCACAGTACTCCTCACACTTACCAGCACAGTAGAAACCTAACAACACTTACCATCATAGTACTTCTCACACTTACCAACACAGTGCAAACCTAGAAACACTTGCCATTAGAGTACTCCTTACACTCACCAACACAGTGCAAACCTAACAACACTTACCATCACAGTACTCCTTACACTTACCAACACAGTGCAAACCTAACACTTACCATTAGAGTACTCCTTACACTTACCAACACAGTGCAAACCTAACAACACTTACCATCACAGTATTCCTTACACTCACCAACACAGTGCAAACCTAGCAACACTTACCATCATAGTACTTCTCACACTTACCAACACAGTGCAAACCTAGCAACACTTACCATCAAAGTACTCCTCACTTAAAAACACAGTGCAAACCTAACATCACTTACCATCACAGTACTCTTTACACTTACCAACACAGTGCAAACCTAACAACACTTACCATCACAGTCTTACACTCATCAACACAGTGCAAACCTAACAACACTTGCCATCACAGTACTCCTCACACTTACCAGCACAGTAGAAACCTAACAACACTTACCATCATAGTACTAATTACACTCACCAACACAGTGCAAACCTAACACCTACCATCACAGTACTCATTACACACACCAACACAGTGCAAACCTAGCAACACTTACCATCACAGTACTCCTCACACTTACCAACACAGTGCAAACCTAGCAACACTTACCATCACAGTACTCCTTACACTCACAAACACAGTGCAAACCTAACAACACTTACCATCACAGTACTCCTTACACTTACCAACACAGTGCAAACCTAACAATTACCATTAGAGTACTCCTTACACTTACCAACACAGTGCAAACCTAACAACACTTACCATCACAGTACTCCTTACACTCACAAACACAGTGCAAACCTGGCAACACTTACCATCATAGTACTTCTCACACTTACCAACACAGTGCAAACCTAACAACACTTACCATCACAGTACTCCTTACACTCACCAACACAGTGCAAACCTAACAACACTTACCATCACAGTACTCCTTACACTTACCAACACAGTGCAAACGTAGCAACACTTACCATCACAGTACTCCTTACACTCACCAACACAGTGCAAACCTAACAGCACTTACCATCACAGTACTCCTTACACTCACCAACACAGTGCAAACCTAGCAACACTTACCATCATAGTACTTATCACACTTACCAACACAGTGCAAACGTAGCAACACTTACCATCACAGTACTCCTTACACTCACCAACACAGTGCAAACCTAACAGCACTTACCATCACAGTACTCCTCACACTCACCAACACAGTGCAAACCTAGCAACACTTACCATCATAGTACTTATCACACTTACCAACACAGTGCAAACCTAGCAACACTTACCATCACAGTACTCCTTACACTCATCAACACAGTGCAAACCTAACAACACTTGCCATCATAGTACTCCTCACACTTACCAGCACAGTAGAAACCTAACAACACTTACCATCATAGTACTAATTACACTCACCAACACAGTGCAAACCTAACACCTACCATCACAGTACTCATTACACACACCAACACAGTGCAAACCTAGCAACACTTACCATCACAGTACTCCTCACACTTACCAACACAGTACAAACCTAGCAACACTTACCATCACAGTACTCCTTACACTCACAAACACAGTGCAAACCTAACAACACTTACCATCACAGTACTCCTTACACTTACCAACACAGTGCAAACCTAACAATTACCATCATAGTACTTCTCACACTTACCAACACAGTGCAAACCTAGAAACACTTACCATTATAGTACTCCTTACACTTGCCAACACAGTGCAAACCTAACACTTACCATTAGAGTACTCCTTACACTCACTAACACAGTGCAAAACTAACACTTACCATCACAGTACTCCTTACACTTACCAACACAGTGCAAACCTAACACTTGCCATTAGAGTACTCCTTACACTCACCAACACAGTGCAAACCTAACAACACTTACCATCACAGTACTCCTTACACTTACCAACACAGTGCAAACCTAACACTTACCATTAGAGTACTCCTTACACTTACCAACACAGTGCAAACCTAACAACACTTACCATCACAGCATTCCTTACACTCACCAACACAGTGCAAACCTAGCAACACTTACCATCATAGTACTTCTCACACTTACCAACACAGTGCAAACCTAGCAACACTTACCATCAAAGTACTCCTCACTTAAAAACACAGTGCAAACCTAACATCACTTACCATCACAGTACTCTTTACACTTACCAACACAGTGCAAACCTAACAACACTTACCATCACAGTATTCCTTACACTCACCAACACAGTGCAAACCTAGCAACACTTACCATCATAGTACTTCTCACACTTACCAACACAGTGCAAACCTAGCAACACTTACCATCACAGTACTCCTTACACTCATCAACACAGTGCAAACCTAACAACACTTGCCATCATAGTACTCCTCACACTTACCAGCACAGTAGAAACCTAACAACACTTACCATCATAGTACTAATTACACTCACCAACACAGTGCAAACCTAACACCTACCATCACAGTACTCATTACACACACCAACACAGTGCAAACCTAGCAACACTTACCATCACAGTACTCCTCACACTTACCAACACAGTGCAAACCTAGCAACTCTTACCATCACAGTACTCCTTACACTCACAAACACAGTGCAAACCTAACAACACTTACCATCACAGTACTCCTTACACTTACCAACACAGTGCAAACCTAACAATTACCATTAGAGTACTCCTTACACTTACCAACACAGTGCAAACCTAACAACACTTACCATCACAGTACTCCTTACACTCACAAACACAGTGCAAACCTAGCAACACTTACCATCATAGTACTTCTCACACTTACCAACACAGTGCAAACCTAGCAACACTTACCATCACAGTACTCCTTACACTCACCAACACAGTGCAAACCTAACAACACTTACCATCACAGTACTCCTTACACTTACCAACACAGTGCAAACGTAGCAACACTTACCATCACAGTACTCCTTACACTCACCAACACAGTGCAAACCTAACAGCACTTACCATCACAGTACTCCTTACACTCACCAACACAGTGCAAACCTAACAACACTTACCATCACAGTACTCCTTACACTTACCAATACAGTGCAAACCTAGCAAACTTACCATCATAGTACTTCTCACACTTACCAACACAGTGCAAACCTAGCAACACTTACCATCACAGTACTCCTTACACTCACCAACACAGTGCAAACCTAACACTTGCCATCACAGTACTCCTCACACTTACCAGCACAGTAGAAACCTAACAACACTTACCATCATAGTACTCATCACACTTACCAACACAGTGCAAACCTAGCAACACTTACCATCACAGTACTCCTCACACTTACCAACACAGTGCAAACCTAACAACACTTACTATCACAGTACTCCTCACACTTACCAACACGGTGCAAACCTAACAACACTTACCGTCACAGTACTCCTTACACTCACCAACACAGTGCAAAACTAACACTTGCCATCACAGTACTCCTCACACTTACCAGCACAGTAGAAACCTAACAACACTTACCATCATAGTACTCCTTACACTTACCAACACAGTGCAAACCTAACAACACTTACCATCACAGTACTCCTTACACTTACCAACACAGTGCAAACCTAACACTTACCATTAGAGTACTCCTTACACTCACTAACACAGTGCAAAACTAACAACACTTACCATCACAGTACTCCTTACACTTACCAACACAGTGCAAACCTAACACTTGCCATTAGAGTACTCCTTACACTCACCAACACAGTGCAAACCTAACAACACTTACCATCACAGTACTCCTTACACTTACCAACACAGTGCAAACCTGACACTTACCATTAGAGTACTCCTTACACTTACCAACACAGTGCAAACCTAACAACACTTACCATCACAGTATTCCTTACACTCACCAACACAGTGCAAACCTAGCAACACTTACCATCATAGTACTTCTCACACTTACCAACACAGTGCAAACCTAGCAACACTTACCATCAAAGTACTCCTCACTTAAAAACACAGTGCAAACCTAACATCACTTACCATCACAGTACACTTTACACTTACCAACACAGTGCAAACCTAACAACACTTACCATCACAGTATTCCTTGCACTCACCAACACAGTGCAAACCTAACAACACTTACCATCATAGTACTAATTACACTCACCAACACAGTGCAAACCTAACACCTACCATCACAGTACTCATTACACACACCAACACAGTGCAAACCTAGCAACACTTACCATCACAGTACTCCTCACACTTACCAACACAGTGCAAACCTAGCAACACTTACCATCACAGTACTCCTTACACTCACCAACACAGTGCAAACCTAACAACACTTACCATCACAGTACTCTTTACACTTACCAACACAGTGCAAACGTAGCAACACTTACCATCACAGTACTCCTTACACTCACCAACACTGCAAACCTAACAGCACTTACCATCACAGTACTCCTTACACTCACCAACACAGTGCAAACCTAACAACACTTACCATCACAGTACTCCTTACACTCACAAACACAGTGCAAACCTAGCAACACTTACCATCATAGTACTTCTCACACTTACCAACACAGTGCAAACCTAGCAACACTTACCATCACAGTACTCCTTACACTCACCAACACAGTGCAAACCTAACACTTGCCATCACAGTACTCCTCACACTTACCAGCACAGTGCAAACCTAGCAACACTTACCATCACAGTACTCCTCACACTTACCAACACAGTGCAAACCTAACAACACTTACTATCACAGTACTCCTCACACTTACCAACACAGTGCAAACCTAACAACACTTACCATCACAGTACTCCTTACACTCACCAACACAGTGCAAACCTAACACTTGCCATCACAGTACTCCTCACACTTACCAGCACAGTGCAAAACTAACAACACTTACCATCACAGTACTCCTTACACTTACCAACACAGTGCAAACGTAGCAACACTTACCATCACAGTACTCCTTACACTCACCAACACAGTGCAAACCTAACACTTGCCATCACAGTACTCCTCACACTTACCAGCACAGTAGAAACCTGACAACACTTACCATCATAGTACTTCTCACACTTACCAACACAGTGCAAACCTAGAAACACTTGCCATTAGAGTACTCCTTACACTCACCAACACAGTGCAAACCTAACAACACTTACCATCACAGTACTCCTTACACTTACCAACACAGTGCAAACCTAACACTTACCATTAGAGTACTCCTTACACTTACCAACACAGTGCAAACCTAACAACACTTACCATCACAGTATTCCTTACACTCACCAACACAGTGCAAACCTAGCAACACTTACCATCATAGTACTTCTCACACTTACCAACACAGTGCAAACCTAGCAACACTTACCATCAAAGTACTCCTCACTTAAAAACACAGTGCAAACCTAACATCACTTACCATCACAGTACTCTTTACACTTACCAACACAGTGCAAACCTAACAACACTTACCGTCACAGTCTTACACTCATCAACACAGTGCAAACCTAACAACACTTGCCATCACAGTACTCCTCACACTTACCAGCACAGTAGAAACCTAACAACACTTACCATCATAGTACTAATTACACTCACCAACACAGTGCAAACCTAACACCTACCATCACAGTACTCATTACACACACCAACACAGTGCAAACCTAGCAACACTTACCATCACAGTACTCCTCACACTTACCAACACAGTGCAAACCTAGCAACACTTACCATCACAGTACTCCTTACACTCACAAACACAGTGCAAACCTAACAACACTTACCATCACAGTACTCCTTACACTTACCAACACAGTGCAAACCTAACAATTACCATTAGAGTACTCCTTACACTTACCAACACAGTGCAAACCTAACAACACTTACCATCACAGTACTCCTTACACTCACAAACACAGTGCAAACCTAGCAACACTTACCATCATAGTACTTCTCACACTTACCAACACAGTGCAAACCTAGCAACACTTACCATCACAGTACTCCTTACACTCACCAACACAGTGCAAACCTAACAACACTTACCATCACAGTACTCCTTACACTTACCAACACAGTGCAAACGTAGCAACACTTACCATCACAGTACTCCTTACACTCACCAACACAGTGCAAACCTAACAACACTTACCATCACAGTACTCCTTACACTTACCAACACAGTGCAAACGTAGCAACACTTACCATCACAGTACTCCTTACACTCACCAACACAGTGCAAACCTAACAGCACTTACCATCACAGTACTCCTTACACTCACCAACACAGTGCAAACCTAGCAACACTTACCATCATAGTACTTATCACACTTACCAACACAGTGCAAACGTAGCAACACTTACCATCACAGTACTCCTTACACTCACCAACACAGTGCAAACCTAACAGCACTTACCATCACAGTACTCCTTACACTCACCAACACAGTGCAAACCTAGCAACACTTACCATCATAGTACTTATCACACTTACCAACACAGTGCAAACCTAGCAACACTTACCATCACAGTACTCCTTACACTCATCAACACAGTGCAAACCTAACAACACTTGCCATCATAGTACTCCTCACACTTACCAGCACAGTAGAAACCTAACAACACTTACCATCATTGTACTAATTACACTCACCAACACAGTGCAAACCTAACACCTACCATCACAGTACTCATTACACACACCAACACAGTGCAAACCTAGCAACACTTACCATCACAGTACTCCTCACACTTACCAACACAGTACAAACCTAGCAACACTTACCATCACAGTACTCCTTACACTCACAAACACAGTGCAAACCTAACAACACTTACCATCACAGTACTCCTTACACTTACCAACACAGTGCAAACCTAACAATTACCATCATAGTACTTCTCACACTTACCAACACAGTGCAAACCTAGAAACACTTACCATTATAGTACTCCTTACACTTGCCAACACAGTGCAAACCTAACACTTACCATTAGAGTACTCCTTACACTCACTAACACAGTGCAAAACTAACACTTACCATCACAGTACTCCTTACACTTACCAACACAGTGCAAACCTAACACTTGCCATTAGAGTACTCCTTACACTCACCAACACAGTGCAAACCTAACAACACTTACCATCACAGTACTCCTTACACTTACCAACACAGTGCAAACCTAACACTTACCATTAGAGTACTCCTTACACTTACCAACACAGTGCAAACCTAACAACACTTACCATCACAGCATTCCTTACACTCACCAACACAGTGCAAACCTAGCAACACTTACCATCATAGTACTTCTCACACTTACCAACACAGTGCAAACCTAGCAACACTTACCATCAAAGTACTCCTCACTTAAAAACACAGTGCAAACCTAACATCACTTACCATCACAGTACTCTTTACACTTACCAACACAGTGCAAACCTAACAACACTTACCATCACAGTATTCCTTACACTCACCAACACAGTGCAAACCTAGCAACACTTACCATCATAGTACTTCTCACACTTACCAACACAGTGCAAACCTAGCAACACTTACCATCACAGTACTCCTTACACTCATCAACACAGTGCAAACCTAACAACACTTGCCATCATAGTACTCCTCACACTTACCAGCACAGTAGAAACCTAACAACACTTACCATCATAGTACTAATTACACTCACCAACACAGTGCAAACCTAACACCTACCATCACAGTACTCATTACACACACCAACACAGTGCAAACCTAGCAACACTTACCATCACAGTACTCCTCACACTTACCAACACAGTGCAAACCTAGCAACACTTACCATCACAGTACTCCTTACACTCACAAACACAGTGCAAACCTAACAACACTTACCATCACAGTACTCCTTACACTTACCAACACAGTGCAAACCTAACAATTACCATTAGAGTACTCCTTACACTTACCAACACAGTGCAAACCTAACAACACTTACCATCACAGTACTCCTTACACTCACAAACACAGTGCAAACCTAGCAACACTTACCATCATAGTACTTCTCACACTTACCAACACAGTGCAAACCTAGCAACACTTACCATCACAGTACTCCTTACACTCACCAACACAGTGCAAACCTAACAACACTTACCATCACAGTACTCCTTACACTTACCAACACAGTGCAAACGTAGCAACACTTACCATCACAGTACTCCTTACACTCACCAACACAGTGCAAACCTAACAGCACTTACCATCACAGTACTCCTTACACTCACCAACACAGTGCAAACCTAACAACACTTACCATCACAGTACTCCTTACACTTACCAATACAGTGCAAACCTAGCAAACTTACCATCATAGTACTTCTCACACTTACCAACACAGTGCAAACCTAGCAACACTTACCATCACAGTACTCCTTACACTCACCAACACAGTGCAAACCTAACACTTGCCATCACAGTACTCCTCACACTTACCAGCACAGTAGAAACCTAACAACACTTACCATCATAGTACTCATCACACTTACCAACACAGTGCAAACCTAGCAACACTTACCATCACAGTACTCCTCACACTTACCAACACAGTGCAAACCTAACAACACTTACTATCACAGTACTCCTCACACTTACCAACACGGTGCAAACCTAACAACACTTACCATCACAGTACTCCTTACACTCACCAACACAGTGCAAAACTAACACTTGCCATCACAGTACTCCTCACACTTACCAGCACAGTAGAAACCTAACAACACTTACCATCATAGTACTCCTTACACTTACCAACACAGTGCAAACCTAACAACACTTACCATCACAGTACTCCTTACACTTACCAACACAGTGCAAACCTAACACTTACCATTAGAGTACTCCTTACACTCACTAACACAGTGCAAAACTAACAACACTTACCATCACAGTACTCCTTACACTTACCAACACAGTGCAAACCTAACACTTGCCATTAGAGTACTCCTTACACTCACCAACACAGTGCAAACCTAACAACACTTACCATCACAGTACTCCTTACACTTACCAACACAGTGCAAACCTGACACTTACCATTAGAGTACTCCTTACACTTACCAACACAGTGCAAACCTAACAACACTTACCATCACAGTATTCCTTACACTCACCAACACAGTGCAAACCTAGCAACACTTACCATCATAGTACTTCTCACACTTACCAACACAGTGCAAACCTAGCAACACTTACCATCAAAGTACTCCTCACTTAAAAACACGGTGCAAACCTAACATCACTTACCATCACAGTACACTTTACACTTACCAACACAGTGCAAACCTAACAACACTTACCATCACAGTATTCCTTGCACTCACCAACACAGTGCAAACCTAACAACACTTACCATCATAGTACTAATTACACTCACCAACACAGTGCAAACCTAACACCTACCATCACAGTACTCATTACACACACCAACACAGTGCAAACCTAGCAACACTTACCATCACAGTACTCCTCACACTTACCAACACAGTGCAAACCTAGCAACACTTACCATCACAGTACTCCTTACACTCACCAACACAGTGCAAACCTAACAACACTTACCATCACAGTACTCTTTACACTTACCAACACAGTGCAAACGTAGCAACACTTACCATCACAGTACTCCTTACACTCACCAACACTGCAAACCTAACAGCACTTACCATCACAGTACTCCTTACACTCACCAACACAGTGCAAACCTAACAACACTTACCATCACAGTACTCCTTACACTCACAAACACAGTGCAAACCTAGCAACACTTACCATCATAGTACTTCTCACACTTACCAACACAGTGCAAACCTAGCAACACTTACCATCACAGTACTCCTTACACTCACCAACACAGTGCAAACCTAACACTTGCCATCACAGTACACCTCACACTTACCAGCACAGTGCAAACCTAGCAACACTTACCATCACAGTACTCCTCACACTTACCAACACAGTGCAAACCTAACAACACTTACTATCACAGTACTCCTCACACTTACCAACACAGTGCAAACCTAACAACACTTACCATCACAGTACTCCTTACACTCACCAACACAGTGCAAACCTAACACTTGCCATCACAGTACTCCTCACACTTACCAGCACAGTAGAAACCTAACAACACTTACCATCATAGTACTTCTCACACTTACCAACACAGTGCAAACCTAGAAACACTTACCATTATAGTACTCCTTACACTTACCAACACAGTGCAAACCTAACACTTACCATTAGAGTACTCCTTACACTCACTAACACAGTGCAAAACTAACAACACTTACCATCACAGTACTCCTTACACTTACCAACACAGTGCAAACGTAGCAACACTTACCATCACAGTACTCCTTACACTCACCAACACAGTGCAAACCTAACACTTGCCATCACAGTACTCCTCACACTTACCAGCACAGTAGAAACCTGACAACACTTACCATCATAGTACTTCTCACACTTACCAACACAGTGCAAACCTAGAAACACTTGCCATTAGAGTACTCCTTACACTCACCAACACAGTGCAAACCTAACAACACTTACCATCACAGTACTCCTTACACTTACCAACACAGTGCAAACCTAACACTTACCATTAGAGTACTCCTTACACTTACCAACACAGTGCAAACCTAACAACACTTACCATCACAGTATTCCTTACACTCACCAACACAGTGCAAACCTAGCAACACTTACCATCATAGTACTTCTCACACTTACCAACACAGTGCAAACCTAGCAACACTTACCATCAAAGTACTCCTCACTTAAAAACACAGTGCAAACCTAACATCACTTACCATCACAGTACTCTTTACACTTACCAACACAGTGCAAACCTAACAACACTTACCATCACAGTCTTACACTCATCAACACAGTGCAAACCTAACAACACTTGCCATCACAGTACTCCTCACACTTACCAGCACAGTAGAAACCTAACAACACTTACCATCATAGTACTAATTACACTCACCAACACAGTGCAAACCTAACACCTACCATCACAGTACTCATTACACACACCAACACAGTGCAAACCTAGCAACACTTACCATCACAGTACTCCTCACACTTACCAACACAGTGCAAACCTAGCAACACTTACCATCACAGTACTCCTTACACTCACAAACACAGTGCAAACCTAACAACACTTACCATCACAGTACTCCTTACACTTACCAACACAGTGCAAACCTAACAATTACCATTAGAGTACTCCTTACACTTACCAACACAGTGCAAACCTAACAACACTTACCATCACAGTACTCCTTACACTCACAAACACAGTGCAAACCTAGCAACACTTACCATCATAGTACTTCTCACACTTACCAACACAGTGCAAACCTAGCAACACTTACCATCACAGTACTCCTTACACTCACCAACACAGTGCAAACCTAACAACACTTACCATCACAGTACTCCTTACACTTACCAACACAGTGCAAACGTAGCAACACTTACCATCACAGTACTCCTTACACTCACCAACACAGTGCAAACCTAACAGCACTTACCATCACAGTACTCCTTACACTCACCAACACAGTGCAAACCTAGCAACACTTACCATCATAGTACTTATCACACTTACCAACACAGTGCAAACCTAGCAACACTTACCATCACAGTACTCCTTACACTCATCAACACAGTGCAAACCTAACAACACTTGCCATCATAGTACTCCTCACACTTACCAGCACAGTAGAAACCTAACAACACTTACCATCATAGTACTAATTACACTCACCAACACAGTGCAAACCTAACACCTACCATCACAGTACTCATTACACACACCAACACAGTGCAAACCTAGCAACACTTACCATCACAGTACTCCTCACACTTACCAACACAGTACAAACCTAGCAACACTTACCATCACAGTACTCCTTACACTCACAAACACAGTGCAAACCTAACAACACTTACCATCACAGTACTCCTTACACTTACCAACACAGTGCAAACCTAACAATTACCATCATAGTACTTCTCACACTTACCAACACAGTGCAAACCTAGAAACACTTACCATTATAGTACTCCTTACACTTGCCAACACAGTGCAAACCTAACACTTACCATTAGAGTACTCCTTACACTCACTAACACAGTGCAAAACTAACACTTACCATCACAGTACTCCTTACACTTACCAACACAGTGCAAACCTAACACTTGCCATTAGAGTACTCCTTACACTCACCAACACAGTGCAAACCTAACAACACTTACCATCACAGTACTCCTTACACTTACCAACACAGTGCAAACCTAACACTTACCATTAGAGTACTCCTTACACTTACCAACACAGTGCAAACCTAACAACACTTACCATCACAGCATTCCTTACACTCACCAACACAGTGCAAACCTAGCAACACTTACCATCATAGTGCTTCTCACACTTACCAACACAGTGCAAACCTAGCAACACTTACCATCAAAGTACTCCTCACTTAAAAACACAGTGCAAACCTAACATCACTTACCATCACAGTACTCTTTACACTTACCAACACAGAGCAAACCTAACAACACTTACCATCACAGTACTCCTTACACTTACCAACACAGTGCAAACGTAGCAACACTTACCATCACAGTACTCCTTACACTCACCAACACTGCAAACCTAACAGCACTTACCATCACAGTACTCCTTACACTCACCAACACAGTGCAAACCTAACAACACTTACCATCACAGTACTCCTTACACTCACAAACACAGTGCAAACCTAGCAACACTTACCATCATAGTACTTCTCACACTTACCAACACAGTGCAAACCTAGCAACACTTACCATCACAGTACTCCTTACACTCACCAACACAGTGCAAACCTAACACTTGCCATCACAGTACTCCTCACACTTACCAGCACAGTGCAAACCTAGCAACACTTACCATCACAGTACTCCTCACACTTACCAACACAGTGCAAACCTAACAACACTTACTATCACAGTACTCCTCACACTTACCAACACAGTGCAAACCTAACAACACTTACCATCACAGTACTCCTTACACTCACCAACACAGTGCAAACCTAACACTTGCCATCACAGTACTCCTCACACTTACCAGCACAGTAGAAACCTAACAACACTTACCATCATAGTACTTCTCACACTTACCAACACAGTGCAAACCTAGAAACACTTACCATTATAGTACTCCTTACACTTACCAACACAGTGCAAACCTAACACTTACCATTAGAGTACTCCTTACACTCACTAACACAGTGCAAAACTAACAACACTTACCATCACAGTACTCCTTACACTTACCAACACAGTGCAAACGTAGCAACACTTACCATCACAGTACTCCTTACACTCACCAACACAGTGCAAACCTAACACTTGCCATCACAGTACTCCTCACACTTACCAGCACAGTAGAAACCTAACAACACTTACCAACATAGTACTTCTCACACTTACCAACACAGTGCAAACCTAGAAACACTTGCCATTAGAGTACTCCTTACACTCACCAACACAGTGCAAACCTAACAACACTTACCATCACAGTGCTCCTTACACTTACCAACACAGTGCAAACCTAACACTTACCATTAGAGTACTCCTTACACTTACCAACACAGTGCAAACCTAACAACACTTACCATCACAGCATTCCTTACACTCACCAACACAGTGCAAACCTAGCAACACTTACCATCATAATACTTCTCACACTTACCAACACAGTGCAAACCTAGCAACACTTACCATCAAAGTACTCCTCACTTAAAAACACAGTGCAAACCTAACATCACTTACCATCACAGTACTCTTTACACTTACCAACACAGTGCAAACCTAACAACACTTACCATCACAGTACTCCTTACACTTACCAACACAGTGCAAACGTAGCAACACTTACCATCACAGTACTCCTTACACTCACCAACACTGCAAACCTAACAGCACTTACCATCACAGTACTCCTTACACTCACCAACACAGTGCAAACCTAACAACACTTACCATCACAGTACTCCTTACACTCACAAACACAGTGCAAACCTAGCAACACTTACCATCATAGTACTTCTCACACTTACCAACACAGTGCAAACCTAGCAACACTTACCATCACAGTACTCCTTACACTCACCAACACAGTGCAAACCTAACACTTGCCATCACAGTACTCCTCACACTTACCAGCACAGTGCAAACCTAGCAACACTTACCATCACAGTACTCCTCACACTTACCAACACAGTGCAAACCTAACAACACTTACTATCACAGTACTCCTCACACTTACCAACACAGTGCAAACCTAACAACACTTACCATCCCAGTACTCCTTACACTCACCAACACAGTGCAAACCTAACACTTGCCATCACAGTACTCCTCACACTTACCAGCACAGTAGAAACCTAACAACACTTACCATCATAGTACTTCTCACACTTACCAACACAGTGCAAACCTAGCAACACTTACCATCAAAGTACTCCTCACTTAAAAACACAGTGCAAACCTAACATCACTTACCATCACAGTACTCTTTACACTTACCAACACAGTGCAAACCTAACAACACTTACCATCACAGTCTTACACTCATCAACACAGTGCAAACCTAACAACACTTGCCATCACAGTACTCCTCACACTTACCAGCACAGTAGAAACCTAACAACACTTACCATCATAGTACTAATTACACTCACCAACACAGTGCAAACCTAACACCTACCATCACAGTACTCATTACACACACCAACACAGTGCAAACCTAACAACACTTACCATCACAGTACTCCTTACACTCACAAACACAGTGCAAACCTAGCAACACTTACCATCATAGTACTTCTCACACTTACCAACACAGTGCAAACCTAGCAACACTTACCATCACAGTACTCCTTACACTTACCAACACAGTGCAAACGTAGCAACACTTACCATCACAGTACTCCTTACACTCACCAACACAGTGCAAACCTAACAGCACTTACCATCACAGTACTCCTTACACTCACCAACACAGTGCAAACCTAGCAACACTTACCATCATAGTACTTATCACACTTACCAACACAGTGCAAACCTAGCAACACTTACCATCACAGTACTCCTTACACTCATCAACACAGTGCAAACCTAACAACACTTGCCATCATAGTACTCTTCACACTTACCAGCACAGTAGAAACCTAACAACACTTACCATCATAGTACTAATTACACTCACCAACACAGTGCAAACCTAACACCTACCATCACAGTACTCATTACACACACCAACACAGTGCAAACCTAGCAACACTTACCATCACAGTACTCCTCACACTTACCAACACAGTACAAACCTAGCAACACTTACCATCACAGTACTCCTTACACTCACAAACACAGTGCAAACCTAACAACACTTACCATCACAGTACTCCTTACACTTACCAACACAGTGCAAACCTAACAATTACCATCATAGTACTTCTCACACTTACCAACACAGTGCAAACCTAGAAACACTTACCATTATAGTACTCCTTACACTTGCCAACACAGTGCAAACCTAACACTTACCATTAGAGTACTCCTTACACTCACTAACACAGTGCAAAACTAACACTTACCATCACAGTACTCCTTACACTTACCAACACAGTGCAAACCTAACACTTGCCATTAGAGTACTCCTTACACTCACCAACACAGTGCAAACCTAACAACACTTACCATCACAGTACTCCTTACACTTACCAACACAGTGCAAACCTAACACTTACCATTAGAGTACTCCTTACACTTACCAACACAGTGCAAACCTAACAACACTTACCATCACAGCATTCCTTACACTCACCAACACAGTGCAAACCTAGCAACACTTACCATCATAGTACTTCTCACACTTACCAACACAGTGCAAACCTAGCAACACTTACCATCAAAGTACTCCTCACTTAAAAACACAGTGCAAACCTAACATCACTTACCATCACAGTACTCTTTACACTTACCAACACAGTGCAAACCTAACAACACTTACCATCACAGTACTCCTTACACTTACCAACACAGTGCAAACGTAGCAACACTTACCATCACAGTACTCCTTACACTCACCAACACTGCAAACCTAACAGCACTTACCATCACAGTACTCCTTACACTCACCAACACAGTGCAAACCTAACAACACTTACCATCACAGTACTCCTTACACTCACAAACACAGTGCAAACCTAGCAACACTTACCATCATAGTACTTCTCACACTTACCAACACAGTGCAAACCTAGCAACACTTACCATCACAGTACTCCTTACACTCACCAACACAGTGCAAACCTAACACTTGCCATCACAGTACTCCTCACACTTACCAGCACAGTGCAAACCTAGCAACACTTACCATCACAGTACTCCTCACACTTACCAACACAGTGCAAACCTAACAACACTTACTATCACAGTACTCCTCACACTTACCAACACAGTGCAAACCTAACAACACTTACCATCACAGTACTCCTTACACTCACCAACACAGTGCAAACCTAACACTTGCCATCACAGTACTCCTCACACTTACCAGCACAGTAGAAACCTAACAACACTTACCATCATAGTACTTCTCACACTTACCAACACAGTGCAAACCTAGAAACACTTACCATTATAGTACTCCTTACACTTACCAACACAGTGCAAACCTAACACTTACCATTAGAGTACTCCTTACACTCACTAACACAGTGCAAAACTAACAACACTTACCATCACAGTACTCCTTACACTTACCAACACAGTGCAAACGTAGCAACACTTACCATCACAGTACTCCTTACACTCACCAACACAGTGCAAACCTAACACTTGCCATCACAGTACTCCTCACACTTACCAGCACAGTAGAAACCTAACAACACTTACCATCATAGTACTTCTCACACTTACCAACACAGTGCAAACCTAGAAACACTTGCCATTAGAGTACTCCTTACACTCACCAACACAGTGCAAACCTAACAACACTTATCATCACAGTACTCCTTACACTTACCAACACAGTGCAAACCTAACACTTACCATTAGAGTACTCCTTACACTTACCAACACAGTGCAAACCTAACAACACTTACCATCACAGTATTCCTTACACTCACCAACACAGTGCAAACCTAGCAACACTTACCATCATAGTACTTCTCACACTTACCAACACAGTGCAAACCTAGCAACACTTACCATCAAAGTACTCCTCACTTAAAAACACAGTGCAAACCTAACATCACTTACCATCACAGTACTCTTTACACTTACCAACACAGTGCAAACCTAACAACACTTACCATCACAGTCTTACACTCATCAACACAGTGCAAACCTAACAACACTTGCCATCACAGTACTCCTCACACTTACCAGCACAGTAGAAACCTAACAACACTTACCATCATAGTACTAATTACACTCACCAACACAGTGCAAACCTAACACCTACCATCACAGTACTCATTACACACACCAACACAGTGCAAACCTAGCAACACTTACCATCACAGTACTCCTCACACTTACCAACACAGTGCAAACCTAGCAACACTTACCATCACAGTACTCCTTACACTCACAAACACAGTGCAAACCTAACAACACTTACCATCACAGTACTCCTTACACTTACCAACACAGTGCAAACCTAACAATTACCATTAGAGTACTCCTTACACTTACCAACACAGTGCAAACCTAACAACACTTACCATCACAGTACTCCTTACACTCACAAACACAGTGCAAACCTGGCAACACTTACCATCATAGTACTTCTCACACTTACCAACACAGTGCAAACCTAGCAACACTTACCATCACAGTACTCCTTACACTCACCAACACAGTGCAAACCTAACAACACTTACCATCACAGTACTCCTTACACTTACCAACACAGTGCAAACGTAGCAACACTTACCATCACAGTACTCCTTACACTCACCAACACAGTGCAAACCTAACAGCACTTACCATCACAGTACTCCTTACACTCACCAACACAGTGCAAACCTAGCAACACTTACCATCATAGTACTTATCACACTTACCAACACAGTGCAAACCTAGCAACACTTACCATCACAGTACTCCTTACACTCATCAACACAGTGCAAACCTAACAACACTTGCCATCATAGTACTCCTCACACTTACCAGCACAGTAGAAACCTAACAACACTTACCATCATAGTACTAATTACACTCACCAACACAGTGCAAACCTAACACCTACCATCACAGTACTCATTACACACACCAACACAGTGCAAACCTAGCAACACTTACCATCACAGTACTCCTCACACTTACCAACACAGTACAAACCTAGCAACACTTACCATCACAGTACTCCTTACACTCACAAACACAGTGCAAACCTAACAACACTTACCATCACAGTACTCCTTACACTTACCAACACAGTGCAAACCTAACAATTACCATCATAGTACTTCTCACACTTACCAACACAGTGCAAACCTAGAAACACTTACCATTATAGTACTCCTTACACTTGCCAACACAGTGCAAACCTAACACTTACCATTAGAGTACTCCTTACACTCACTAACACAGTGCAAAACTAACACTTACCATCACAGTACTCCTTACACTTACCAACACAGTGCAAACCTAACACTTGCCATTAGAGTACTCCTTACACTCACCAACACAGTGCAAACCTAACAACACTTACCATCACAGTACTCCTTACACTTACCAACACAGTGCAAACCTAACACTCACCATTAGAGTACTCCTTACACTTACCAACACAGTGCAAACCTAACAACACTTACCATCACAGCATTCCTTACACTCACCAACACAGTGCAAACCTAGCAACACTTACCATCATAGTACTTCTCACACTTACCAACACAGTGCAAACCTAGCAACACTTACCATCAAAGTACTCCTCACTTAAAAACACAGTGCAAACCTAACATCACTTACCATCACAGTACTCTTTACACTTACCAACACAGTGCAAACCTAACAACACTTACCATCACAGTATTCCTTACACTCACCAACACAGTGCAAACCTAGCAACACTTACCATCATAGTACTTCTCACACTTACCAACACAGTGCAAACCTAGCAACACTTACCATCACAGTACTCCTTACACTCATCAACACAGTGCAAACCTAACAACACTTGCCATCATAGTACTCCTCACACTTACCAGCACAGTAGAAACCTAACAACACTTACCATCATAGTACTAATTACACTCACCAACACAGTGCAAACCTAACACCTACCATCACAGTACTCATTACACACACCAACACAGTGCAAACCTAGCAACACTTACCATCACAGTACTCCTCACACTTACCAACACAGTGCAAACCTAGCAACACTTACCATCACAGTACTCCTTACACTCACAAACACAGTGCAAACCTAACAACACTTACCATCACAGTACTCCTTACACTTACCAACACAGTGCAAACCTAACAATTACCATTAGAGTACTCCTTACACTTACCAACACAGTGCAAACCTAACAACACTTACCATCACAGTACTCCTTACACTCACAAACACAGTGCAAACCTAGCAACACTTACCATCATAGTACTTCTCACACTTACCAACACAGTGCAAACCTAGCAACACTTACCATCACAGTACTCCTTACACTCACCAACACAGTGCAAACCTAACAACACTTACCATCACAGTACTCCTTACACTTACCAACACAGTGCAAACGTAGCAACACTTACCATCACAGTACTCCTTACACTCACCAACACAGTGCAAACCTAACAGCACTTACCATCACAGTACTCCTTACATTCACCAACACAGTGCAAACCTAACAATACTTACCATCACAGTACTCCTTACACTTACCAATACAGTGCAAACCTAGCAAACTTACCATCATAGTACTTCTCACACTTACCAACACAGTGCAAACCTAGCAACACTTACCATCACAGTACTCCTTACACTTACCAGCACAGTGCAAACCTAGCAACACTTACCATCACAGTACTCCTCACACTTACCAACACAGTGCAAACCTAACAACACTTACTATCACAGTACTCCTCACACTTACCAACACAGTGCAAACCTAACAACACTTACCATCACAGTACTCCTTACACTCACCAACACAGTGCAAACCTAACACTTGCCATCACAGTACTCCTCACACTTACCAGCACAGTAGAAACCTAACAACACTTACCAGCATAGTACTCATCACACTTACCAACACAGTGCAAACCTAGCAACACTTACCATCACAGTACTCCTCACACTTACCAACACAGTGCAAACCTAACAACACTTACTATCACAGTACTCCTCACACTTACCAACACGGTGCAAACCTAACAACACTTACCATCACAGTACTCCTTACACTCACCAACACAGTGCAAAACTAACACTTGCCATCACAGTACTCCTCACACTTACCAGCACAGTAGAAACCTAACAACACTTACCATCATAGTACTTCTCACACTTACCAACACAGTGCAAACCTAGAAACACTTACCATTATAGTACTCCTTACACTTACCAACACAGTGCAAACCTAACACTTACCATCACAGTAATCTTCACACTTACCAACACAATGCACACCTAACATCACTTACCATCACAGTACTCCTCACACTTACCAGCACAGTAGAAACCTAACAACACTTACCATCATAGTGCTTCTCACACTTACCAACACAGTGCAAACCTAACAACACTTCCCATCACACTACTCTCAACACTCTCATAACCTTATTGCACTTACCATCACAGCACTCCTCACACTCGTAAACAAAGTGATTATTTAACTTCATTTACAATCAAAGTACTTCCAACACTTATCATCACAGTGCTAATCACTTGCCAAAAATAGTTTTGTGTACATACCTACACAGGATCTTCCATTGTGGTGGAGTTCATAACCAGGGCGACATTCACAATGAAATTTACCAATTGTGTTTACACAAATTTGTTGGCATGGCGACCAACCAGAATCGTGACATTCATCTACATCTGAAAAGTGAACATAGTTATTATTGAAACATTACAACCTACACCATGCAAGATAGTTGAACATAATTAATGTATTTAAACATTACAACTTACACCATGCAAGATAGTTGAACACATTTAATGTATTGAAACATTACAACTTACACCATGCAAGATAGTTGAACATATTTAATGTATTGAAACATTACAACTTGCACCATGCAAGATAGTTGAACATATTTAATGTATTGAAACATTACAACTTACACCATGCAACATAGTTGAACATATTGAATGTATTGAAACATTACAACTTACACCATGCAACATAGTTGAACATATTTAATGTATTGAAACATTACAACTTACACCATGCAACATAGTTGAACATATTTAATGTATTGAAACATTACAACTTACCAATACAATTAACATTATCTGCATCTAATCGATATCCTGTTCCACAACCACAATGAGTCCTACTTACCAATACAATTAACATTATCTGCATCTAATCGATATCCTGTTCCACAACCACAATGAGTCCTACTTACCAATACAATTAACATTATCTGCATCTAATCAATATCCTGTTCCACAACCACAATGAGTCCTACTTACCAATACAATTAACATTATCTGCATCTAATCGATATCCTGTTCCACAACCACAATGAGTCCTACTTACCAATACAATTAACATTATCTGCATCCAATCGATATCCTGTTTCACAACCACAATGAGTCCTACTTACCAATACAATTAACATTATCTGCATCTAATCGATATCCTGTTCCACAACCACAATGAGTCCTACTTACCAATACAATTAACATTATCTGCATCTAATCGATATCCTGTTCCACAACCACAATGAGTCCTACTTACCAATACAATTAACATTATCTGCATCTAATCGATATCCTGTTCCACAACCACAATGAGTCCTACTTACCAATACAATTAACATTATCTGCATCTAATCGATATCCTGTTCCACAACCACAATGAGTCCTACTTACCAATACAATTAACATTATCTGCATCTAATCGATATCCTGTTCCACAACCACAATGAGTCCTACTTACCAATACAATTAACATTATCTGCATCTAATCAATATCCTGTTCCACAACCACAATGAGTCCTACTTACTAATACAATTAACATTATCTGCATCTAATCGATATCCTGTTCCACAACCACAATGAGTCCTACTTACCAATACAATTAACATTATCTGCATCCAATCGATATCCTGTTTCACAACCACAATGAGTCCTACTTACCAATACAATTAACATTATCTGCATCTAATCGATATCCTGTTCCACAACCACAATGAGTCCTACTTACCAATACAATTAACATTATCTGCATCTAATCGATATCCTGTTCCACAACCACAATGAGTCCTACTTACCAATACAATTAACATTATCTGCATCTAATCAATATCATGTTTCACAACCACAATGAGTCCTACTTACCAATACAATTAACATTATCTGCATCCAATCGATATGTTTCACAACCACAATGAGTCCTACTTACCAATACAATTAACATTATCTGCATCTAATCGATATCCTGTTCCACAACCACAATGAGTCCTACTTACCAATACAATTAACATTATCTGCATCTAATCGATATCCTGTTCCACAACCACAATGAGTCCTACTTACCAATACAATTAACATTATCTGCATCTAATCGATATCTTGTTCCACAACCACAATGAGTCCTACTTACCAATACAATTAACATTATCTGCATCTAATCGATATCCTGTTCCACAACCACAATGAGTCCTACTTACCAATACAATTAACATTATCTGCATCTAATCGATATCCTGTTCCACAACCACAATAAGTCCTACTTACCAATACAATTAACATTATCTGCATCTAATCGATATCCTGTTCCACAACCACAATGAGTCCTACTTACCAATACAATTAACATTATCTGCATCTAATCGATATCCTGTTCCACAACCACAATGAGTCCTACTTACCAATACAATTAACATTATCTGCATCTAATCGATATCCTGTTCCACAACCACAATGAGTCCTACTTACCAATACAATTAACATTATCTGCATCTAATCGATATCCTGTTCCACAACCACAATGAGTCCTACTTACCAATACAATTAACATTATCTGCATCTAATCGATATCCTGTTTCACAACCACAATGAGTCCTACTTATCAATACAATTAACATTATCTGCATCTAATCGATATCCTGTTCCACAACCACAATGAGTCCTACTTACCAATACAATTAACATTATCTGCATCTAATCGATATCCTGTTCCACAACCACAATGAGTCCTACTTACCAATACAATTAACATTATCTGCATCTAATCGATATCCTGTTCCACAACCACAATGAGTCCTACTTACCAATACAATTAACATTATCTGCATCTAATCGATATCCTGTTCCACAACCACAATGAGTCCTACTTACCAATACAATTAACATTATCTGCATCTAATCAATATCCTGTTCCACAACCACAATGAGTCCTACTTACCAATACAATTAACATTATCTGCATCTAATCGATATCCTGTTCCACAACCACAATGAGTCCTACTTACCAATACAATTAACATTATCTGCATCCAATCGATATCCTGTTTCACAACAACAATGAGTCCTACTTACCAATACAATTAACATTATCTGCATCTAATCGATATCCTGTTCCACAACCACAATGAGTCCTACTTACCAATACAATTAACATTATCTGCATCTAATCGATATCCTGTTCCACAACCACAATGAGTCCTACTTACCAATACAATTAACATTATCTGCATCTAATCAATATCATGTTTAACAACCACAATGAGTCCTACTTACCAATACAATTAACATTATCTGCATCCAATCGATATGTTTCACAACCACAATGAGTCCTACTTACCAATACAATTAACATTATCTGCATCTAATCGATATCCTGTTCCACAACCACAATGAGTCCTACTTACCAATACAATTAACATTATCTGCATCTAATCGATATCCTGTTCCACAACCACAATGAGTCCTACTTACCAATACAATTAACATTATCTGCATCTAATCGATATCTTGTTCCACAACCACAATGAGTCCTACTTACCAATACAATTAACATTATCTGCATCTAATCGATATCCTGTTCCACAACCACAATGAGTCCTACTTACCAATACAATTAACATTATCTGCATCTAATCGATATCCTGTTCCACAACCACAATAAGTCCTACTTACCAATACAATTAACATTATCTGCATCTAATCGATATCCTGTTCCACAACCACAATGAGTCCTACTTACCAATACAATTAACATTATCTGCATCTAATCGATATCCTGTTCCACAACCACAATGAGTCCTACTTACCAATACAATTAACATTATCTGCATCTAATCGATATCCTGTTCCACAACCACAATGAGTCCTACTTACCAATACAATTAACATTATCTGCATCTAATCGATATCCTGTTTCACAACCACAATGAGTCCTACTTATCAATACAATTAACATTATCTGCATCTAATCGATATCCTGTTCCACAACCACAATGAGTCCTACTTACCAATACAATTAACATTATCTGCATCTAATCGATATCCTGTTCCACAACCACAATGAGTCCTACTTACCAATACAATTAACATTATCTGCATCTAATCGATATCCTGTTCCACAACCACAATGAGTTCTATTTACCAATACAATTAACATTATCTGCATCTAATCGATATCCTGTTCCACAACCACAATGAGTCCTACTTACCAATACAATTAACATTATCTGCATCTAATCGATATCCTGTTCCACAACCACAATGAGTCCTACTTACCAATACAATTAACATTATCTGCATCTAATCGATATCCTGTTCCACAACCACAATGAGTCCTACTCACCAATACAATTCACATTATCTGCATCTAATCGATATCCTGTTCCACAACTACAATGAGTCCTACTTACCAATACAATTAACATTATCTGCATCTAATCGATATCCTGTTCCACAACCACAATGAGTTCTACTTACCAATACAATTAACATTATCTGCATCTAATCGATATCCTGTTCCATAACCACAATGAGTTCTACTTACCAATACAATTAACATTATCTGCATCTAATCGATATCCTGTTCCACAACCACAATGAGTCCTACTTACCAATACAATTAACATTATCTGCATCTAATCGATATCCTGTTCCACAACCACAATGAGTCCTACTTACCAATACAATTAACATTATCTGCATCTAATCGATATCCTGTTCCACAACCACAATGAGTTCTACTTACCAATACAATTAACATTATCTGCATCTAATCGATATCCTGTTCCATAACCACAATGAGTTCTACTTACCAATACAATTAACATTATCTGCATCTAATCGATATCCTGTTCCACAACCACAATGAGTCCTACTTACCAATACAATTAACATTATCTGCATCTAATCGATATCCTGTTCCACAACCACAATGAGTCCTACTTACCAATACAATTAACATTATCTGCATCTAATCGATATCCTGTTCCACAACCACAATGAGTCCTACTTACCAATACAATTAACATTATCTGCATCTAATCGATATCCTGTTCCACAACCACAATGAGTCCTACTTACCAATACAATTAACATTATCTGCATCTAATCGATATCCTGTTCCACAACCACAATGAGTCCTACTTACCAATAAAATTAACATTATCTGCATCTAATCGATATCCTGTTCCACAACCACAATGAGTCCTACTTACCAATACAATTAACATTATCTGCATCTAATCGATATCCTGTTCCACAACCACAATGAGTCCTACTTACCAATACAATTAACATAATCTGCATCCAATCGATATAATGTTTCACAACCAAAATGAGTCCTACTTACCAATACAATTAACATTATCTGCATCTAATCGATATCCTGTTCCACAACCACAATGAGTCCTACTTACCAATACAATTAACATTATCTGCATCTAATCGATATCCTGTTCCACAACCACAATGAGTCCTACTTACCAATACAATTAACATAATCTGCATCCAATCGATATAATGTTTCACAACCACAATGAGTCCTACTTACCAATACAATTAACATTAATCTGCATCTAATCGATATCCTGTTCCACAACCACAATGAGTCCTACTTACCAATACAATTAACATTATCTGCATCTAATCGATATCCTGTTCCACAACCACAATGAGTCCTACTTACCAATACAATTAACATAATCTGCATCCAATCGATATAATGTTTCACAACCACAATGAGTCCTACTTACCAATACAATTAACATTATCTGCATCTAATCGATATCCTGTTCCACAACCACAATGAGTCCTACTTACCAATACAATTAACATTATCTGCATCTAATCGATATCCTGTTCCACAACCACAATGAGTCCTACTTACCAATACAATTAACATAATCTGCATCCAATCGATATAATGTTTCACAACCACAATGAGTCCTACTTACCAATACAATTAACATTATCTGCATCTAATCGATATCCTGTTCCACAACCACAATGAGTCCTACTTACCAATACAATTAACATTATCTGCATCTAATCGATATCTTGTTCCACAACCACAATGAGTCCTCCTTACCAATACAATTAACATTATCTGCATCTAATTGATATCCTGTTCCACAACCACAATGAGTCCTACTTACCAATACAATTAACATTATCTGCATCTAATCGATATCCTGTTCCACAACCACAATGAGTCCTACTTACCAATACAATTAACATTATCTGCATCTAATCAATATCATGTTTCACAACCACAATGAGTCCTACTTACCAATACAATTAACATTATCTGCATCCAATCGATATGTTTCACAACCACAATGAGTCCTACTTACCAATACAATTAACATTATCTGCATCTAATCGATATCCTGTTCCACAACCACAATGAGTCCTACTTACCAATACAATTAACATTATCTGCATCTAATCGATATCCTGTTCCACAACCACAATGAGTCCTACTTACCAATACAATTAACATTATCTGCATCTAATCGATATCTTGTTCCACAACCACAATGAGTCCTACTTACCAATACAATTAACATTATCTGCATCTAATCGATATCCTGTTCCACAACCACAATGAGTCCTACTTACCAATACAATTAACATTATCTGCATCTAATCGATATCCTGTTCCACAACCACAATGAGTCCTACTTACCAATACAATTAACATTAATCTGCATCTAATCGATATCCTGTTCCACAACCACAATAAGTCCTACTTACCAATACAATTAACATTATCTGCATCTAATCGATATCCTGTTCCACAACCACAATGAGTCCTACTTACCAATACAATTAACATTATCTGCATCTAATCGATATCCAGTTCCACAACCACAATGAGTCCTACTTACCAATACAATTAACATTATCTGCATCTAATCGATATCCTGTTCCACAACCACAATGAGTTCTACCTTCTGTACCAGTACAATCTTGATTACATTCTGTATACCTGCATTCATTAAGCCCTAATAATAATGAGTTAATATGCACTTTATGAATACACAAAAATGGAAAACAATCATAACTTGATGTCTTGTTATTGTAATATCACGAGGAATGGTGTACATTTATAAGTGATGTGAATGTAATCAGTTCATGCATGTGGCAAATAAGGCATAGGAAAAGAGAAATAACATACCCAACCAAAAATGTTAATACAAACATCATACATCCAAGAACACAAAACTAATGACTGCATAACAACTATTTACAAGAACTGACAATTAAACTATGCTCCTTAGTCAAATCAGTAAGATAAATTTATATTGACTCTATGGTATGCATGACGTGTTTTGAAAAGAGTGAGCACATACTGCTCCACATGTGCTACCCTTCAAATATCATTATGAGTCATAATCAAATAGTTTCTATAGGAAACAAGATGTCTACATCAGACAAGTGACATTGATGTCATCTGAGATTATCTTTGTGTTATTGTATTTAACCACAAGGTCATATCTATACCAAAACACTTAAGACCAGTCACAATCTCTAAAACCTTTGGCCTTACATAAACACAATGAACAAATTCCATTCATGGACATCTAAGTTCTAGTTTCATAATTGTGGAGATGTAACAATGTATCGAAATGTTCTGTATCAATGTATCGCATGGCATGTCAGAAATATGGGTGCAGACAGAAACATACTAGGTAAAGACTGGTTACCTTGTCCTTTGCATTCTATGAAACACTAGTCACACTATTTTCCTCCTTTTCAACTTCTACAAATACCAAAATTAGGAAATAACCAAACACTGTAAGCACTCAATAACTAATATGTGAAAAAAAATTTTGGTTTGAAATTTTTTCACTCATACTATTTTCCCTCTTTTCAACTAGGACAAATACCAAAATTAGGAAATAACTAAACACTGTAAGCACTCAATAACTAATATGTGAAGACAAATTTTGGTTTGAAATTTTTTCACTCATACTATTTTCCCTCTTTTCAACTAGGACAAATACCAAAATTAGGAAATAACCAAACACTGTAAGCACTCAATAACTAATATGTGAAGACAAATTTTGGTTTGAAATTTTTTCACTCATACTATTTTCCCTCTTTTCAACTAGGACAAATACCAAAATTAGGAAATAACTAAACACTGTAAGCACTCAATAACTAATATGTGAAGACAAATTTTGGTTTGAAATTTTTTCACTCATACTATTTTCCCTCTTTTCAACTAGGACAAATACCAAAATTAGGAAATAACCAAACACTGTAAGCACTCAATAACTAATATGTGAAGACAAATTTTGGTTTGAAATTTTTTCACTCATACTATTTTCCCTCTTTTCAACTAGGACAAATACCAAAATTAGGAAATAACCAAACACTGTAAGCACTCAATAACTAATATGTGAAGAAAAATTTTGGTTTGAAATTTTTTCACTCATACTATTTTCCCTCTTTTCAACTAGGACAAATACCAAAATTAGGAAATAACTAAACACTGTAAGCCTTCAATAACTAATATGTGAAGACAAATTTTGGTTTGAAATTTTTTCACTCATACTATTTTCCCTCTTTTCAACTAGGACAAATACCAAAATTAGGAAATAACTAAACACTGTAAGCACTCAATAACTAATATGTGAAGAAAAATTTTGGTTTGAAATTTTTTCACTCATGCTATTTTCCCTCTTTTCAACTAGGACAAATACCAAAATTAGGAAATAACCAAACACTGTAAGCACTCAATAACTAATATGTGAAGACAAATTTTGGTTTGAATAAAAAAATGAAAACTTTGTTTACTGAAACCAAAAAGACTGACGATCACTTTAAAAGTACTGGCAATATGAATCCAGGGCAACCCATGACAATTTCCAAAGCATATATTAAAATGTTAGCCAATGGTGGATACATTTTCACAACATGTTTAATAAAATAACAGGAAAACAGGCAAACTGTCAGTCTAGACAGCTACACTGCGATATTTATATCATTTTCATAAATGCTATAAAATAATGAAAATCCCTGGCAGCATGAAGTGTGTTTAAATTAGTATTATAAAAGCACCATAATTTAATTCTAATAGCAGAGAGAAATTGCAATGAATTTTTATTTTCTAAAATAAACTATGAAATGTTCAGTCCATAAATATACTTTCATGGAAAAATGAACTGTGTGTACTGTATATATCTACTTGATCTTTGTAGTGCCACCATTTTGTCTACCAATATCTCAACCAATACATCAAAATTATAAATTCAAATAATTCGTTATATTTTATTTTCCATGTTATAGACAACGATGGGATTTTAACATACTAACCTATTGGTCGTGATGATATACTATTACATGTACGTCTGTTGCTCTGTAATTGGTAACCATGGTTGCAAACACATCGGAATCCACCTAATATGTTTTGACATCCTTGTTGACAAAGTTGTTGACTGGCGTATCGTGAACATTCATCAATATCTATAATGGCAAAGTTATTTACTGTGTTACAAAATAGGAGATTGTACATTAATATGTGGACATTGGGATATACGATAATTCTTGCAAGCTATGGTGATTACATCAGCTGACAATTGCATGCCTACGTAATACTGGGCAATAGTAGACATACAACTCTGGGCAATAGTTGACATACAACTCTGGGCAATAGTTGACACACAACTCTGGGCAATAATTGACATACAACTCTGGGCAATAGTAGACATACAACTCTGGGCAATAGTTGGAATACAACTCTGGGCAATAATTGACATACAACTCTGGGCAATAGTAGACATACAACTCTGGGCAATAGTAGACATACAACTCTGGGCAATAGTAGACACACAACTCTGGGCAATAGTTGACATACAACTCCAGGCAATAGTAGACATACAACTCTGGGCAATAGTAGACACACAACTCTGGGCAATAGTTGACATACAACTCTGGGCAATGGTTGACATACAACTCTGGGCAATAGTTGACATACAACTCCAGGCAATAGTAGACATACAACTCTGGGCAATAGTAGACACACAACTCTGGGCAATAGTTGACATACAACTCTGGGCAATGGTTGACATACAACTCTGGGCAATAATTGACATACAACTCTGGGCAATAGTAGACATACAACTCTGGGCAATAGTAGACATACAACTCTGGGCAATAGTAGACACACAACTCTGGGCAATAGTTGACATACAACTCTGGGCAATGGTTGACATACAACTCTGGGCAATAGTTGACATACAACTCTGGGCAATAGTTGACATACAACTCTGGGCAATAGTAGACATACAACTCTGGGCAATAGTTGGAATACAACTCTGGGCAATAATTGACATACAACTCTGGGCAATAGTAGACATACAACTCTGGGCAATAGTAGACATACAACTCTGGGCAATAGTAGACACACAACTCTGGGCAATAGTTGACATACAACTCTGGGCAATAGTAGACACACAACTCTGGGCAATAGTAGACAAACAACTCTGGGCAATAGTTGACATACAACTCTGGGCAATAGTAGACACACAACTCTGGGCAATAGTTGACATACAACTCTGGGCAATAGTAAGAATACACCTCTGGGCAATAGTAGACATACAACTCTGGGCAATAGTTGACATACAACTCTGGGCAATAGTTGGAATACAACTAAGGGCAATAGTTGACATACAACTCTGGGCAATAGTTGGAATACAACTCTGGGCAATAGTAAGAATACACCTCTGGGCAATAGTAGACATACAACTCTGGGCAATAGTTGACATACAACTCTGGGCAATAGTTGGAATACAACTAAGGGCAATAGTTGGAATACAACTAAGGGCAATAGTAGACATACAACTCTGGGCAATAGTTGGAATACACCTCTGGGAAATAGATGCCATACAACTCTGGGCAATAGTTGACATACAACTCTGGGCAATAGTTGGAATACACCTCTGGGTAATAGATGCCATACAACTCTGGGCAATAGTTGGAATACACCTCTGGGTAATAGATGCCATACAACTCTGGGCAATAGTTGACATACAACTCTGGGCAATAGTTGGAATACACCTCTGGGTAATAGATGCCATACAACTCTGGGAAATAGATGCCATACAACTCTGGGCAATAGTAGACGTACAACTATGGGCAATAGTTGACATACAACTCTGGGCAATAGTTGACATACAACTCTGGGCAATATTAGACACACAACTCTGGGCAATGGTAGACATACAACTCTGGGCAATAGTTGACATACAACTCTGGGCAATAGTTGACATACAACTCTGGGCAATAGTAGACACACAACTCTGGGCAATAGTTGACATACAACTCTGGGCAATAGTTGACATACAACTCTGGGCAATAGTAGACACACAACTCTGGGCAATAGTTGACATACAACTCTGGGCAATAGTTGACATACAACTCTGGGCAATAGTTGACATACAACTCTGGGCAATAGTAGACACACAACTCTGGGCAATAGTTGACATACAACTCTGGGCAATGGTAGACATACAACTCTGGGCAATAGTTGACATACAACTCTGGGCAATAGTTGACATACAACTCTGGGCAATAGTTGACATACAACTCTGGGCAATAGTTGACATACAACTCTGGGCAATAGTAGACACACAACTCTGGGCAATAGTTGACATACAACTCTGGGCAATAGTTGACACACAACTCTGGGCAATAGTTGACATACAACTCTGGGCAATAGTTGACATACAACTCTGGGCAATAGTTGACATACAACTCTGGGCAATAGTAGACACACAACTCTGGGCAATAGTTGACATACAACTCTGGGCAATAGTTGACACACAACTCTGGGCAATAGTTGACATACAACTCTGGGCAATAGTAGACATACAACTCTGGGCAATAGTTGACATACAACTCTGGGCAATAGTTGACATACAACTCTGGGCAATAGTTGACATACAACTCTGGGCAATAGTAGACATACAACTCTGGGCAATAGTTGGAATACAACTCTGGGCAATAATTGACATACAACTCTGGGCAATAGTAGACATACAACTCTGGGCAATAGTAGACATACAACTCTGGGCAATAGTAGACACACAACTCTGGGCAATAGTTGACATACAACTCTGGGCAATAGTAGACACACAACTCTGGGCAATAGTAGACAAACAACTCTGGGCAATAGTTGACATACAACTCTGGGCAATAGTAGACACACAACTCTGGGCAATAGTAGACAAACAACTCTGGGCAATAGTTGACATACAACTCTGGGCAATAGTTGACATACAACTCTGGGCAATAGTTGACATACAACTCTGGGCAATAGTTGACATACAACTCTGGGCAATAGTTGACATACAACTCTGGGCAATAGTTGACATACAACTCTGGGCAATAGTAGACATACAACTCTGGGCAATAGTAGACATACAACTCTGGGCAATAGTTGACATACAACTCTGGGCAATAGTTGACATACAACTCTGGGCAATAGTTGACATACAACTCTGGGCAATAGTAGACATACAACTCTGGGCAATAGTTGACATACAACTCTGGGCAATAGTTGACATACAACTCTGGGCAATAGTAGACATACAACTCTGGGCAATAGTTGACATACAACTCTGGGCAATAGTTGACATACAACTCTGGGCAATAGTTGACATACAACTCTGGGCAATAGTTGACATACAACTCTGGGCAATAGTAAGAATACACCTCTGGGCAATAGTAGACACACAACTCTGGGCAATAGTTGGAATACAACTCTGGGCAATAATTGACATACAACTCTGGGCAATAGTAGACGTACAACTCTGGGCAATAGTTGACATACAACTCTGGGCAATAGTTGACAAACAACTCTGGGCAATAGTAAGAATACACCTCTGGGCAATAGTAGACACACAACTCTGGGCAATAATTGACATACAACTCTGGGCAATAGTTGACATACAACTCTGGGCAATAGTTGGAATACACCTCTGGGCAATAGTAGACATACAACTCTGGGCAATAGTAAGAATACACCTCTGGGCAATAGTAGACACACAACTCTGGGCAATAGTAGACACACAACTCTGGGCAATAATTGACATACAACTCTGGGCAATAGTTGACATACAACTCTGGGCAATAGTAGACATACAACTCTGGGCAATAGTTGGAATACAACTCTGGGCAATAGTAAGAATACACCTCTGGGCAATAGTAGACATACAACTCTGGGCAATGGTAGACATACAACTCTGGGCAATAGTTGACATACAACTCTGGGCAATGGTAGACATACAACTCTGGGCAATAGTTGACATACAACTCTGGGCAATAGTTGACATACAACTCTGGGCAATAGTTGACATACAACTCTGGGCAATAGTTGACATACAACTCTGGGCAATAGTTGGAATACAACTAAGGGCAATAGTTGGAATACAACTAAGGGCAATAGTAGACATACAACTCTGGGCAATAGTTGGAATACAACTCTGGGCAATAATTGACATACAACTCTGGGAAATAGATGCCATACAACTCTGGGCAATAGTTGACATACAACTCTGGGCAATAATTGACATACAACTCTGGGCAATAGTTGACATACAACTCTGGGCAATGGTAGACATACAACTCTGGGCAATAGTTGGAATACAACTCTGGGCAATAGTAAGAATACACCTCTGGGCAATAGTAAGAATACACCTCTGGGCAATGGTAGACATACAACTCTGGGCAATAGTTGACATACAACTCTGGGCAATGGTAGACATACAACTCTGGGCAATAGTTGGAATACAACTCTGGGCAATAGTAAGAATACACCTCTGGGCAATAGTAGACATACAACTCTGGGCAATAGTTGACATACAACTCTGGGCAATAGTTGAATACAACTAAGGGCAATAGTTGGAATACAACTAAGGGCAATAGTAGACATACAACTCTGGGCAATAGTTGGAATACACCTCTGGGAAATAGATGCCATACAACTCTGGGCAATAGTTGACATACAACTCTGGGCAATAGTTGGAATACACCTCTGGGTAATAGATGCCATACAACTCTGGGCAATAGTTGACATACAACTCTGGGCAATAGTTGGAATACACCTCTGGGTAATAGATGCCATACAACTCTGGGAAATAGATGCCATACAACTCTGGGCAATAGTAGACGTACAACTATGGGCAATAGTTGACATACAACTCTGGGCAATAGTTGACATGCAACTCTGGGCAATGGTAGACATACAACTCTGGGCAATAGTTGGAATACAACTAAGGGCAATAGTAGACATACAACTCTGGGCAATAGTTGGAATACAACTAAGGGCAATAGTAGACATACAACTCTGGGCAATAGTTGACATACAACTCTGGGCAATAGTTGACATACAACTCTGGGCAATAGTAGACATACAACTCTGGGCAATAGTTGACATACAACTCTGGGCAATAGTTGACATACAACTCTGGGCAATAGTAGACATACAACTCTGGGCAATGGTAGACATACAACTCTGGGCAATAGTTGGAATACAACTAAGGGCAATAGTAGACATACAACTCTGGGCAATAGTTGGAATACAACTAAGGGCAATAGTAGACGTACAACTATGGGCAATAGTTGACATACAACTCTGGGCAATAGTTGACATGCAACTCTGGGCAATGGTAGACATACAACTCTGGGCAATAGTTGGAATACAACTCTGGGCAATAGTTGACATACAACTCTGGGCAATAGTAGACAAACAACTCTGGGCAATAGTTGACATACAACTCTGGGCAATGGTAGACATACAACTCTGGGCAATAGTTGACATACAACTCTGGGCAATAGTAGAAACACCACTCTGGGCAATATTAGACACACAACTCTGGGCAATAGTAGAAACACCACTCTGGGCAATAGTTGACATACAACTCCAGGCAATAGTTGACACACAACTCTGGGCAATAGTTGACATACAACTCCAGGCAATAGTTGACACACAACTCTGGGCAATAGTTGGAATACAACTCAGGGCAATAGTAGACATACAACTCTGGGCAATAGTAGACATACAACTCTGGGCAATGGTAGACATACAACTCTGGGCAATAGTTGACATACAACTCTGGGCAATAGTAGACATACAACTCTGGGCAATAGTTGACATACAACTCTGGGCAATAGTTGACATACAACTCTGGGCAATAGTAGACATACAACTCTGGGCAATAGTAGACATACAACTCTGGGCAATGGTAGACATACAACTCTGGGCAATAGTTGACATACAACTCTGGGCAATAGTTGACATACAACTCTGGGCAATAGTTGACATACAACTCTGGGCAATAGTTGACATACAACTCTGGGCAATAGTTGACATACAACTCTGGGCAATAGTTGACATACAACTCTGGGCAATAGTTGGAATACACCTCTGGGCAATAGTAGACATACAACTCTGGGCAATAGTTGACATGATATAATCCTGAGGTTATTACATATTAATAGAACGTTGACAATTACATACCTATACAACTCTGGGAATTAGTTGACACTATATAGCCTGGAGGACAAGGACTGGACATTCCTTGTACCGATGGTAAACTATCAAATGCATATGACTGATGTGGTTCTAAAATCACTCCTGATCGGTGCGGCTGGTAGGGATCTGAATCTGGTTGTACATGAGATTGTTGTTGCCATGGTAACTGAATGTTTTGTGGTTGCTGTGGATCTGACAACTGGGGCTGCTGATATTTATCCATATCTGGTACCACTGACTGCCGACTAACTTGGACCTCGATACGTTGTCGTCGCCATGGTAATGGATTTTGTTGTAGTTGTGATGAGTAAGTTCTTTTAAAATTATCAATATCTGGCACTCCTGATGGTTGTTTCCATTGTTGTGGCTGTTGTGGTTGCGATAAATATATGTTTTGAAAATTATCCAGATCTGGTAACTCTTCTGATCGTTGCCACGGTAATTCAGTTTGAGGCGGCTGCTGTGACTCTGATAAATGGGCACTTTGGTAGGTTCCTGGGTTCTGTGCCATCGGTCTCCACGGTAACTGACCATGTTCAGGTTGTTGTGGTTGTTGTGGGTACTGGCCTGGAAATAGGTCACTTCTATCAAGAGTCTCTGGTCTCTCTTGTGAAGGTTGCTGAGGTTGTTGCCATTGTAACCCGTCAGATATCCTTTCTCTATCCTGGTTTTGATCTAATGAGGCAGAAAGTAGGTAATTTTTAAATCAAAAAGTAATCATTGTTTCCAGCATTTGAAAATCATAAAACCATTCAAACAACAGCTGTGTTATGTCTTCCAATTTTAAATAAATCTGCAAATCACATATTAGTTGTATATACTTTTATTATACATCTGTCACCGTAACTCGTGCTGTAATTTAGCGTGTATTTTCATCCTACCATATTAGGAAATGGGAGTTCCAAATATGGAATGATTACGCATTTGAGCGTCCTATAGTCATAAAAACAAGCATGGCTGCCACCAGGGTTTGACCGGACTCCACACAAAGAAGTTCGTTGATTCTGTTCTAAACTTTTTGATTTTCAGCATTCCCATGATGTATCCTTGAAAGGCAAAGATGTATAATAATAAAGTTATTACGAGGATACTTCAAAGTATGCACGAAGACAGTACACCATCACACTGACCTCTGCTGCGTGTCGGTTGATACTCCAGCTGTACTGTCTTCGTGCATACATTGAGGTATCCTTGTAATCATCTCATAATATCATGCAACTAAAGTCTGCTAATACCAAAACAAAATATAAACAAGTCATTGTAAATGACACGTTCCCGTTCCGTTCATATTGGAGTGACATATACATTCAAAGCAGATCATGACCGAAATCTCAGACCACTTACAGTGGTCTGATCCGAAATGCACCTGCATATGTAACAATACATCTGAACAAAATCCATCCATGCATGACTGAGATCCGGTTCCGGAATTGTGAAAATACGTGATTTTGATGCATTTTCGGCCTTAAAATGGCCATCATTCAGCTATTGTTAAGCGGATCATGAAACAAATGCACATACATATTTGTGACATGATGTACCTTGTGTGTGTGAAGTTTGAACTTGATCAATCCAGACATGTCTCGGATACGGATCCAGAAGTGAATTCTTTAAAACAAAATGGCCGCCAGTCGGCCATTTCGACCTTGATCCGGAAAAAAAAATGACGTGCATCAAGGTCCTATTATGTTCAATGTATGTACCAAATTTGAACAAAATCCGTTCATGCATAACTGAGATCCGGGTCCGGAATGGTGAAAATGTGCGATTTCAATGTATTTTTGGCCTTAAAGCGGCCGCCATTTGGCTGTCGTTAATGAGATCATGAAACAAATGCACATACATATTTGTGACATGATGTACCTTGTGTATGTGAAGTTTGAACTCGATCAATCCAGGCATGTCTCAGATACGGATCCAGAACTGAATTCTTTAAAACAAAATAGCCGCCAGTCGACCATTTCAAACCCGATCCCCCCAAAAAAATGACGTGCATCAAGGTCCTATTATGTTTAATGTATGTACCAAATTTGAACAAAATCCGTCCATGCATAACTGAAATCGGGTCCGGAATGGTGAAAATGTGCGATTTTGATGCATTTTCGGTCTTAAAATGGCCGCTATTTGGCTATCGTTAATCGGATCATGAAAAAAATGCATGTGCATATGTCCCATATAATGTGTAATGTATGAGTCAAGTTTGAACTTAATCGGTCCATGCCTGTTCGAGATACAGGTGATCACGGACGCATGGACGCACAGATGCACGAATGCACAGACGCACAGATGCACGGACGCACACAGGACAAAACATAAGTCCCCGTTTTCGGACTACGTTTGAACGTGGATGAATTATGATGGACCATGTTATAACCATCTTATAAAATAATCCATTGTCAATGACATAGCTCCTGTCTATATTTGGATGCATTTGAATTTAGGGCATAAACTGGAGAGAAGGAATTATATCAAAAAAATGTCATTAAGACAAAAACAAATGAAACTATTATGTATTGCCTTTGTACCTAATTTAAACAAAAACAATTAAGTTTGTCAGAGAAAGGCCGGAAAAAAAACCAAAAACAAAATTAGTCAAAAAGTTAAATTCTAAGGATACTTGAAAATAAAAACAGCTAACAGATGGCTGTTTTAAATTAAACAAGCAGCCTCTTGGCTGAGATAGCTCCGCTGTTAGCAATGCACATTTCAATTAAAGAACAAAAGATATCATTAGAAAATGAACAATACAATACGTATAGTATCAATGCAATGGGACTTGCTGTTTTCAACAAGAATTCAAAATTATCATTTTTCACCATAAATTATTGTGGTTTTTAACAAGAAGAAAATATCACTTTTTACCAAAAATGACAAAAATATTCACCAAAATTAGATAATTAAAGTAATCATTACAAAATGAACAAGTCTGAGAGAGGTCCACATGTAGTACCTATACATGTATATGTAATATCAAAGCAATTGGACTTGCGGTTTTTAACAAGAAGTCGAAAATATCACTTTTTACCAAAAATGACAAAAATATTCACCAAAATTAGAGAATTAAAGATATCATTACAAAATGAACAAATCTGAGAGAGTTCCACGTGTAGTACCTATATATGTAATATCAAAGCAATTGGACTTGCGGTTTTTAACAAGAAGTCAAAAAAATCACTTTTTACTAAAAATGACAAAAATATTCACCAAAATCAGAGAATTGACGATATCATTACAAAATGAACAAATTTGAGAGTGGTCCACATGTAGTACCTATATATGTAATATCAAAGCAATTGGACTTGTGGTTTTTAACGAGAAGTCGAAAATATCACTTTTTACCAAAAATGACAAAAATATTCACCAAAATTAGAGAATTGAAGATATGATCATGAAATGAACAAATCTGAGAGAGGTCTGCCCAAGGTACGTATACACCAAGTATCAAAGCATTCAGGCTTGTAGTTTTCAAGAAGAAGTCGAAAATATAAAACATTGACATGGACGACGGACGCGGACGACGACGGACAATCACTCATATGATAAGCTCCGCTCGACAAAGTCGACAGTGGAGCTAAAAAACAAAACAAAATGACATGTATTAGGAATCTTTGATAAGCAATAGCAATACCAAGTTGAATGAAGACAAGGCCTGCCTGGGAAATGCTTGTTGACGTGCAAGACTGTGATCCAGTTTAGTTTATCAGGACAAAAATGACCACCAGTCGGTCAAAGGTTGATGAAATGAAAATCAAATTGATGTACATATGTATATCATTATGTCTGGTCTTTGTAAAATGTTGAACAAAATTGATCAGAGTGTATGTGAAAATAGGTAGAAAACCTGTCAGCAATTTTGAAAGAAAATTCATCAAAAACCTATCATAACTGTCAAGTTAGAATGAAATAGTTGATAACTTGTTGTTCAAATGTTGATTTTTGGTATATTTTGAAACAAAAATGGCCAACAGTTAAAGGTAAAATATCCAATGTGAATTCTGTTTAACTCATCCATTAATAAAAACTCTTAAATCCACAGTTGCTTCAACAGTTATTATCATTTCTTTTTCCAGTAAATCAATAAACTGCTCGCTTCCAAGTCATCGCCGGCTACATATGTAGTTCCATCAACTGATCATTCACATACCTGTCCAACTAGAAGATAAACCTGGCACATTCTGTGATGAAGAAGCAGTCACTGATGTACATTTCCTACCACCGTCGTCATGGATACATTGTGTACACATATTAGGACTACTACAGATACCACCATCTCCGCAGTTACCTCTACATATCGCTGGAAACAAACATGAGTAATTATTAACATATCTGTGGGAATACTAAATATAGGCCAATTTATGCAAATTAGACAATCGATATACACAAAATTCAAACAAACACTGGCCTGTTTTATTGAAATGTGATGATTGGTTTTCCAGATATCGATAGAAAGATGAAAATTAGCAAATTATGCAAATTAGGATGCACAGATTTAAATCCAAAACTAATCAGATCAATATTGTCAGGTACCTATTTACCAAGTTTTATTGAAATGCTATAATTTGTTCATAAATACATATACACAGACAGTATTATTGTGGTCTTCATGAACACACACACATTAGTAAAAAAAAAATTACAGATTTATGAAATTTTGAAGGATCATACCGCTTACACATCACGTGCTGAAAGCCACTATGGAAAGCCGAAATAAATACGAAAAAACAACGTCAGTAGGAGATGTATTAACAAATTTTTAAAAGTTTTTGGTGATGATGACGTACAAGTCATGACAGGTTTATTACTTCACAACTAATGTAGAATACTTTATTTTAGCTGGAATTAATTTTCGGTGAAAAGGCTTTTTGGGTGTTTTGTTTGGAATTTATTTCCACTTATTTTTGACAAGTTGAATGTGAAATATAAGAAAAAAAAGTATATTCATTGGATTTTATTTTCACTAAAGCATCCCTTCAGCGAAAATAAATTCCAAGCGAAAATAAAGTATTCTACAGTATATTGCATTGAATATTGCAATACAATGTACCATGTCATGTGCAAAGTTAACATCAAGACAAGCCAGAAACCAATAGAACAATAATAACACTACAATATGCATACATGTATGAACAGAGCTGATGATACTGCCCTTTTATAATACGACTTACGAGTTAAACACATCCCACTAGATGGTCTTTGACTCCATCCCGGACAACATGGTGAAGAATGACTTGAACCACATACATGTGGACCTCTGTAAAACAAATAATTTTAATATTAAAACTTATATTTTTGGAAAACAAATGTTAGCATTACTGAAGGGTACACAACTCAAAACTAAAACTGATATCATTTTTTCAGTGTTCAGCCCAGAAAAAGTCCACTGTTCAGTAAATAATTAGCATATATTGACATACACTAGGTAAAGGCTTGGACTTCACAAAGTCTAGATGCCCAATGGGATTGTTTTGGTGCCCTTTAATATTCCTTATATTATTCCTATATGCTAAGGATATATTAAAAATCGTTTCGCTCTAAATTCTAAGTTCAAGACATGTGATGTATGTCACCTTCATTGTATTCTTTGTGTGACATTTTATATTAGGCCTGGAAAAAAAATTCTGGTCAATTTATTGTATGATGATTCAATGTCATCCATGAGAATAGAATTCTGCCAAAACCAGCGTCGCTTTGTCTGCGTCTTTAAGACTAGTGACCTCAGTACATTGTTGTACTGTTTTTTATAGTTTTTTATATGTTACAATTAGGGATTTCACAAAATTCATCAAAATTTTTCCCACAATATAAAATAAAAGAAGATTACAAAACTTTAATTTAGTCAAAAGTTGATTATTCCAAAGTGATTGTATAATTATCAATGCAAATTAGCTTAGTGAAACTGGGGTTTCCTTAGAAATTAATTAGTCGTTAGCAGCCTATTTTCGAAATATTGGTCACCTGCTTTCTTGGTTGAGTCTGATCCAAAATATTAAAATTAAACCCATGGTAAAAATAGAAATATGTTAAAATAAAAACATGAAATCATGTTCTACTGTTACTGTTGTAAATATTGCAAACTTTTTAAAAATAACTAACTTTCTTATTATATAGTCCTAAACAATTTGGAATGTACTCATTTTTATTTTTTACGAGTGTGTTAACAAATTATACTGGTATTGTTATTATAGTATTATTATACATCTGTCACCATAACGCCATAAGTTACAGCGTGCCGTAATTTTGCTGTATTTTACAGGGTATTTTCATCCTACCATATTAGGAAATGCGAATTCCAAATATGGAATGATTACGCGCATAAGCATCCTCTAAAATTAAAAACAAACATGGCTGCCACAAGGGTTTGACAGGACTCCACACAAACAAGTTCACTGATTCTGTTCTAAACATTTTGGGTTTTGGCATTCCCATGTTGTATCCTTGGAAGAAAAAGATGTATAATATATAAAGTTTGAGGTATCCTTGTAATAACCTTATATTATTATTATTATTGGTAATAAGGAATTCTGTATTTAAAAACAGGAATGTGTTGGAAAAAATAAACAAAAAAAATGTCTGTATAAAATAAAATATTGATAGAATATGTGAATTCAAATCATAAGGATGGAGAGAAAACAGAATTTCCCTCACCACCCCCTTCGCTTTCAGAAGGGTGCCCCTTTATGGTAGCTTTCTGGTATTATTTACTTTGCCTTTTCACCTAATTTGGGTAGCCTGGTTTATATTGTACATAAAAGGGTCCAAATAAATTAACGAAGATGTCGTATTCAGAGTAACCACACAAGTCGCAACTCACCAAACTGACAAACCATCAGATGAGCCCTCATAAAGTTTCTGTTTATATTTCCCTCCGGAGGCACAGTGCCCTGGTGAGGGACTAATCGTGACGACCTTTGTTCTCCTCTCCGTCAGTGTAAGACTTACCTCGGTAGAACATCTCGCTGTATACTCGCGGAAATACCATACGTAGCAAAACTTAGTGTTGGTACCAGTAGAAGTGTAATAGTAAACAAAAGCACTCTCGGACAGAAATAGAGGTCGTGATAAGTTCCGTGCATTGTTCGCAGTACAATAAAACCAATGTACGCCAGAATGCTCACAAACACACTTCACTCGTGAAGTATTCCCAGATGGTTCAGTGGATAAACAGCACCGACGATGGAAATTTAGGAAGAGGTCAAAAACGTGAACATGGCGACTGAGTAATGACCTCGATCCGCGCTCCGTTAGAAATCTTATATCTGATCACAACATCCGGGGAATTGACCTTCACCAGACACCATCAGTGGTGGTCAGCATAGCTGATCTGTTTACGTAAATCTCAAATTACTTGAGAACTTTTTAAAAGTTGTTTAAACAAGTTTGATAAGTGAGTTTTACTGTTTTTTGTTTTGTTTTGTTTTTCTTCGCAGAAAAAGTAGGTTTTATGTTTTAACATTTAATTGTAATAGTTGATATAATCAGATTTGTCATGCTTTCATCTGTACAACGCCATTGCAGGAATGAGGAATAAATGTAAATAGACGACAAGAGAACTGGTGATGGTTGTGAGCCATAACTGCCTCAGAACATAGAATGTAAAGGGAAATGTATTGTAGTGTTACCTCATTGTAATTTACAATATATCTGCATTAAACTTCACTGTTAAGGACAATGTGGGAGTAGAAGCAAAGCTGCGCAAATTTTGCGAAATAGTAGTTAGTTAGAATTACCAGACATTGTGGGATATCGAAATATGGATGATAAACAGCAAGTGATATTTCCAGAGATGTAGTTGGAATTGAAGCAAATGAGTGGCCTATTAACCTACAAAACATACTCACACATATCATCCTGTCTTTATTGTGTGAGGGGGAAAGCTGCCATGTACACATTCATAATAACTGGAAATGGTTTCCGATGGGAAACCCGTTTTATCACTGTAAATAATTATGAACAATAAAAACTGAAATTTAAAAAAACTATGAACAATTAAATAATGAAACTCTGTGATTTGCTGCACAGTTTCCAGAAAATTATTAACCGAACCATAACATTTATAAAAAGCACAGTGATGAGATTAGCTTCGAGTACATGTATACCTGAAATAGAATCTTACAATCGCATACGAGTCATCAAAACGTACAGTTTGTGGTATAAGTCAAATTTTGTATAGTTTCAATACGCATACAAACACCCGTATATATTTTGACAATAAACCCCTCTTTCACATTGTACAAATACAAACAAGACATTAAACTTTCCTAACAGTAACATGTAAGTGTTGTATAAACCCGAATAAAAAGGCACGGCGAATACTTCTAGCGAGTCACCACTCTAAAAACCAATCACGAATGTGCGGGGTCATTAAGTAAATAATAATAATTTATTAACACTTACACAGTCCCCAGAGGGATTGGCATTGGTTACAAATGCTTAAGAAAGAATGATTAAACAAACAAAAAATAAATAAAATAAAATACAAAAAACTAAGCTAATACATTACAATATTGAAAAAAAAATATTAAGAATAAATTATTATACTATAAAAAGATAGAAAAAATGCAAAACTTAACTGTGAACGAAAATCGTCACTGGGGTTGCTGTCTTATTTCAAAATACTTCTTTAGGTACCTTGCTACAGGGAGTGTTAGACCACTGTTGTTTAGCAATGCTATGAGTTGTGTCTTTGGTGACAAATTTTGAATTTTGTTTTTTGCCATTTGCTATCGGGGTATAACTTTTGTATGGCGTCATTAGGTGATACTCATCTTCTACTTGATTCTGATCACAAAGGTTGCATAATCTATTAGCAATCTATACTAATCTATTTTGTGACTGCAGTCTAAATTATGGTCACTGAGGCCGAATTTTGTTAAATTTTCGCGCATCTCAATATTTTGCAGGGTAACAAGGTAGGTTTTTAAAGCAACATTGGCTTTTATCTGTATGTTCTTAATATATTTTGTTCCTTTTGTTTTGATCGATTGTCGTTTTGTAATTCATTTTCCAAATTGATATAAATGATGTTTGTATATTTTTATTAATTTGTCATAATTGCCTTGCTGTTAGAATTTCATTGTTGTCGACTAGGTTACACTGGTTGATGTTTTCTTGGAAAGCTTGTTTTAATTATGGATTTGACGAGTTCTGCACACAATTGAAATATTTTATCATTTGTTTTCCGATAAAGGTCTCCAATGGGTAACGTCCAAGTTCGCCGTATAAGCCCATTGTTGTGGTGTTTTGGATGTCCCCAAGAGAAAACGAAGATAATTTATATGTACATCTTCAATTGGTGATTTTAGTGCAATTTCATCTCCCCATACATCACTACCATATGTATATGTATATTGATAAATTATCAAGGCGTGGCTCGGCTAGTACAAGACGTAAAGCGAGAAACTCGAAAACATCGTAATGTCATTTTTCTACATCAGGTAACACCTCTGAAAACCAACATCGATTTTGAATTACTGTGAATTACTGTGGCAGTTTCCTCCTTCAAATAATCAAAAATAAAATAAATAAAAGAGAGTAATGTTAAAGGGCGGTAGTCGTCGCGTCGCGCATGTGCGACATTTGTGTTGATAAACATTGATTTTCCCATAATCCAATGCGTTCTTCTAATGAAAATCACAAAGATGAGGTTTTACCTGGGCACAGCTTGCTCTAATTACAGCCGGTGATTTCTTCGATGTCTGGGGCGGTGATGAAACTCAAACCAAATCCTCAGTTGAAGATGTTGCTATTAGTTTCTGTCTATGTATGTTAGTGGTCTTGATAAGTACCTCTTGGTGTGCCAAAAACCGGTAATCGAATACAAACAAATTTACTGTCAAGGGGAGCTTGATTAACGAAGTAAAACACAGCAATCGTGCGCTGTATGGGTATGATACGCTAGACACGCCCCAGCTCTTTTTCTTACTGAATCGTATTGGTAGGCCATATTCTAAAATTGGAATGGCTATCGATTTATAACGACAAAAATGTGCTTAAAATAAAATAGAACACTAAATTATTGTATTTTACTTAAAATATTGATTGAAATGTATCTAACTGGTCCTGAATTTGAAACTTCCAATGTGTGTCTAAAAATGAGGAAAATGTCCACAATTACTGGTGGGCGATATTTCAACATGATTGTCATGGAATATATTAGGCAGAGTTTTCATTAACTGGTAGTTTGGGACGCCTAGTATCATGACATGACGCATACACAGAGTAACAGTCGTATGAGATTTGAAATATTGTACATAATGTCTTCTAATTTATTTGGATATGCCTCCTTATCATTGGAAGCCTTGATTTTGGTCAATCTTAATCTTTTCAACCATACTTTCTCACATAATCTTTTCTGCACTTTTTTCTCATACTCTTTAATATTTCTGGAAATGAACCCCAACTTTGGAGCCAACAGACGAAATTTGGATCAATTTTCAGTTTCTTCCTAAAAATGTGGCTATGTTTGTCGCAATCTTTTGAAGGAAAGTGCAGAATATAATTAGTACTATTTTATGATGAAAAGAGGAAATTTTTCTTAAATTCTGGAAACTTGAAGAACTCATGATCGTGTCACACATTTGATTCGTTACAAATATGTAAATCACACTATTAGTATATTGAAAAGTAAGGCGAGATTAGTCGCGTATTGACTTCGTGAACTAACACGTAATAAAAATACTTGACAAAAATATACAGCGCAAAACACGTTTACCCGAGACCACTAAATGAACACATTGGCAACGGCTATTGTTTTACGTATGAATGAGGATTGAATGATACAGTATGTGAGTACGGCAGACCTTGCTAGTTGTTTATTGACACAAGCCTACCCGAAGATTTCCGAATTTAATTGCCTTTATCTGCTTTGTGTATTTTTAGTGGCCCATGAAACCAACAATTCAGCTTAAATCCTGATGTAGATGAAGACAAAGTTAGAGGTGATATCACGTACACTGGCGGCCATTCACTAGCAGTCGTATATCTTAGTTCATTAATGAAACACGTACTAAATTCCCCGGAAGGAATGAAATGGTTATACAAAGCAAGGACCAAAAAATTGCAAGACATTAAAGCTAATCGAAAGTGATAACAATGTCTAAAATACCGTCATAGTAGGCAATAGACCATTTTCTGTTCACTGCGAGAATCACGCGTTATGCGTGAAATCGAACGTAAAAACAGGACAAACAAAGGTCATAGCGTCGTAGTCGCGTCAAACATCGCGTGGGATTCGACAAACGCGAAGTATTTTGGGGAACATTGCCATGCTTAATAATGTGCTGTCCACATTTGATGATAGGCAATTTCGATTAAGTAAGGGTATTCGGAAGCAATATTCCTCTGTCGAAGATCGGCCGGTCAATGTAAGCTGCGAAATAAAGAAATTCTAGTTCAAAATCAAATCGTTCGATTTTTGCGGCAGATGTTCGACGCGCGTCTTTCATGCATCTCGCGAGATCTCGCAATTGTTCGGAAAATCACCTATTGTGTCTACTGACGGTAGATGAAAAGTGAACGGAGTCTCCCCCATCAACATTAGCTGACAAAATGTTTCAATTCAATTCATGTCTTTTTAAAAATATCATTTTTATTTATTTCATGCGTCCCATGTTAAAAAAACATTGACGCAATATACTATACATCACAATAAATCGTCTTATTCCCATCTAATGCAATGCATCGTTTTAATCCGAGCGTCTCAGTGTTTTAGCACTAATATAAATACCGGGAAAGATAATAGTCTCTTTTTTTTTTTTTTTTTACAATATATCGTTTTAATTCAAGCGTTGCATGCATGCGAATATAAGAGGTTTTGGCCACGGACGTCTCGCCCACCAAAACTTGCCATTGTGGTAGTTTGGGTCAAACACATATTTTGTATTTAATCGATTGAGATGTTGCTGTTATATATACATTTACTTTTAACTTGCAAGTACGACGTATTTATATTATTTTACTAATATTCTGTACAATGTAATTGAACATGGCATATTTATAGGTAATTAATAATATCTCGTGCATAATAATAGACCTTAGGTCTATGGTGCATAGACTAAGCAGGCACAGGGGGACATTTATTGACTGTAACGATTAATCATTTAAGCACTTCTAATAATATTATTTTGGTGAAAATAATCAAATTCGACCAATTGCTTTCAATACCAGATCGGACTTTGTATTCAGACAAAAATGTCAACTATTATTTCGATAAGTATGCTAGTGCAAAAACATCCTTGAGCTGAAAGTAGTTTAGACATGTGCAAAAACATTGTGAGTTGCGCCCTCAACGATCATATGTGTTTTGTTTGCGACCTATCGACAGATGGCGCGACTCACACCAAATCAAGAAAGCCTGAGTGCAAAGTGAGTGCATTCCAAACAAACAATCGAAATTATCAACGAAAGACGAGATTTTTCTAGATATTTACAAACATACTGTCATAACAAACATATGTAAAATTAACAAATACACAAAGAGGTGTAATATTAGGTTTTATTTTAGGCTTAGAAATATTTTCTTTCACTCACTCAGTCCATGCATGTAACTGCCATTTAGCTTTACGGTCCTTCAGCATCGGGGGAAAACAACAATAATTATACAAAACACATTGCGAAGACTCAACAATCAGGAAAGAAACCCCAGACAACCATGTCGTACTTGTGTTGAAATACAATTTGTATTTCACGTCAGAATATTGTTTAAAATAAAATATTCAGTCCAAGCCAAATCGAGGTCAAAGGGTCAGGTTGCGTGCATATAATTATATATAGTTAAAACAAAAAGTATTTGAACTTTTGTCAGCTGTTCAACATCTATAAAAAACAGAAAGACAATTATAGGACAATGTGAACCTCGGAAATTATTCTGTTAGTCCGAATTTTAAATGCGCGCGAGCGAGCAGGTGGGCGGTGATATTTCGGGGTTTGCGCGGTCGAAAATAAAGCGGATATTGTCCGGTCGAATTCAACAAGCGGTCGCAAAAGCAAGAGAAAAAGGTGATTGGAAAGCGGAAGCGGGCGGGAGGTTGTGCGAAAGGAGTACTGTAACTTTGCACAACTTTCTTTTAAATCGTTTTATTTTCCAAGTCAATATTCTATTTTACTAATACATTTTTTTCTAACGCAATGGCGAAGAAAAGAAAGAAAGCGTTGACAGACGAGGCAAAGAATAATCTGCCACTCAGTGTCGCACTCTGACACAGCAATTGTTTTTCAAACATCGGCCATTTTGTTTCAACATGAAAACCGTTTTATTAGATGTCTTATCAGAGACACTTGAAGGACAGGCCCGTAGCCAGCACTTTTGAATAGGGGGTTCGAAAACAAAAATAATATATTTGACTTGAAACGTGTGAATTTTATAAAATTAAAGAAGTGTCTATGAGCTCTGTTACAGACATTTTTATATTCTCGTTTTTAAATTCAATTGGTTTACTTTGTGTTACGTTGGTAAGTTATTTCACATAACGTCTTTGAACTATTTTACCATATGATTTTAGAGAAGGGGTTCTGAGCCATTCCCCACCCACAGACAAACGCAACGACACCCTAGATCCACTACGGCAAAATGTTGAACACAAAAAGACAAGACTATACGTATCTTAGCATTATTGTCTAAGCATTTTAAGGTAGAATGCTATTCACGAGTTTTTTTTTCGCTCTTAGCAGATGTTAGCGCACATAAAAGTGACACGATTTCATGTCGATATCTGTCTACAATTGTTCATTTTAGTATTTAGTCAATTTTGTATTATGTAATTTTATTTTTGTACAGGGCCTAAGCCCATCGTAGAAAATGTAATGAGTAGAAAAGTGCATAGCACGTTTTATAAAAAGACAATACAACATCCATGTAAACATATGGTACTAAGTTAAGCTGGATTATTATTCATCTCGTCGCTTGAAAACTTTTAAAAGATACAGAACTAGTTGATATATAGTGTGGTTGTTTGTGTAGCGACGAAGTAAGCCCTAACTATCAGTATTTGCAAAATTGCATATTGCATTATTTGACAAAAGATCAGCCCTTAGATCATTTAAAATGGACATATGAAAACAAAGTGAATTCCATTTTCTACCATGCTAAATTCAAGCATATCACTGCAAAAACTAAAAATTTATTGATCTAACTATATTTTTGTGTGTATACCTAATTCAACATTATGTTAATGGCCAAAACAGCGAAAACTCGTCAGTATATATTTTAGTGAATAATTGCTTGCCACTAAATCTCCCAGGTTATAATACTACTTTGATTTTTCCTAAAGTATACAGCCTGGGTGATTGTGAAATTGAGGCATGGCATTTTTGCTGACAAATTGTTTTTATTGTTTGAGTAAATATCTCTATGAAATTTGCAGTATCTCCAACTTGACAATGCCGAAACCATATTTGAACAGGCGATTTTTATGTGGGTATCCCAAATAAGTCTGCCGGTTTTGTCTAATTGTTTAAGCATGATATAACATGTTTTGGGGTTCAAGCTATTTTTTACTTCAACTAATTTTAACCAATATGAGATACAACGCTTAAAATAACTACAGCATAATCATGGCAGCCTTTCCACAATCGTCCAACATCGCTACACTGTTAGTACAACTATTAACGCTAAGTAGATATCTGCAAAATAATGTCTGTACCCTCCCGATTTCTGAATTTTCGTACCCCCATGTCGCTACTATAACAAATAGCTGGCACAATGATCGCATCAAACAAATTAAATGCACTAACCAACGACATACCACCAAGTTTCTTACAGTATGTAAATGTTTTGGTTCATTGTAAATCTGTTTTGAGAGAGCGGTAAATATAATCTACATACTAGTATAGTGGCAGTTTAGCAGCGGTCTCAATAGACTTCAATGACTACATCTCCTTTTTATGAACTCACTAAAAATATAGTAAATGTTCTAAGACATCAAAACAAAAAACGTGTAAAAAAATATGTTTGAAAAATATGATTCGTCGCATAGTTTCAGTGCTGAAAAAACACCGTGGGGGTAAATTTTGGCTGCAAGGAGCTCTTCGACCTATACAACTCGTGATGATAAATCTTCGGCATTTTTTTAATGATCTGTTGAATCCGTAGTTATATAATATTGTCCAATAACATAGGCTACACGTGCTAATACAATAAGTTGACTACATTTGGCTGATACACTTGCAACAAAACAGTATATATGCCATCATTCAAGAATACAAAACTAATGAACCAAACTAGGAAAGTACAGTGTCGTGTTGTGCCAATCCCGTTCGATCCCCACCGTGACACTTTACTAACTGAACGAACACTCGCGCAAGACAAACGGCCCTATTCAGGACCACCACATAATTCAGAGAGTGACTACCATTACATTATTGTTTCAATGTTGTTTTAATATTCAACATCGGTTGCTGAATCTGATAGTTTCCTCACTGAGTCAAGTGATTTAAACGATGATAATTATTTTAACTAATACTGTTTGTTTTATTATGTTCTAATCTACGATAATAAATCTATTCACTTCCAAAATTTAGGGGGTTCGACCGAACCCCCCGAACCCCCCCCCCCCCCCCCCCAAAAAAAAAAAACTACGGGCCTGAAGGATTAGCTTGTTTGTAAACTGTCAGCGTGTACAGTGGGACAGTAATGTTTGTCAGAGGATTATCCCTCGTTGTTCGTTTGCATAACAATGGAAACCCCGAACGTTCCTGGAGTACGGACTCAAATGCCAGCAGTTTTCTTCATTTTTCACGCTCGAGCTTGAAATTATTCATTATCTGACACTCTTTATGAGTTCTATGATATCAGTGGTTAATATGTTTGGCCATTTTTAGTGTATATTTATAATAGTGCAGCAAATCTACAGTGTTTTATTAACCAAAACTGTTTTTCGCGTTTTTCTCGAGTTGAAGTTTTGATCGAGTACGACTCATTGGGACCGCCGCCAAATCAATTGCGTTCGGACTAGGACATTCAAACTCGCAGTTATCGTTCAAAAGATAATGATGGTGCGAAATATAGAATGTAGAATACTGACAACAATTTATAGAAACACGTTTTTTTTTTATATAAGCGGGTACGTGTCAACGTTTTTCTCTTGGTCGGAAACATTGGGGGCCTCCCCATGGGGGTGGTGACAATTGACGCGCGCTTTCCTTTCAGGCTTTGTCAATTGGTACAGTAACACCCAGATAAAATAAGTCACTTAAATGTTCTGTGTATTTACGAATACTTTGGGTCATGGATGTATAAATTACCTCCTTGTTTGGACTATGATTTATTTTTCACACGAGAACGCCATTCTTGTAGGAAACATCTGAGTTTTGTTTTGATACGTACATCACTGCACATGCGTATTAGTGGTCCAATTAATCCTGCTGTGTCTCCATCAACATCTGTAATTGACTATAACCCTTAACCCGATTTGTATGAATTATAGAATATTGAAAAACATCTGTTATCCTCCATGTTGCATCCTTAAGTATTTTGATCAGCATAATTATTTTGTACTTTTTAAAACAGTACATACATCTCTCCAACACCTGTTGACTGATATCATGTCCCCTCAGCATCCGGGAGATTGTGGATTCCTTTGCCGCAGTGGATCGAATGCAAACCCAGAAGCATCATGCAGAGTTAGGAGAAAGAAGTCCCGGCAGTTGAAGATGCAAATCCTACGCTTCCATGTGCTGTCCTTGTCATACGCACAAAAGCATATTGTCTTTGTTTAAATAAATAAATAAATAAATAAATAAATAAATAAATAAATAAATAAATAAATAAATAAATAAATAAATAAATAAATAAATAAATAAATAAATAAATAAATAAATAAATAAATAAATAAATAAATAAATAAATAAATACTTTCACTTTTCAACATTGTGAAATTCTTTCGTTTTTATGGAGAAAAATATAGTATTTTTACCAAGTTAAATTATATTTGTTACAGTCATTGTTCATATATGAGTTGTTGAACACGCTACATATTTGGAATTTCATTCAGCTGCTTTCAGTTATAATTCAAATCAGTTGAAAACAAAAGTCTCAGTTTTTCCCTCAAAACGAACGAATACAATGTCGAAAACTGAAAGTCGTTTTAGAGTTGTTTGTTTTCATGGTGATCACGTGTTGTGTGACTGTTATGTTATTGGTGTATGCTGATAAAAGGAGAGAAATGGACAATTGTGCATCTGTTTGGGGTATGTGTATTGTTGACTTTGTTAAAATATTGTTTTTCAAAATTGAATTTAGAAAGCCATAACAGCAAAGGTTAATTAAATCCATTTCTGTTCATTAATAAAACTCTCCAGTCGTATTTATTGGACTAGAAAGCTTTTGAACTAAGTGAAATCTACACAATTTATGAACAACACCGAAAGTAGATGCACCAGTGTTGACATAATCTGTAGATGTGTGAAGTTACGTTATGTCCGTTCAGTGTTTCCATGTTCCTCACTGCAGTGGAACTTCAAACGTGTCCGTTCATTCACCTCCACCAGGTCATATATGGGTGAGACATGTCTTTTTTATCGAGTTGATAGTGATAGATATAAGTTGTGGTCACGGAACATAGTATAGAGGTCAATGACCTGTCGTACTGATTCAATATAAAATAACAGGAAAGTACTAGACCAAAATACTTAGCATACAAACTTAGTTTGGGGGATTATAATAACCACATGGGAAACATTTAGAACGCGCATTTAGAAACCAACATTTTCGAATCTTACAAAATGTATGCCTCGTACAAGATGCTATAATTGTTTAACGGATTGCCAGAAGAGAGTAACAAGACGACTTTTATGCGTTTCTTAGATCATAGTCAACTAGGCACACTGAACTTGATCTTTGCCCTCCTTCGCACTTTGTGATACTCAACACACAATGTTTTGTGACAAACAAAGAGGGTATATTACTTTTTGTGTTGTTGGTACCAACGTGCGTTCACGATCCCGATGTGTGCCGCACGTCACGTTGTCACCGTGTCAATACTGCCATGAACTCATGTCAACGCTGTGACGTCTTCCAGTCTACATGAGCCGAGGGCGTGTTCACCTCGACTACACGAGTCTACGGTTATCACGGCTATGCCATTGAAGATACGCTTACCACATTGTTATATACCACGATGTCTACTCGATCAAGTATGTTCCAATTTTTTTGTTTGGATTTTAATTATATCAACATTTATTATGATAGAATTAATTTCAATTCGCTTTGTACTTTTTACAATTTGCAACATAGGATGTTCACGCGAATGTGCCTGTACTGTGTATACTTAGCCTCAGCTGAAAGTCAACCAGTCAACCAATCGATTGTGTATGGTTGATTAGTTAGTATGTATTATCTGCAATACATATTTACAGAAAATCACATCCAGTATGGACGTTGATTTCTTATGCAGAATTCATTACTTACGTTGTGGGAGTTATCAGTGCATTTCATAGGAGTTTGGGTCAGTATTATAATATGAACTTAAAAAAAACGCATATACTACATTTACTTGCGAATGGAGGTAAAACAAAAATATAACATGACAGGTTCTGGGTTAGGTTCACATTTTCGTAGTTTGCGGAACCAACTTTGAATGGCAAGTTGCTCCTGTTCTCGTAAAATGACCAATATATGTCAAGAGATTGGCCGAGACAAAGATAATATCTTTTCGTGCTAGTAAAACCGAAATATCCGACTGTAATAGCTCACAATGCAGGCAATGAAGTAGTTTGGGATTTGAAAGTTGAAGCAAGGTTCGTTTCAAAACATAAACACTATATAGACACCGTGAAATAGAACAAATTGCCATAATTTTAATGATTATTCATAAATTTCAATGACTGCAGTTGAATTCAACCAGCCAAATCAACTATAGCATCACACAATGGGCGTCATTTAAAAAAATCCTAATATTACAAAACTTCTCATTTTAGTTTGAATTGGGAAATTTACAAATATTAATAAAAATAGAGATACTTTATTCATGTCAAAATAAATGAAGATTTCAGAGAAGAAGAAACAGCTTGATTTATTCATGATGGTACACTGTCGCATACGACTTATTTACCACTTCCGTGTCACTGAGAATGTTTTAGAACCGTACTGTGTCTGGGTGGAATATTCTAGATTTTTTTTTTAGAAACTGGTTGATTAGGTAATAGAACACTGTAGGAGACAATAGAAGGTAATGGAACATTCTCGAAATTTGTAGTAAGTGCCAGACTCATTTTGTATGCTGCTGTAATGGTCTATTTATAGACAGTGGAGGTATATATAGGGGAGTTGTTCAGCACTGAGTTCAGATCGGAGATCTCGTTGAATTGTGTTGGAGTTTAAGTATCTAGTTATTGGAGGTTTGGAGTTTTACCGCGTTATTGTACTTGATGTTTGCAGAGTATAATAATACCAGTACCAGTTGAAACCTCATCTGTTGGTTCCGTGTTCGTATTTTATCATCGCCGCCTGGGAAGTCTTTCTGTTACTGTTGCCATTTCGGTATTTGAACCATCACACCTGTACTATACCAATTACGGTAATATTACGTTGCGTGTGACATACACCCGTAGTACAACTGTGACGTCATTGAAAAAAACGCCCCACCCAGACGGACCAGTAATCTCTCATCGTTCTTGGTATAGGTCATGGCCATTTAGAAAAGAAAATCACGAATGAATTTCAAAAACAGGCATGTTTGTAACAAACAAAATTTAATTTTTTTTTTATAAAATATATAAGTATAAAGTTTCTAGGGCGGCGGTCTCCGCGAAGCGTTCTGTTCAAGTTCGTTATGATGGCGTAAAATTGAATAAGGGGTCGAACATGTGAAAACATCGGGGGTTAGCTGGAAGAGTGTTACCAGCCTGAGTGCAACTGTAAAATCTGTACATTTTTTAATGTGCCAACGCTATTGTATGCAATTTTCCCTGTGTCTAGCTAGCATTGTTTGTTTTTTTCAAATAAATCATCCGACCACCCCATGATGATTTTAAATGGTCGACCCGTAACCTATTTGCAGCCATTTTAAATCATTGGTGGTGCGGGAAGACCAATGCATTTTTCGCGGTTTCTTATCTGTATTTTTTTGTTTTCATTTTCCCACTGCAAATTACTTCATGCATTTTTTCTCTCGGCGTCTAAGCTTGCTATTTTATTTGTTAACAAATCGTCCAGCCACCCCGATTTCAAATGGTCGACTGTTAGGAACATAGCAATGCATTATTCTACATAAGGCAATCGTTGCGAATTTGTTTTTATTTAAAAAAAACAAAAACAAACACCAGCCCTTTTTATTATTTATGGGGAATCCTGCACAATAAAATAAACGCGTGTTTGTCGATCTGTGATTGCGTCAGACGTGTCTCCTAAAAAGTTGGCTAGGTGTTTATTTCATATATTTATGAACGAGTTAGGCAGTCTTAATGACCTCTATCCGTCACACGGACGCAAGCTCCAATCAGCTGATAGTCAGGGAACCAATGGGTTTTCGTGTTATTCCTATGATGAACGGGGCATAGAGAACAGCGTAGCAGACACGAAGAGATGTTTAAATCACGAAAAATCGGCGGACCGAGCCGATGGAAGGTCTCCAATATGTTCAAGACAAAACAGGGTGGGTAAAATTACGTCACTCCCCGAAGAGATGTCGTTGTCTCTTTGTCGAAATTTTGACTGACTCGCCACTTGCTAAACGCATGAATGGCGATTGAAAGCGAGTGTCCTGTTCACTCATATGGTTAGCCGACCAGTCGTTATAATAATATATTTACGGCAATTTGTTCACTGTAATTGTTCTACGATATTCTAAATAATCATTGTCTCTGTTGTCTGAATTGAAACGCTTCATGCATTTCTTGGCATCCCCTTCCTTTGTGACGTTTTTTGGAAGGCTTGTTTATGTGAGCCACGCACAGCTGTTGAACACGTGACTATCTTTTATTTGCATACAATGAAGATTGAATATTCTAGCGAATACAAAAACAAAACAATTTTTCACACACATTATAATAAAAATATGCTTCAATGTGTAATGAATTGTTATCGTTTTTACAGTTGTTTTGTTTAAATATGTAGGAGACAATTCTCAGGCTGTAAATAGGTTTAAAAAATATCCTTTTTTAGAGAAAACAATACATTAATTAACTGTTTATGTTCTTTGTGCTTTTTTTATTGTTTTTTAATTTGGTACATTCAGATTTATTTATCAGTAGAATAAGTAAAAATAAATACTATGGAATAATTAAGCCTTTCTGTAATGAGTGAAAAAACATGCCAACAAAAAAATATATATATTTTGCTATTTTTATTAGACAGATTACATGATATTGTATAGCTTAATTTTAAAAATGAAATCCTTTTGTGACTGACTGATTGATAAATCCATTTATTTTGCATGAATTCTGGCACAAATTTTTGTTAGGAGAACTGTATCTTGGATCAATTGTTTTACATTTGTATCTGTATATAAAGATACGATGTGTTATGTATAAATTGTATATTATATATTTATAATATTTTTACCGCAGAGGATATATGTAAAATTGTAGCAATTAATTTGGCTACCTGAAAGTATTCACAGTAAGATTATGAAAAAACGGGTTTGCAAGGCACAGCTTGACAATTACATCTTGTTTATTAAATTATATTTACCAATCACTATGTTGCCTTCCGTGAGTACTTCTGTGGTAATTGCAGCTGAAATTAGCCACAATTTCACCAAAATGTCAACTACAACCTGTTACTCATGACATGAATGTTATTACAGGCGTGTGGCAAGAACATTGTTTTTATGGCAATGTATGAATCATAAACTTTTTTTAGTAAGTCCAAATAGAAGGTTGAAAGAACTTGGATAAACAGGAGGCGCAAACCATGCTGTCATCGTGGTGCAAGTGTCCAAAATGCTCTTTAGATCAGTATCAATAAAATGTTTGTTCCTATTAATCATGTAATAATAAATTGATCCCAAATTGTTACCTTTACCAAAATACACTTTGAGATGTTAGTACGGTACATGTACCTGTGAACAATGTAAACAAAACCGAACAATTGAATACTTCGTTTAGAATGTACAATTACAAGATCTGGTTAAAAATCCTTCCACGTTTTCGGTATACAATTCAAGGAAAGATGCATGTAAATATAATCTGAATTGGTTAAAAACACAACTTGTCATTGCTTGGTCTGTAATGTGTGTAGAAAGCACCCAGTACGTGCTGTGTTGCATGACATCCCTATATGATGGATGTTGTATTGTGGTGTCAATATGTAGTTCTATAATCAAACTATATCAAAGAATAGGTCACTTATTACATAAAAATAGAGTCTTATCTGATGAGAAAGATAAAATGTGTGCTGTATCTGTTCTCTTTATATGTGTTAATATGTAGTTATCATGATGAGAGAACCACAGAGTGTGCATGGAGATTAACATATGTTTAGCGAAGGTCAACAAGATCCCGTATTATGCGGTTTCCTTGTGATAACTGTATTATAGTACGTCATTTCCTGTTACGAATGCAGGAAATGCCACCATAAACAAAATTAATATGTGTGTTATGTCACCTCGTGTTTGCCGATACTATACATTCGGTGACATGACTCAACTTCCGACGCAAGCTACATTGTTTCTGAGGCAAATGTAAAATTGGAAAGTATTGAACAGGAGTTACCGAGTGTAAAAGAAGTAATACCCACAATTGAGTTTTTAAGTATACTAAAATTATGCATCAAATGCATTATGAACAGTAAATTTGGATCAATAATATAAATTATTTATAAAATCAGGATTTTTGAAAAATGGAACTTTTCTTGTTTTCCCTGTTGCTACGTTGACTGAAACCATGACAACAAACCTTCCATATCTAACCCACTTTTGTTTACCCTTTGTCTATTTTCAGTTGTTGCTGGTACATTAGCGATATCATGCCTAACATTTTTCATAACAAGAAGTATTCCATTTACTATAACTGCAGCTATTGGATGCTGTATATGGTCCCCACTGATGGCTCTCCTTAGTTGGCAGTCGGTCCTCGATGCATGGTTGGCGTTCTCAGTCTTAGAACATATAATTATTAGTTTATTATTACGGTTATTATTAGCGGCGTTACAGGCTTTGATCGGGGTTGTTATATTTGTGCCATTATTGATGTATTTGCTGTTACAATTGACTGTGATCACAATCTGCACTGCTGTTCGTTTGTGTGCAAAGATCGGGAGTGTTGCCTCCACTAAATCATGGGATGTTCTACAACCTTTATACCAGTGGGGACACCAGATACTCCTTATGAAAATTCTAGAAGACTGTGTACAAGGCAAAGAAGTTATATTCCCACTGCCAAATAAATGGTTAGCATTGACAGTCATGATTGTTATGCTGTGGTCGAAGTTTGAAAGAAAGTTTCCCCATCTGAGCACCAGTCACCATAGCAATATTAGGTACTTTGCAAAATACATTCTTCATCCATTGCATAATATATTTCTTATCATGTTGGCATTTCCGTCTAATTTACATATTGTTCACGTAAGCATAGCTTTATTTTATGTCATTTTCACAGAGAACTTTTTCCAAGATTTCATAATATTTCTGTTAGAAGATTATGGTTATTTATTTTTGAAGTATGTTTATTATTGTATCCCTCATTTTGCTCGTAAAATCTGGACGCTGTTAGAACACATGCCAGGATTTGAAGAACAGTATGTGAAGATATGTTATGAAATTGGTACGGCGTGTATGGCAGCGGCCATTATCCTCTGCAGTGTTGCTCTCGAAAATTACGAATCTTCAATTTTACTAGCTGTGGTGTTCTTAACTAATGTAGCGATCCCCATGGGAACGGCACAAAAATTAGTTTCACAATTGCAGAGGGAATTTGCTGAGATTGACCACTTTAAGCGAGCATCCGCGTATCAACTCTCGCAAATCAATGATGTCTGTGCTATTTGCTGGTTGCCATTGGAGACCACTGTTGTGATAACAAGATGTGGGCATTTCTTCCATGGACGATGTTTAGAAAAGTGGATTGTTATAAAAGAGACTTGTCCTCTTTGTAATCGAGATGTTCATGTTAGCACCTAGTTGCTAACCCTTTATACAATGCTTGTGTTTATACATTACAGGGTCTGTCAAAACTTGGGTGTATGTATGGAATATTTAATTGATATGATACAGATGATTTTGTGAATGTTTGGCATTGATGTCAGACTCGAACTGCATTAATCTGAATTCTAAACACTAATCTGAATCATAAACACTATTCCGAATCCTGAAAACTATCCCAAAAACTGAACCCTTGTTTAAATCGTGAACATTAATCTAAATCCTAAACACTAATCAGAATACTGAACCTTTGTTTGAATAATGAACATTAATCTGATTCCTAAACACTATTCCAAATACTGAACACTAATCTGTATCCTGAACACTAATTCAAATTCTGAACACTTGTTCGAATGTTGAACACTGATCCAAACACTAATCTAAATCCTGAACATTAATCTGAATTCTAAACACTGTTCCGAATCCTAAATACTAATGTGAATTTACTCAGTTGATCAGTTAATTTAGTGTTGGTTATGAGAAGATTCAACAGAGTATGTATGTCAGATGAAGCCTTATATAAGTGGAGGTTGTCATGGTTTCTCTTGCTTCACAATTAATACACAATTTATAATCAGCTGATGTCATCATAATTTGGTCTCGCAAAATAGGAAGTTCTGAAATGTTGCATTATGGGAACCTCCTTGTTTACGCCGGGTCTCATTAGTAAAATAGACCAAATTTGAAATTAAGATCTAAGTGTTACATTACTTGCAAATCTTGGGTTATTTTATTCATGCATGAACAAACTAAAATGGGAGCTTAAAATTGACTGAAATACCCAAAATATGTTGTAACAATAATTTTTTGGCAGAATTCAAATCTATAATGTGCAATTGAGACATTTTTCAGTATATCAGAAATAGATGTCTCCTAATTTGGTGGTCTTGTGTTAACCTTTTCACCACCAGTTCCCTCTTTTCATCACAAATTCACAAAATAATTCCATTTATAGTCTGTAATTTGCTTCAAAAGGTTGGGCTTAAAAACTTAAAATTGACTCAAATTTTGTTTGTTGGCTCTGAAATTAGGGTACATTTCCAGAAATATTGAAGAATATAAGAAAAAAGTGCAGAAAAATTTGGGTGAGAAAGTCTGGTGGTGAAAAACTGTCATAACAACCTGTATGTACTATGTACAATGGCACTTTCCAAGCATTTGAAATCCATGAAGATCTTGTTACTTAGGTGAATCAATCAAATTTATTTTTAACCAATATCATCACAGAATTAACCAGGAAGTTCAATTACAATACTGGTAAATGAGATGATCTTCACATTCAAAAAAAAATGCTTTGCAAATATGCACAAATACACGGTTTGAGATGAATACTACATTGCACAATATTTCAAGAAATGTTGGTTTATTGTTCAATTTCATGATTATCAATTCAAACGAGATCTTCATTAAATCTGATTCATTACATTCATTTTGGTTTGTTGAAAGAAAATTAAACAGTAACTGTATCTTAATTTTATTATATCATTAACCCCTTTGAATGCCAAAGTTTGCATGCCTCCACTGGAAAGCATATATTCATAACTACGTTAGACCACCCTTAATAATGTAAATGCATTAATTGTTCATATGATTTTATTGTCGCTATTTTCGCTGATAAGTAAAATCTGCTAAATTAAATTTACGTTGGCATAGGAACATCCATCTGGTCAAAAATTCACACAGAAGTTTATAAAATGTTACAATATAAAAATTATGGTCTTCAAAGGGTTAATGATGTATGCATATTCGACATTGATTGTCAAGTCAAGTCAAGTCTATACTCTTATCTTATCTGTGTGCTTCAAGTCTGGCTTGGTAAAACATTGAAAGGGTCACAGAAATGTTACAGACTGCTTGCCACATTGTTAGACAGACATTGTTGGGCAGGCATTTTCTTCTAGCATCTAAAATATCTAGTGCAGGGTACACCTAAGCATGACCTCACATGTATTCAAAACTTCTACCCCTGTAGTACCACTTGGTGTCTGCATGATCATTACATGACCAGTTAACTATATTAATCTGTTTACTTTGAGAACAATATAAACAATAAAATATCCACTTAAAACCCAGACAAATTTATATTCACAACCAAGGCCTAAAATAAACGCGAGTTATGATCAACTGTTTACCTCCATGGAACTAAACAAATGAATGATTATCAATCGTCCACATCAGCATTTGTTAATTTTTCGGCTTTCTTCTTGAAAACCACAAGTCCTGATTCCTTAGATAAGACCTCTCCTACTTAGTTTTGGTCATTTCATGATGATAATTTTGATGAATATTTTGTTGAAAGTCTGATTGCTTTGATATTATACATATAGTTACCTTGGGTGGACCTCTCTCAGATTTGTTAATTTCAGGATGATATCTTTAATTGAAATGTGCATTGCTAACAACAGAGCTATCTCAGCCGAGAGTCTACTTGTTTTCCTATGTTGAAAAAATGTATATGTATCATGTAATTGTAAACATTGCACAAAACAATGTGAACATATCAAATGCAGTGCAGTAGCTATGTAGCTTTGAAACTAATTTAGTTACAATGTATCTTTACATATTCTTGACCTCCATTACATAACATCTTGTAATTATTTATAATAACAGAAAGTGCAGATTTTTCTACATAAACTACAAGGTTACCAAATCGTAATTGGTTCAACTTAAGAGTTACAACACTTTCAATTGGTGAACATGTTAGACTGTTAATCCTCAGAACAGAATTATACATGGTCCTGGTCATCAAGCATACATGTTAAAAATTGAAGCTTTTTTTGATAACAGTTTTTGTCATAAAATAAAAACAATTTTAATGAACTTAAAATACTGAAAAAAAAAACGAATTGACCAGAACCTTTCTTTTCCTGGGACTTAAATAACATGTTTTCACCATAGATGCTGTATTGTAGATGTAGACCATATTTCCTGTTTACATTATTTGTATTATATAAAATCTGGTCATAATTGAGTTGCCATAACAACTGCATAGCAACAGTACTTATCATTTTAGTTGTAGTCAAATTCAGTAAGTTAAAATGTAAAATATGACTGCCATATCTTGCAAGTGCAATCAAGATTAAAATAAAATTAATTTTCTTTACAATGGGTTGTGAAGTGTCTTCTTAAGTGATGGTTGCAAGAAGGGTTGAAGTGTCCTGTGTCAATACACCTTGACAACAAATATGTCTTCTAGTGATGAAATGATTCTGTGACATGAAACAATCCAAATTTCCAACTGTTGTTTAGTTGTCATTAGTGAACCACTAAAATCATCTATTTTATTGATGGACTTCTGAAAATCAAAATGTTGGCAATGGTGTGGTCAAATGAACCTGTGTATAAAGGCCACCTATCTACGGCTGATCTGTACTGGCTCGGAAGATGAATTCTGATTGGCTAAAAAAACTTGTGGCGTTGAATGCACGTTCATTGTCAGTATTGTTATGCAAATTCAAACTAGCTAATCATTTACAACCTTCCGAGCCAGTGCAGATTAGCCCCCTATCTAATGTGACAAGTGACCACCTTTTTGGCAATGGTGTGGTCAAATGAACCTGTGTGTAAATATCACCTATCTAATATGACAAGTGACCACCCTTTTAGCAATGGTGTGGTGAAATGAACCTGTGGATAAAGGCCACCTACCTAATATGACAAGTGACCACCCTTTTAGCAATGGTGTGGTGAAATGAACCTGTGGATAAAGGCCACCTACCTAATATGACAAGTGACCACCCTTCTGGCAATGGCGTGATCAAATGAACCTGTGTATAATGGTCACCTATCTAATATGACAAGTGACCACCCTTTTGGCAATGGTGTGGTGAAATAAACCTGTGTATAGAGGTCACCTACCTAATATGACAAGTGACCACCCTTTTTGCAATGATGTGGTCAAATAAACCTGTGTATAGAGGTCACCTATCTAATATGACAAGTGACCACCTTTTTGGCAATGGTGTGGTCAAATGAACCTGTGTGTAAATATCACCTATCTAATATGACAAGTGACCACCCTTTTAGCAATGGTGTGGTGAAATGAACCTGTGTATAATGGTCACCTATCTAATATGGCAAGTGACCACCCTTTTGGCAATGGTGTGGTCAAATGAACCTGTGTGTAAATATCACCTATCTAATATGACAAGTGACCACCCTTTTGGCAATGGTGTGGTCAAATGAACCTGTGTATAAAGGCCACCTATCTAATGTGGCAAGTGACCACCCTTTTGGCAATGATGTGGTCAAATAAACCTGTGTATAGAGGTCACCTATCTAATGTGACAAGTGACCACCCTTTTTGCAATGATGTGGTCAAATAAACCTGTGTATAGAGGTCACTTATCTAATATGACAAGTGACCACCCTTTTGTCAATGGTGTGGTCAAATGAACCTGTGTGTAAATATCACCTATCTAATATGACAAGTGACCACCCTTTTAGCAATGGTGTGGTGAAATGAACCTGTGTATAATGGTCACCTATCTAATATGGCAAGTGACCACCCTTTTGGCAATGGTGTGGTCAAATGAACCTGTGTGTAAATATCACCTATCTAATATGACAAGTGACCACCCTTTTGGCAATGGTGTGGTCAAATGAACCTGTGTATAAAGGCCACCTATCTAATGTGGCAAGTGACCACCCTTTTGGCAATGGCGTGGTCAAATGAACCTGTGTATAATGGTCACCTATCTAATATGACAAGTGACCACCCTTTTGTCAATGGTGTGGTCAAATGAACCTGTGTATAATGGTCACCTATCTAATGTGGCAAGTGACCACCCTTTTGTCAATGGTGTGGTCAAATGAACCTGGGTATAAAGGTCACCTATCTAATATGACAAGTGACCACCCTTTTGTCAATGGTGTGGTCAAATGAACCTGTGTATAATGGTCACCTATCTAATGTGGCAAGTGACCACCCTTTTGTCAATGGTGTGGTCAAATGAACCTGTGTGTAAATATCACCTATCTAATATGACAAGTGACCACCCTTTTGGCAATGGTGTGGTCAAATGAACCTGTGTATAAAGGCCACCTATCTAATGTGGCAAGTGACCACCCTTTTGGCAATGGCGTGGTCAAATGAACCTGTGTATAATGGTCACCTATCTAATATGACAAGTGACCACCCTTTTGTCAATGGTGTGGTCAAATGAACCTGTGTATAATGGTCACCTATCTAATGTGGCAAGTGACCACCCTTTTGTCAATGGTGTGGTCAAATGAACCTGGGTATAAAGGTCACCTATCTAATATGACAAGTGACCACCCTTTTGTCAATGGTGTGGTCAAATGAACCTGTGTATAATGGTCACCTATCTAATATGACAAGTGACAACCCTTTTGGCAATGGTGTGGTGTGGTGAAATGAACCTGTGTATAATGGCCACCTACCTAATATGACAAGTGACCACCCTTTTGTCAATGGTGTGGTCAAATGAACCTGTGTATAAAGGTCACCTATCTAATATGACAAGTGACCACCTTTTTGGCAATGGTGTGGTCAAATGAACCTGTGTATAAAGGCCACCTATCTAATATGACAAGTGACCACCTTTCTGGCAATGGTGTGGTGAAATGAACCTGTGTATAATGGTCACCTATCTAATGCGACAAGTGACCACCCTTTTGGCAATGGTGTGGTAAAATGAACCTGTGTATAAAGGCCACCTATCTAATATGCCAAGTAACCACCGTTTTGGCAATGGTGTGATCAAATGAACCTGTGTATAAAGGTCACCTCTCTAATATGACAAGTGACCACCCTTTTGGCAATGGTGTGGTCAAATGAACCTGTGTATAAAGGTCACCTCTCTAATATGACAAGTGACCACCCTATTGGCAATGGTGTGATCAAATGAACCTGTGTATAAAGGCCACCTATCTAACGTGACAAGTGACCATCCTTCTAGCAATGGTGTGGTCAAATGAACCTGTGTATAAAGGCCACCTATCTAACGTGACAAGTGACCACCCTTTTGGCAATGGTGTGGTCAAATGAACCTGTGTGTAAAGGTCACCTATCAAATATGACAAGTGACCACCCTTTTGGCAATGGTGTGGTCAAATGGACCGATGGTTAAAGGCAAGCTACCCAATATGACAACAAAATAGCCAAAATTTAATGAGATATATTAATTTTTAGGAGCCTTATACAATGTATGTTATATTATTCTTTATGGGAAATTGAAATTAATAAATTACATTGTTAAGAAAGAAGAACACATTGGCTATTATTTGTATTGCCGATTTCTGCTTTGACATATTGCCAAACTATTGTTCAGAAAATTTTATACAATTCATGACATATTATTCTATGAGGAACATACAGTACATGTAGTATTACTTGAAGAACATGAATATTACTGTTTTCAACACTAAACGCTTAGATAATATATTATTGTATTGTATTATTTCAGCACTTTTATACTCACTTATGCCACATAAAGAAAAGATATTGCATTGTTAGTTTGTTATCAATCTATAGGTTAATATATTTCATCTAGGATCACAATGAACAAAGTTGTAATAGTTATGCTATGTTTAGTACTAAATAGCATAATTATATGACTGAAAGTCGTAAAAGTTGAATCTGAACAATGAATTGATGCATAGTGCCATTAACTAAATCAATCCTAGGTACAGTGTCACCATTGACAAGATTACTAACAAAATGGTGATGTATAAATATAACCCAGGTATCATTTGCTTTCATTTGAAGTTCAAAACTAACTATAATCATCACAGTCTGACTCTTCTTATACTTGCGAATCGACAATTTGTGGGCTTTCATTCAGTAGTTCAAAATAATAATTAAATCTGGTATCTGTGTTTTTAAGCAAGAGTGATTGAACTCTTACCTGAATTTTGAAGAAGGGGGTGCATTTGCAGGAAAAAACAAAAGGAGAGAAAAGAAAAAAGTTGGTGCTTTGTGGTGCACAACTCTATCAGAATGCATGTATAAAATATTCTCTATCGTGTGTACATGTTTGCTATGGAAATGATAATTTCTTTGCAAATAACACACAGTTTAAAGATGAATACAACTGTGCATGGAGAGGAAGCTCATTCTACATCCTTGTTATGGGTTGATGTGCAGAATTTTTTTAATAAAAGTGGCATATCTGAAAGGTGATTTTTGTTATTTTCATAAACAATATTTTGACTAACCAAAAACAGATTTAACAAGCCATGCATGGCACAGTCCCCGTTAGTTATCAAATTTAAGATATAAAATTTTGTTTATAGTAATATAGCTGGAATATAAACATGTCAGGAATATGATGATTGTTTAACATATAAATGATTGACATTTGTATCTGATCGTCAAATGAGTATTGAGAGATATTGCTCTGGAACAGCATTAATTAAAACAAAATCAGCCATTATGAATATATGTATAATAAATATATGAAATTTGAACATAGTCAGTCAAAGCATGTCAGAGATATGGCTCTAGAAGCCCATTCATTAAAACAAAATGGCCACTAGTCAGCCATTCAGAATCCAATCTAAAAAATAAAACAAGTTTTTTAGCACAAAAATAGCCACCATTAGGCCACTTTGAAAAGGATCGTCAAACCAATATATTCGTATATCTGTGACATGATGTATAATGAATATAATATCAAGTTTGAACAAATCCATCTGTAAACAGCCGGGAAATGCTTGATTTTTATAATTTTTTAGCACAAAAATGGCTGCCATTCTGCCATCTTGAATCAGATCGTAAAACAAAATGATGTTCATCAAGGTCCTATAATGTCGAACGTATATGCAAGGTTTGAACAAAATCCATCTGTAAACAGCCGGGAAATGCTTGATTTTGATGATTTTTAGTACAAAAATGGCCACCATTCGGCCATCTTGAATCAGATCGTGAAACAAATTGACGTGCATATGAATGATATCATGTATGATGTATGTGTGAAGTTTGATTGTGATTGGTCCAGGCATTTCTAAGATACAGGTCCGGACGCACGCACGGACGCACGCACAGACGGACACACAGAGGTCAAAACATAGTCCCTGTTTTCGGCCTTCGTCCGAACGGGGACTAAAAAATATTTGTATATAGTAGCGTACATGAATGGCTAGAGGTGGAAACATCACAGTATGTTTCCAAATAAATCCATAGAATCATGGGAGAAAACATTTGTGTATAAATACAAGATCTTAAATATAGGGTTTTTTTTCAATACATTTACTTAATTAACTTAACATATTATTTATCTGGCTCTTAGATAAATTTGACTTTTCAAGTCCAGAGAAAATGATGAATATTATAAAATACTCAAATTAGGTCTCCAAGCTTAACAAAGTATGGTTGGAAGTTTTCATGAAAGATAAGAGCATATTATTAATTTAGTGAAATGATGAGAAGTTAGAGGCTATTCTTTATTCTCATAGTTTTCTGTTTTCATGTCTTTAATTCCCAGTTCATCATTCTGTTCATCATTTCGTTCGTACTCCTCTACTGTCATATTTGGGTCATCTTCTGGAGCATAGATATTCTACAAATAAAACAAAGTTTTTTCATTAGATTGCTCTATGATTGGTCAATTCATATCACATGACCAGCAAGCTTTGAGGTCATCATGGTCAGCCAATGATATTACCACATCAGTACCCTGATTGGTCAATTCATATCACATGATCAGCAAGCTTTGAGATCATCATGATTAGCCAATGGTATTACCATATAAGTACCTTGATTGGTTTATATATATCATATCATATGACCAAAGAAGATGTTGTTTCAGTCAATTGCTGTCCAAAAAAGGTTTAATTTTCCAATAATAATCAAGTGAAATTTTAACTACATAATTTGAAGAACCAGTTTCGACAAAATCTTTAACTTTAATGTCAAATTTTAACGATAAATTGGAAAGAATCCATTTCTATTGACTGAGAGTCTCATCCTGGTATCAAATAATTTGAACACCTCGTGGCAAAACTATAATTGTAACCATAACATTGCTACCTAGTGACCATGTTTAGTGAAAATCAGGAATTAAATTAGGAACTGGTAGTTCAACTTTCACAACATACAAAACAGGTTTCATGCCTGTAGGCCCCAGTAAACAGCCTGGAACTTTCTAGGAGTATTGTTGCTTAAAAACAGCAATAATTCCGATATGCTGACTCAGCAATAAACTGAGACAAGAAATTTTGTATTACATGCCACACAATGTTTATTTAATTGCTGATTTAAAAAAAGATTGTATATAACTCGTCAAAATATAAGTAATCTGATATTGTTATTGAAAAAATGATAAAATCACACACAGAAAAACATTTCCAACATGCTTACAGCTGTAATTTTGTTATTTTTCAACAAATTTTCATGGGCAAAGTAATTTCATTTTTGTTTTGTATTGTTTTAAACACCATTGAAAATCTCCATGTATCACAATCATCTTTAGTTTTTTCAGTGACTTCCGTTGGACAGAGAAATCTCTCTGAAAGATCAGTTTGTAAAACAAATATTGTGGGGGACAGGATCTTTAATTTGTCAGTTTCAGACCAGTCTGGAGGTAAAACAAAACACTGTGGTGGTGTCAGACCAGTATGGTGTTAGACCAGTGTTGTGGTAAAACAAAGCACTTTGGTGATAACACTACAATATCCTGCACAGAGCACTTTGAGCAAAGGGAAGATTAATAAAACAAAATGGTTGAATAGTGGTTGATGTCACGAGAAAGTGGGATTGATATTGACTGCATGTGAACCAATCACTTACCTGAAGATAACTGTTGCCTGCTGGATCATCCAATATAATAGTTGCAGGTAATTCACAACTAATCACCTTAAATAAACCATAGGAATATTATTAAATATAGTGGACAAGCCAAAAATTTACTAATCATTATGCAAATTAGATTAATTATATGCATGGATTTTTACCCAAAACTAATTACATCTGTGCATTAGTCCAGAGCATCTATGTACCAAGTTTCATCAAAATCTAATGAATGGCTCTTTAGATATCAGTGGAACAGTCAAGAAACAGCTAAAAATTAGCTAATTATCATGCAAATCAGGTAATTAATATGCATGGATTTCAACCAAGACCTAATCAAATCTGCGCATTAACCCAGAGCATCTATACACCAAGTTTCATTAAAAACCAACATTCTTGAGATATCAGTGGAACGGACACACACACACACACACACACACATACAGACAGGGTAACTACAAAGACTCCTATTGTGTGCTTCGCACACAGGAGTCTGAAAGGGGTTGACCATTTAACACGATGTAACTGGAAATTGCGATGTAGACATTTAGAGATATAACAAAATTGCATACAGTGTTGGCCATTCAATCACACAAACATAGAATGTTTGTATAAAACTAAATATATCAACAAAACATGCTGAATAAGTTAATTAGTATTCAAATTAGCTAATTAACATATGCAAATTAATTCAAACTACAATGTATCTTACTGTAAAATACTTTATTTTCACTTGGAATTAATTTTCGCTAATTTCGCTGAAGCAATGATTCAGTGAAAATAAAATCCAACGAATATACCTTTTTTCCTGTATTTTTCATTCAAGTTTTCAAAATAAATTCCATACAAAATACCTAAAAAGTCTTTTTAGTAAAAATTAATTCCAGCTAAAATAAAGTATTCTACAGTATAACCATAATATACCTATATATAATTACAGTGACAGACTTACTTTATCAAGTTTGTCCAAAAATATCTCCATTTTTTGTTTATTCTCACTCCCCATACTATCACCGACCACCAATGGATTATCAGTTTTTAACTGTGTTTTGATATCTTCTAACAATCCTTCTATCGTTGTAAATTTTGAACCAAGCGTACCCATCATCGTTTCCATCTCCAGCTCAGGAATTGATACCATACATGTATCCGACTGAAAATAAAAATAAATAACCAATTCAAATGATACATTTTGGAACATTATTTTGCACATTTTGATGTACTATCATGTAAAATTTGTTATGATAATTCTGAGAATTGTATCAACAGTCAGTTAACAAGATGGCCGACAACTTTGTGTACACTTGGAGTTTGCTTTGTTCTAGACTTGTAGGTAAAGTTTGACAGATGGTGGCCTGTGTGGGATTCATAGAGTGATCAACATGAATTGCAAAATTAGTGTACGGAATCAATAACCATTACCCGGTAATTTCTTATATATAAATGTAATTCATGAAATATTAAAACACATCAAAATAACTAGTTTGTGTTTTCTCATGATATTGTATCGTTTGCACTTGACCCTTGCCTAGTAAGATAATAAACGATTTAAACTGTATTAATGAAACGACATTGTCAAATATAGATTTGACAAAAAACAAAATGTTTTGCAAAATTGCAAGCCATCATTTGGTGAACAGTGGCAAAGTACACATCGGCATTCAATATGTCTAATATCTGATAACATCAGGTGGTCAACCATCAGCATTTTAAGCAGTGTTTTGGGGTTTCCCAACCATGATATCAACATTTAATGCTGTAATTCAAAATAACATGAGAAACAAACAACATACTTTAAAACATGTCTTTTTCGTGAGCATGACTTTTTAGCGAATGTAGCCAGAGAGCTGATTCGTTAATTTAAGGTGTCACTAATGACTTTATTATAAAAATTTACAATGGCCAAGGTTTGGAGATTTGTATACAGAAATCTGGAACATAAAAATCTGGGGCGCTTTCTAATTACACTTGACAGTTTTTCTTTGTTTTTTATGGAAGTGATAACTGTGCATTTGTTTTGGCATGCGACAGACAAGTATTGTGAAAACAGGAAATTAACAATGACAAGAGAGATTCGCTAAATCAACATTTTGCTATTATTTCATTTTACCACAATTCGCTAAAATTGCATGTCGCTTTTACAACATGTTTTACAGTATTTAGCCATTTTATTAGACATATCCATGTTTCTCCTGTGCAAAATTACACACACCCAAAATATTGACATGTGGATCAACTTTTGTTTTCAAGAAAAATGACAACTTGATCAGTTGTTAAACGTTATTTGCAGATGAGTCATACAATTTATTATTACATTACCTTCAGTAAATCTCTGCTCATGTCAGATATGTCGGTTATTTTAAGACTTATTTTTTTCCCTTTTTCTTCAATTCCAGATCCAGATTTTACTTCAGATGTCTTGTATCCACATTTATCACAGACGGTTGCCATGATAACCACTTCTTTGAAGTTTGGAATAGCTAGTTTTGCTTGTCAAGAAGAATTCATGAGGTTTTAATTCAATTATTTAATTGGTGATGGTAAACCATTTTCCGTTCACAAATTTCAGAATCAGTTGATATTTGTGGTAGAGGTTTAATCTGAGTCTTTTACACAGTGAACTAAGAATCACCTATTCAAAGAAATTGTCAGATTTTTTTAACTTTTACAGTAGAGATATTGTTTTATGTATATGCCACTATTTACAAAACCCTGAAAACCTTTTTTTTTTATTTATTTATTTTTTTTTTTGTGCCAGGCGACAGTTCTGGACATTGAATGTCACTGTTGTCTCTCCTGACTTTTTTTTGTATGTGCAAATTGCTGACACATAGTGCATTTTTGCCACAGAAGTCATATTCATGTTTGGGACTACATGACAGGGCTGTGTGGCTATCTTCCTATCAAATGTCAATTTAATGTGCTATCCTGATTTATCTCAAAATTAAGATAGGGAGAAAAACAATTTAGGTACAATATTGTATATTTATTGTTGTCACAAATTATTAGGAAAATCCTTTTTTAGCTCCGCTGTCGACTTTGTCGAGCGGAGCTTATCATATGAGTGATTGTCCGTCGTCGTCCGTGTCAATGTTTTACTTTTTCGACTTCTTCTTGAAAACTACAAGCCTGAATGCTTTGATACTTAGTGTATATGTACCTTGGGTAGACCTCTCTCAGATTTGTTCATTTCATGATCATATCTTCAATTCTCTAACTTTGGTGAATATTTTTGTCATTTTTGGTAAAAAGTGATATTATCGACTTCTTGTTAAAAACCGCAAGTCCAATTGCTTTGATATTATTACATATATAGGTACTACATGTGGACCTCTCTCAGATTTGTTCATTTTGTAATGATATCTTTAGTTCTCTAATTTTGGTGAATATTTTTGTCATTTTCGGTAAAAAGTGATATTTTCGACTTCTTGTTAAAAACCGCAAGTCCAATTGCATTGATATTACATATATAGGTACTACATGTGGACCTCTCTCAGATTTGTTCATTTTGTAATGATATCTTTAGTTCTCTAATTTTGGTGAATATTTTTGTCATTTTTGGTAAAAAGTGATATTTTTGACTTCTTGTTAAAAACCGCAAGTCCAATTGCATTGATATTACATATATAGGTACTACATGTGGACCTCTCTCAGATTTGTTCATTTCATGATCATATCTTCAATTCTCTAATTTTGGTGAATATTTTTGTCATTTTTGGTAAAACGTGATATTTTCGACTTCTTGTTAAAAACTGCAAGTCCAATTGCTTTGATATTACATATATAGGTACTACATGTGGACCTCTCTCAGATTTGTTCATTTTGTAATGATATCTTTAATTATCTACAGTAATTTTGGTGAATATTTTTGTCATTTTTGGTAAAAAGTGATATTTTTATATATGAATCGCCCCTAAAATAAAAACCTTAACAGCATCATGCCAATCTTAACCAACCATGTACACATCATTTCATAACCATGGTAAATATTTGATTTTACTGTGATAAAACACAATTGAACGTACATTGTTATATTATAAGCAAACGTTACAAGCCTTTGTATTACCCCTCACATAGGGCTTTTTTGCGACTAGCAAACAATACATTTTACCACTCGCATATGCCGTTTTTACCACTAGCATATGCCATATTTTGCTACTTTCGACTCGCAACTTGGTACTCGCATACGGCACTATTTCTAGGTCGTACATACCTCAGTAGAACTCACACAATGTTACTGGCGAGTAAGTAGGACTCACACAATATTACTTGTGAGTCAGTAGAACCCACACAGTGTTACTGGTGAGTCAGTAGGACCCACACAATATAACTTGCGAGTCAGTAGAACCCACACAGTGTTACTGGTGAGTCAGTAGGACCCACACAATATAACTTGCGAGTCAGTAGAACCCACACAGTGTTACTGGCGAGTCAGTAGGACCCACACAATATAACTTGCGAGTCAGTAGAACCCACACAGTGTTACTGGTGAGACATCAGGACCCACACAATATAACTTGCGAGTCAGTAGAACCCACACAGTGTTACTGGTGAGTCAGTAGAACCCACACAATATTACTTGCGAGTCAGTAGGACCCACACGATATTACTGGAGAGTCAGTAGGACCCACACAGTGTTACTGGTGAGTCATCAGGACCTACACAATATTACTTGCGAGTCAGTAGGACCAACACAGTGTTACTGGTGAGTCATCAGGACCCACACAATATTAGTTGCGAGTCAGTAGAACCCACACAATATTACTTGCGAGTCAGTAGGACCCACACAGTGTTACTGGTGAGTCATCAGGACCCACACAATATTACTTGCGAGTCAGTAGAACCACACAGTGTTACTGGTGAGTCAGTGGGACCCACACAATATAACTTGCGAGTCAGTAGAACCCACACAGTGTTACTGGTGAGTAAGTAGGACCCACACAATATTACTTGCGAGTCAGTAGGACCCACACAGTGTTACTGGTGGGTCATCAGGACTTGCACAATATAACTTGCGAGTCAGTAGGACCCACACAATTTTACTTGTGAGTCAGTAGAACCTACACAGTGTTACTGGTGAGTCAGTAGGACCCACACAATATTACTTGCGAGTCAGTAGGACCCACACAGTGTTACTGGTGAGTCAGGAGGACCCACACAATATTATGTGCGAGTCAGTAGGACCCACACAATATTACATGTAAGTCAGTAGAACCCACACAGTGTTACTGGTGAGTCAGTAGGAGCCACACAATATTACTTGCGAGTCAGTAGGACCAACACAGTGTTACTGGTGAGACATCAGGACCCACACAGTGTTACTGGTGAGTCAGTAGGACCCACACAATATAACTTGCGAGTCAGTAGAACCCACACGATATTACTGGCGAGTCAGTAGGACCCACACGATATTACTGGCGAGTCAGTAGGACCCACACAGTGATACTGGCGAGTCATCAGGACCCACACAATATTACTTGCGAGTCAGTAGAACCCACAGTGTTACTGGTGAGTAAGTAGGACCCACACAATATAACTTGCGAGTCAGTAGGACCCACACAATATTACTTGTGTCGTCAGTAGAACCCATACAGTGTTACTGGTGAGTCAGTAGGACCCACACGATATTACTGGCGAGTCAGTAGGATCCACATGATATTACTGGCGAGTCAGTAGGATCCACATGATATTACTGGCGAGTCAGTAATACCCACACAATATTACTGGCGAGTCAGTAGGACCCACACGATATTACTGGCGAGTCTATAGGACCCACACGATATTACTGGCGAGTCAGTAGGAACCACACGATATTACTGGCGAGTCTGTAAGACCCTCACACTACTACTGATAAGTCAGTAGGACACACATTATTACTAGTTAATTAGTAGGACATGCACAATATAACATTGTGTATTTTTGTCTCCATAACAACCAAATTTATACTCAAAATTATTTTTGAAGGTTTGGAATATGTAAAGGCGAATTATTTTTTTTTAAACTTGAAACATGAAAATAAGGTAAACCAGACTAGTGAAGTCTTGATTTGTTGTTAATAACTTTGTCATTTCTATTAGTCAGTTGACAAAACATGGTTGTATTTTTCTTTAACTCACACCAAAATCAGTGCCGGAAATCAGTGGTTATCCAAATAACTTTATCACAATTGGAGATGGTTACTAAAATTAATACTATGACTGCAAATACAATTTACAAAACCTATGATTTGAAGCATGGCATTTTGAAGTTTATTTTCAAAACGTAACTTGTTATGAAACCATCTAGACATCTTTGTTTTGAAATATTACTCATTAGCCTGTAATTTATTTTCACTGGAATGTTGCAAACATACAAACAAGTGTATGCTAATAAGTTATGTAAATTTTGCTAATTAATATGCACAGATTTATACAACAAATAAGTCATATTTTGTCTTTTTGGAATTCATCATTAGAGGAAGTATTAAACTAATTAAAACACTATTGGCTGAATTATTTAATTATAGCAGTAAATTTAAAATATTTCAAAATCTTCACAACATACTGAAAATACTAAAATAGTCGTTGCATATAACTGAAAAACCAAAGCATGTCTGCATATAATTAATTAATTTCTTTTATTCTTTGTGGAATTAATGTAAAATTTGCATCAAACCATATTTATCCAAAATAGATCCTGACCCTGTGAAGTGATTTCAATCCTCTTAAGTGAGGTTAAAAATAGACAATGCCAATCAGGTGTTGTGAATTACTGTTTTCGATGGAATTATGTTTCGTTGAAAACAGCATTTTATATTTTGCTAAAAAATAGCATCACAAAATGCAGAGGACACTTTCAACAGAACAAGATTATCACCGCATCAAAATCCAGAAAATGCACGTAATACAAATAAACAAGTCACTAGCAAGAAAAAATAACTTGTTCACTTATTTGCATTAGAATTTCTAGAAATAGACATTTGAATGTATGATCATCTTGCAAATCATTTGACGCAATATCAGCAGTTGTATCAACATATCTTATAGATCCACAATGCAAAACAATTATGAAAGTAAACACACTGAGTCAAGATCAATTTTACTTTGTATGTTATGTACAACTTTCATATTACCGATAGTTTTAGTCGGACTATTTCACTCTGTGCAGTTTTTCTGGAAATCATCACCTCCTTTTTTAAGTTATCATCCTATAATATCATCATTATAGATCCACAATGCAAAACATAACAGCAAAAGAATTTTCTCTGGATTTTATTTTCCCTGATTTACATCTCCCTTGAAAATAAATTTGAAATGAAAAAAAAAGGAATGATAACTATGAAAGTGAACACACTGTGTCCACATCAATTTTACTTTGTATGTTATGTACAACTTTCATATTACCGATAGTTTTAGTCGGACTATTTCACTCTGTACAGTTTTTCTGGAAATCATCACCTCCTTTTTTAAGTTATCATCCTATAATATCATCATTATAGATCCACAATGCAAAACATAACAGCAAAAGAATTTTCTCTGGATTTTATTTTCCCTGATTTACATCTCCCTTGAAAATAAATTTGAAATGAAAAAAAAAGTAATGATAACTATGAAAGTGAACACACTGAGTCCACATCAATTTTACTTTGTATGTTATGTGTGAATAAATTGCTATACTGTAAAGGATACGAACAACTTTCATATTAGTTTTAGTCGGACTATTGCACTCCGTACAGTTTGTCTGGAAAATCATCACCTCTTCTTTTACGTTATCATCCTCTTCATCTCCACCCAAAGTCATCGGCCTGGATTCCTCCTCATTTTCGTTCGTCTCATTCTAAACATAACGAGAAAAGTGCAAATGTAAGTCAGGAGGAGTATTCATTATAGCTGCCAAGGGGCCAGTTCAACATAACTGCATCTGATGTACATTTGACAACAGGATTCATGAACAACACTGGAAAACAAACAGCTGTAAGTAAATGTCCACATACCTTGTTTGCAAAACAACAACAATAAGTATCGCAGAATGTCAAGTTCATCGGTGTTAGGGGCATAGTGGACAGGAAGCAATGTAACCACACCTGTACCAAAATACCTGCTTTTGTTACATTTAGGACATGTTCACAAACAATAGTAAGGGGTGTATTCCATTCAGGATGGGGTATGTATAATAAAGCATTATGGAAGGGGTTATTTAATTAAATGTGCCAATAACTTAGGGGGTCCTTTATTTAGGATATGTCCACAAACAACTAGAGAGGGCGGTATTTTATTCAGAATGTATTCAATAATAGTTCCTGCAGCAGAGGGGTAATTCAACATTTGCATAATAAAGCTTTATGGGGTGGAGGCAGAGTTATTTTTATAAATATGTCAATGACTTAGGGATAATTTCATTCAGGATATGTTCAATAAAAATTCAAAGGGGCCTCAGGGTGTGTTCAATACAGCAATAGAGGAGGAACTGTTTAGTATTGATACCTACATGTACCTTCATTACTTTTTCTATTTTAATGTTACCAGAAACACACTTACTTGGAAGTATCCAAAAAATTCTAAAGAATAATCATCCAAGTTCCACATTACTGTTTTATGAGTAGTGGGTAGAGGTTTGGATTGATGTCTGTGGTGAACCATTTATGGACTGTCGTCAGTTCTTGGACCTAATAAAGAGTCACTTATTTTTAAATGCCACGGGCGTTTTAACGAAATGGCGAAGGCATTTCAAGCGAGGGCAGTGCGGCCCAAGACTGTTATAGCATGTAAACGACCTCATGCGGCATTACGTGGAAATTGCCCGGTGACGTTCCTGTTGAGACTTGTCACTCAAACTACTACTACCGTAAAAACTCGATTAATTCACAGTCTCTATTAATTCGCGCACCAATTTAATTTTTGTACGCTAATTTTTAAATGTATCTTTTTAATTCGCGGCATTCAAAAACATGTTTAAAATTGTATCCTATTAATTCGCGGGCCAGAATAAAGTAGATAACTCAGAATATATTGCATGCAGACATTACAAATATACATTTTGTTTGAGTTTTTATGTCACCAGTACTTGGTGTAGCCGCAATCGCAGTTAGCAAGCAGTTTAGGTTCGGTAAAGATTTGACCTGAAAAAAATCATTCCCCCACGACACTACAGATGTTGGACAAGATTATTACTTAGTCGATAAAAATCCATCGGTCAGCATATCGATTACGAATTTCCGTGATGGAAAGCTTAGTACAGGGCTTTTTCGTCGCTGGTTCACAGGGTTGCATCGACCATGTGTCCGCCATAATTCTATTATGTCATTTAAGTGAACCGCCCTATGGTGCGTAAATTGAGGTTTTTGATTGGTCGGGCGATTGACCTCGTGTTACATTTTGATTATACCGGATTCGGTAAAAAACACAGTGTTAAGCGGTCAACAAATGGCAAGTACGAGTAACTTAATAATTGATTTGCGTCAAGCTGGGTGGCCCGAATTTAAATATCAGTGCATGAACTCTGGAGGTCATTGACCAATGCCGCACGTAATTCAAACGCGTGGTTAAAAAAAAACTAATTATCATGAAAGCAATACATTACAAAGTTGAAATATTCAGAGCCGGTACAATATTATAAACAAATTTGCGTAATTAGAAAAGCAGTGCACTAAATAAACGACGTTGATATATTCAAGTTGCATAATTACAGTACCTTCGGATAGAATAACAATTTTACTAGATTGACGCGCGGGGCACGAAAGAAAAAGGATGCTAAGGTAACATGCCAGTTCAGTGCATGACTTGAGGTCAAACTTCGGTCAACACACACTTGATGTCAGCATCAGCAAGTTTCGCAAAGAAGTACTTGAAGTTCAATTGCATCCCAAAATGATGTCGCTGATCACTCAGTTGTCGCAGCGTGTGTTGTGTCATGTCCATGATGCACCCCGTTTTGACTTTGGCTTTTCCTTCTTAGTGCATGTTCTTGTTCATGTAAAATGCGACCTCTCATCAATGTATTGAAACACTTTGAATTTATACTTTGCATGATTATATTTGGTCAACGCGAAACATTATTTTTTCTAAACATTTTCTGAGATCATTTTTATCAACGTAGGGTTATTTTTCGAGACAAGATGGGCTTCGTGATATCTGCCATAACATCGCCCAGGCGATGCCTAGAAAAATAAAAAAAGGCAGTGCAGCCAGACGGCTACTTTGTAGGCCACGTGTTCATTGTTTGTTTGTGTACAGAGTGAGCTTTGCCATTTCACTGTTTCATTTCAAGTGTAACATGGTGCATGGTTCTTGACGCAGTGCGTGTTCTATGCCCGACTATACGCCATGAATGTCGCTAGCCACGAGTCTCAGAGGCACTAAAAAAATGTCCTGTAATCGTGTTCATTGGAAAACAAAACAAATCACTAATAAATTTATGAAAACAGCTCTTTTTTGAATCGATCTAAAAGTACTCTTTTAATTCGCTCACCAAAAACCAATAATTTCCGTTTTTATTCTATTAATTCGTGCACTTGAAAAAATAATTATTTTTACTACCGCGAATTAATTGAGTTTTTACGGTACTTCCTGTTTATTGGTGACCCATTTCGCTCATGATTGATTGATCGGTGTATAACTGAGTTTGAGTGCCACATGAGAGCGTTACATGCTATAACAGTCTCTCGGGCCCTACGTCCCTCTCTTAAAATGCCTTGGCATTCTGTTAAAACGCCTATGGCATTTGAAAATAAGTAACTCTTTATCAGGCTTGAGAACTGTCGACAGTCTAGACCAGTTACTGTAACTGAATATAGCAGTAGTGTATATATATATAAGTCCATGTTGGTATGTGAGGGGTATTGAATATTTCTTTTATCATGTTGGACAGACAAAGAGTTGGACGGTGGTAAACACTACAACTTGCGTGGGGGTGGGACAAAAAGTTGGTCTGGGGAGAGGGAAATTTCATTCAGGATGCATTCAATGTAGTAAGGGGGAGGGAACTTTCATTCAGGCTGCATTCAATATAACATTGGAGAGAGGGAACTTGCATTAAGGATGCATTAAATACAGTATTAGGGAGGGTTTTTTGTCCACAGACAACTTTCAATTAAACCAAAAAATGCATTGCATATTGTGTAAAGTACTCACAAACAATCCTAACGTTTGGTTTTGTTCGTCTGACCTTTCATAATGAGTGATTGTCATGGCAACATCTTTTGTGGGAGCAAAAGGATTTTCAATAAAACTATTACCACTAGGATCATCAAGTATCTGAAAAGAATTTGAAACAAAAAGAATTGATGTTTGAATACCAGATCACTCAACTATGTTTATGCAACCTCACTAGCATCTGCAAAAATAAACAAAAGTTTAATCTGTAGTCGTATAAGTTTCAAAGATTAACTCAAAGACAATTGCTACGTTCACTGACCCAAACATGGAAAACGATACTCATATGATAATAATAATTATTGCTATATTGAAATTATATCCATTTGCGGTTATGGTATTTATTATGAATCATCGTGCACATGAACGGCAAAGAAGATTCGAAAAACAATTATTTTTTCACGTAAATGTTGCAAAAAATGCACATAAATATGCATCGCTGACAAGGTTCTGCACTCATTTTATTCATTACTACTGCAGCCAACCATATATAGCTGCACTTCCCTCCATCGTCTTGTCATACCAGTATGAACCAGTGTATGTTCTCTTAAATTCACCACTGATGACATGCCAAGCCGAGCATTCAGGCAGCAAATCTCAGCATGTGCCAAGGTTCCCGAGCATCTATTACATTCATAACTATTCATTTCAGCATGGCATTTACGAAATGATAATCAACGCGAGCACAATTACAATTGGTCTTGCGAAAAAAAGTAAACAAACAATGAGACTGTATACCTTCCTTGTTACTGTACTGAGTAATCATAGTTAAAATGACTGAACATTTTTGTATATTCTTAACAAGTTTGGACGTTCCTAAGCCTGTGCTAACCACCGTTTCCTTCTGTGCGTGGACACAATTGGGTCTACCCGATATGCAAACTTACAAGATTAGATTTTACTCAAATCATATTTTTTTTTTTTACTTTTTTGTGTACAAACACTTAGTGGTTAGTAACCGCCCCTATTTGTTTCACAGATAAGTCATTTGCATATCAATGTGTCTGATAAAAGGTCATGCAACCATTTTGAAACAAAAGTTTTCATCTGCCGATTTTACCAAATTAGAGCTCGTCCATTCCTTTAAATTTGCTTTTTTCCAATGGTTTCTATCTTTTGATGCCCCTACAAATGTTATAACATATTTTCATGTTAAAAACCACCTGCCAGTGTCATTAAACAGGCTTGAAAATCATAGCCGTAATTTCATTGATGTTTTCTAGGCGATAAGCTCTTTAAAAAAAAAAGTGTATGTTTAGGGATTGGTCAGTTACTTCGGCCAAGGGGGAGGGTCGGCAGATTCCATACTGATCCACCAACACATAACAACACCCCCCCCCCCCGGCTGAAGTTACTGTCCGAACCCTTAGCTTTATAGTGACATTGAGAGAAACTTGAATGCATCTACGCAAACTATTTCATTGATGATTTTTCAACGTGTGATAGTGAAGTTGGGGGCAATGCAACTAATATTAAATCTTGGTATTCTTCTAGTGTAAGTTTTTTTTTCTTCTTTATGCTTTATTGTACTTTGATCCTCTATTAAAAAAAAACATGGCAGCCCCCAGGGTTTGAACGACTCCACACAACTTTTTGGATGACATTTTCATTATTTTCAATTAATTAATTAATAAGTTATAATTAATAAGGTATAATTACTCACAAATGTAAATGGGTTCTCAACATTTTTTAATTTCTTCATTTTGTCAATAAATATTTCTAATTTTTCAGCAGTTTCTGGATCCAAAGCCTGAAAGTAAACAGAGCAGCTTGTTATGATAAAATTATTTTAACTCAATATCAATAAGTGAACAGGTGCAATAATATTGTGTTTATTTCGGGAAGGTGATGTATTCACTGTAACCCAGCTTCCTCTCTCAGTTTCTCAATTTGCTACCAAAAATATAGTCTCCATTACATTTGCTACATGATTCGTCTGCGCTCTGAAATTAATTGTGGCGTGTTGATTGGTCACATTTTTTATTGAGTCAATTATTTATTCACATCATCACGCCCTTATTTGCATAAGATACGGGAACTACTCTGGATACAAGATGCTTTATGTACCTACAGACACAGCAATCTCAACACAACTCAGTAATTGTACATGGATTTACTGTGACTTTGAAAATGTAACATCAAGAAATACAACAACAGAAAACACCTACATGTTTCTATGGTGTTGGAATCGCCCACTGGTTAAGAAATATGGGCATGTAATTTATTAATTATTGAAGTGGATGACCTTAGTTACTGACATCATTTTCTTACATGATTGAGTGTTCTTCAAATTTTTAGTGGGCAGAACAGGAATCGTATAACAAATTTAACTGGAGTCTATTTTCGGCAGCGAAACGGAGAAACAGATAGAAGTATACAAAGCAAAAAGGTTAATTAGTGACAGAAATTCTATGCAGAGAAATCTGATGAAATAATTTTAGCCATTGGACTGTAAAGTTTTCTTAGCAAATTACCTATTTGGCAAACACAAAAAAATAGAAAGATGATGATATCTTTTAGATTAATGGAGCAAATTATACTACTGACTAATGTGAAGTTATCACAATACTGTAAAATACTTTATTTTAGCTGGAATTCATTTTCACTGAAAAGACTTTTAGATATTTTGTATGGAATTCATTTTCACTGATTTTTGATGAGTTGAATGTTAAAGATAAGAAAAAAGGTATATTCGTTGGATTTTATTATCACTGAATCATTCCTTCAGTGGAAATTAACTCCAAGTGAAAATAAAGTATTTCACAGTACCACAAAGTATGCAAAATGATAGTATAGTGATCCTATTGACCATCACCATGGAGATGAATGCAATCCTGTACATACTTTACATAACTCTTGTAAAAAATTTATTATTATGGATTTTTATCTAACATAACAGATAATAATTTGAAATGGCAATAACAAATTTGTATTTGTTCTATTAGAAGCACATCTCAAATAGAAGCTCATGTAAACAGACAATTCCTGATTCCAGAATCGATTGCATTACATGTTTATCGTTTGTGTGTTTGCGCATACTGTGTGATGGGAAGGTACATGTAGGAAAGATTTTTAATGTTCATAGCATGCATGCACCACTCTTCTAAAATAAGGCTTCGCCAGGAACATTACATTACACACCTGATAAATTGTCTTACACCCTATGTAAAACAATTCTTTTTTATAAACTGGTGATTTGCAATGTTTTGAAGTTAAACTTTTAACAGATCTTCTCAAAGGCTATTTACCTGTTCACAACCATGATTCATAATACCGTAGTCTCAATGAACACTGTGATTATTTGGAAAAGTAAAACTACAAATGTATGATGAACATGAGGGTTCATGAGGGTCATATATTTGGTGTTTTGAAAGCTACCTGCTTCCAATCACTCAAACAGTAATACAATATTCAGGTAATCATGAGTAATAACAGAACAGAAAGAGAGTGAACCTTGTTGCAAGGTTTTGTCAATGTATTATGGGAAGTACAGTATTTTGATTTATACAAGTAACAGAAAATTTTAAAATTAATTACGAGTTATCATACCTTTCTTATTGGCTGTTCTTGTTCCAGGCCTGCAATAGCTCTATGTAACGTACCTTCAACTGTTGTTACAGTACCTTTTTGTGAAGTGGATGGAATTTCAAAATCCAACTCTGGAATAGTTACACAAGCAGAGTCAGATTTTATAACCATTCGATTCATATCCTGTTATGATAAAAAAATAAAACAGAACATTTTTTAACTAAGATAAAATGTGTATTGGGGAGAAGGTGATTTATATTTTGAGGGTCAACCATTTGAACTCAGGGGGTGGGTAGAAGAGTGTGACCAGTGCAACTTTTGTTCACAATGACTTATCTGTACTTTTTTGGAATGTGCCAACATTTTTTAAATAAAACACCTTGCATTGTTCAGCCACTTCTATGATTCCAAATGGTTGATCCCTTACAAAAGATGCAGATGAATGCCCCTGCTGATTTTACTTGCAAATATTTGCAGGATAGTGGATTTTCATGGATTGTAAAATCATTTTTTATTCTTGTGAGAGTGTTGTCACATTAGCCTAATTAAGATTCTGTAAATTTGTGCATTGAGTAAAACTTGCTAAAACGATATGTAGCTATTTCAACATGTTTTACAGTATGTTATTAAAATCTCTTCAAAATTGCATTGCTTAGGAGGGTGATACTGCATACATGTAATTAGTTAATCTTGGTTTTGACGGGCATTTAGAGTCATCACTTGCCTTGGAAAATAAGGTCTGACATTTTCATTGTATACATTTGTGAGGTAATACTATAAATTCTATATTTACCTTGATATTTGTAATCCTGAAAACATAATTACATCCTTTGTTTTGTATCTTTCCAGCTGGCTGCAATTCATTGTTGCTATAGTGACAATGAGGACATTCAAATGACATAATGACAACATCTTTATATAACGGAATCTTTGTCAGCAACAACTTGGTAGTACCCTGAAATTCAAATGAAAAACATAAGACATTGTTCAATGTTGACAAGAACTGTCAATTGTGACTCTACAATCTAGCTCACCCAAAAAATTCAAACTGGAAGTGGAACACTTTACCTGTTGTTCACAGTTCATACACAAACTTTCAATTTCTGACACTTCTTGGTCACCCACTTCGTCTGCGTCTAGATTACGAAAGAGGGGTTTGTTTCCGTATGGCTGTTCTGTCATCGTTATTTCGATTTCATGTATAATTACAGAATAACAGAAATCCAGATATTACGCAGCAGAATTTAAAAACTCGCCGGAAGTGAATAACACGTGTGTTGAACATAACCTTTGACTTTTGGCACTTTGACTTCTTTTCAGACGAACAGACATCCACGTACACGCAATTTGATTGGTCCGCTAACCATCATTTCTTTGAACATAATTGTGCAAAAGAAAAGGTTTCATGGATTATTTTGCCCATTTATCAGCTCCAGAAAACGATTGTCCTCACGACGTTTTACATTTCACTTATCAAAACATTTTGACGAGGTAAAACAGCATTCTATAAATTGTTCAAGGTTACACGACACAGTACAAGCAGCCAATCAAATAACTTCTTTCAACTACTTGTTCACCTGACCCCAACGCACCAATCACGTGAAAGGATTCACCGGCACATGGCGCACGCCGGTGGTTTACACATATATTTCAATCGAGGTTGAAAGTTAATTTCATTTTGGGATATTATTATATAATCATTATGGGGAACGTATATGCATCCGGCAATCCTTCTAATCCCCCAAATCCCTCTCCTTCACCGCCAGTTTCAGCAATAGGTGCGATGCCAACGACGGTCACATCGGCCATGGCAACACGACCAAAAGATGAAGGTCTTCCTAACCCTGGCACTTTTGAAGATCTACATAAGAAGGTTAAAGGTAGGAAAAAATCAAATTCAATATTTGCTTTTGAAATAAACTATAGACAGACATACAGTGTGGTGTTGTGCATATACTTCTAATAGCCTTATTTTAGTTTTAAGGGTAGTTCTTGTTTTCGTCACGTACCGGTACATTTACCATAGACTGAGACATTAGAAATGTATTTCCAAGTACAATACTAGTATAGCACGATTGACCATCAAACTCACTCAGTATACATCACTAATTTTCATTTTCCATATTTTGGTATAGTTTATGTGTGAGAATTTACTAAATCGTATATGGTTTCTATTATCTAGGAAAAGTAGTTATTAGGGTAGTGGCTATCATATTTGATTGACTGGATTTTTAATATATTTAAGATTGGTGATTATAATCAATAAATCACAATAACTGTAAACAATATTGATATACAAAATTATATTCAGATATGAATAAAAGATAATGATATATAAAGATACTGTTAAAAAGAAATATAACATTTGTTTGACCTTTGACCTACCCAAGTGTATAAAAGTATTAATTCAAAGGTAGATAAAGAAAAAATGATATACAACTGTGGTGATTGTTTGAAAAACTCACAATAAATCATTAGACTAATCCACATAGGGATGTTCACTAATGCAAAGGAGTTCTAGTCTATAAAACATGTTGTTGTTGTTTTTTTGTAATGTATTATATTATTTGCTCAAGTATTGCTCAAGCATGCAATTCCGTAAATGTTTAGTCAAAGTAAGTCAATACACTGGTTGTATATTGCTTGTTGAATCAAACTCGTGATTTGTAGTAGTATTTGAGTTCAAATCCTACCTGGGTGTTTTATTGTAAATAGGATTAGACCAACATGACCCTGACCCTGGAAATGCATCAGGCTGAATTCATGCCCTATATAACCACGGTTACTAGAAGGATGGTTAGGAAACTCTCTTGGTTCTTTTGTAAGGTTCATGTCTCTGTAAACATTTAAAACAATAAGATTTAGCATACTGTCAACGTTGCGTTGGACATCAGCAGATGCAGACTCGCGATCGCTTTACTGAAACGATGCAAATTTTCTACAACTTAGTATTTAATTTACAGAAATTATATACTTTTAATACTAATTTAACAATGCGTTGTACTAAAATATAATTCCATTCGATTTTTCAGCAATATTCCCAAACTAATATGACAAACACAGACAAAATGGCTGACATCGCTAACTTTGAGAAAAAAAGCGTTATTTTCTAAATTTTAGATTGAAATTAGTTATGATAATCGCAGTTCCACATTAAAATACCCAAACATTAAAGTAGTAATGAATACTAGCATTTATTCGCAAGTAAAATTAGCTATTGTACTTTGAACACGCAAGTTTTCGGTGTACAAAATGCCAAGGTCAGTTTTGATTCACAGACGGCAAATCTGTCAACAAAACTAACTTTCGGTATTTAGATTTTTTCAAGAACAACAAAACCTTGAGTATCACACAACTTTTGCACAGAAGTCATTGATGCTTTTATGTCGATCTTACGGCATAATTTCTTCAATTTGATAGACACACATGGAAAACGAACGAAGATAGCAATATAAGTGATGACGTCATAGTGGGTGGACATGCATCGAAGTGAAGTCAATAGATAATTAGCATATCTAACAATAGAGTTTTCTAAACATTCTTCTAGTAACCCTGATATAACCTTCTTAGAAGTATGGTTCATAAAATCATTGCATTACTTAAGTTATTACCGTTTGTCATTTCCGTGAGCACAATTTTATATGAAAGAATTGCAGCACCCTTGATCGCAAACATAAATGCTTTTTGTTTTGCTGCATTCTCACTTACTTGTCTTTTTCAAACGTACCTCTTTCTCAAGGAGGGTCCTGTATTACCTTCTCTGTCATTCTAACATATGTGCCAGGTCTTGTACAGAAACAGGAACATGTGCAAGACTGCAAAAGCGTCACCAGCCATGTGCTCGCATGGCAGACTCACTAATAATTTTCGCTTAATTGTTGGCAGGAGCAATAGTTCTGCTGGGTTCTGATTAAATGTAAACCTAGCATACTTATGTGAGAATGAAGAAAATGTACAAGAAAGTTTGAAAATAAAGAAATGTTCGTATGTGTGATTACCCTCTGAAATAAAAAAATATTTTGAAAAGTACTGAATTGTCTAATTTTTGTGTATAGGAAAAAATGACAATATTCAGTTATTCTGAAAACCAAAAATCACATATTGGGTCTGAACAATGTAGACTGGAGATTAAATCGTAACTCAGGCATTTGTACATATACTGCCTTTAATACGACTTTGTATGTAGGGGTTTCATTAAAAGCTGGCCGCCAGTCATATGGCGACTACAAGCCCAAATTGGCCATCCACTTTCTGCCCCTGACTGCCATCGATGGTCTCGCTGCAGTGCTTCACACTGCCAAGAGCCTTTTTAATTTATTTTTTGACCTGTTGTTACAGGATGATGGCCTGCTATTAAATGCATTTGTGATATCCCTGTGTATGTAGTTTTTGTCTCAGTTGAAATAACTAGCTCATCTTTGGTCCACCATCCAGAATAATTCTGCTGGTCCTCCCAAAATTATACTTGCTATATGGCAAGAGTTGGGTCATGTTATCATTTGCATGGATGTATAATTACTTTAAACGCTTATTATATAAAGCATCATCTCTTTGTAGTGAAAAAATATTATAGTAACGTGAAAATGTATATTTTAAATCAGAACTGATGCCAATGCCATTTGAAGGTTGTAAATTGATGGTCAATAAAGGTCTCTCCAATCACTTTCAAGTTGGACATCAACTCAGTTTGAGTGCAGATAAAGAAAAATCATCTTATCATTTTAGTGCCACTTATGTTGGAACAAAACAAATTAGCCCTTCTGAGGTAAGTAGAATTATGTCTGTGTCACTATATTGCTATCCCCGTGCGGGAATTAATTAAGGGTCAAAATGTTTTGGAAAATGCAAGAAAGTTTGGGATAAGGCCTGGAAAAGTCATGGAAATTATTTGGCTCTTGAAGAAAATGCTGCTAATTTCCATCGTATCGACAAATTCTGGGCTTTATGCACCAATCAGGTTTGATCAGAAAGATGTATTAAAACAAGAAAACCATCAGAGATGGAAGATCCCCACAATGAGTGGACAGAGGTCACCGAGTGTTTTGATTGCAGAACTGTGGTGTATCAGCTACAGTACTGTAGAATACTTTATTTTCGCTTGGAATTGATTTTCGCTGATTGGATGATTCCGTGAAAATAAAATCCAGCGAATATACTTTTTTTCCTATATTTCACATTAAACTCATGAAAAATCAGTGAAAATAAATTCCAAGCAAAACGCCCAAAAAGCCTTTTCAGCGAAAATTCCAGCGAAAATAAAGTATTCCACAGTAACTGGATGTAGCTAAGAGTTGTGCACATCTGAATTGTGAATACATACATAATATGACTGATGCATGTAATTTATTTTCAGATTGGATTAAAAATTACCGACTGACATGCCTCATCTGATTTCAATCAAACTACATAATGCATCATGTCACACATATTAATTAACATGCATTTGTTTCAACTTTTGATTCAAAATGGCCAACTAATTTAAGTTTGTTTACTATTGAATTTGTATTTTCTAGTCTTATCCAGTCATTCTTGGTGATATAGACAATAGTGGTAATTTACAAGCACAGTTCATACATCAATTAACAGAAAGGATAAGAACCAAAGCACTTGTACAGGTAAATATTACTTAATACTATATTTGTACCATTAGCCTTTGCAAAATGAAAAAAAAAAATTCTGGTTAATTTTTTTCAAAAATGAAATGATTTTTTTCATAAAATAATATAAATATATTTGACACACATTTTTTGCTTGTTTCATTACCAGATGCTATTTGATTCGTTAAGAATAGCTCTGAAATAATTTACACTCAAAAGTTGGTCATGTGATAAAAATAATGCATCTTTTCTGCCCACCATTTGTTTGCTGATATGACTAGCATTTGACATCACTGGGCCCTCTAACATACAGTGGTTTGTGATTTTAATGAGTCAAAAAAGAAAAATAGAAATTTCAGCAAATGAATTTGGAATTTACCAATGAAGAGCAGCATTAATTGTTTGACTTTTCAAGTGCAAGGGGAGAATACGATTTTATTTATTTTGCAACTGCATCTGAGCTATGAATTTATTGTCATGGTAAAGAACACAATAATTGTAAATTTTGGTAAAATATACAGTGAAATCTTGCAGAGCTGGACCATGAAGATAGCTTGCTTTGCTTGACATTACTCAAAATATTCTAAAAGGATCTAACACAATTTTTTAGGAATACAAATTAAAATATCAATTTGCCAATTGTAACTGATCCATTAAAATGAAAGCAAAACTCTTTCTTACTTCAATACATTTAATTTCAGACACAACAAACTGCATTTTCAGTTGTACAGATGGATTGTGAATACAAAGGTCCTAGCTATACCGCTACGGTGACAACTGCCAATCCCGATTTGATTAATGAATCTGGTATAATAGTTGCACAATATCTACAAAGTATAACAAATAGTCTGTCTATGGGATCACAAATACTATATCAGTATGGACAAGGACAGGAAATGGCCGAGGTCTCATTGACAGCCAGATATACAGGTACAATTCTCTTTTACTTTATATCCTGAGTTGCATTGTTTTAACTTTTAAGATGATTACATTGTTCTCCTTATGCAAATTTGGCACTAGGAAATGTTTTCATCCCAAAATCCATATTAAATTAGATGTTAGATGTAGACAACCATAAAAACTTAACATGCACACATATAATCAATGAGTCGAGTGCCCAAAATTAAATACTCAAAAAAAATTAAATAGGGTGGTTTGTTGAGTTTTAAAATCAGACATTAAGTATTATCAAAAAGTTGAAAGACCCAAAAGGTAAATCACACACTGGCATTGGAATATTTGTAAAAGTTGAGCCACTTATGTAGCGTAAAAGTCCTAATATAAACCATGGTTTATATTACAATAATGTATCGATTTAAAATTGGGGTCAAAAGCTCAAGTTCGGGGTGCGGTTTATATGCGTACATATTGCAATCACTAAATGGGCATGGTAATTTTTTCCCACAACACCTGCACAAAACAGACAATACACCGTACAATCTCTTGAATATAGGGTCACTCTAACTTAGGCGTCAGGGAATAGTGCAAGGCTTTACTTTAGTTCTAAAATTGGCATCAGTCAATCAAAAAAACTGTTCACATTAAAGAAAGAAATTACTCAGTTTATTCAATGTAATATGCATTTATTTAACAGAAAGTATATTCTAACAGAAGTTTCAAATAAAAACAAACACGAATGCATTGCTTCGTAGCAAATGAGCATGGTACAGGAGCGCAATCCGGCCATGCTGCGGTTCACAAGTGAATAACTTAACATACTTTCCAGAGTAAAAGCCCAGAGGCCTGAACATGTAAAATCGGGAAAAGTAAGAGGTGGGCTTATACTCGAGGAACACCTCAGAAAAGTTGAAGATTTTTCGTTTTACATGTAACCATGTCACTCATGTTATAATGCAACTCATTTATACGATACTGGTATTCATTTTTAGTTTTTCAACCACAAAAAGGAGAGTTGGCAACACATTACGAGGAAACTAGATTAAAATTTCAACACATGTACAGAAAATAGACTGGGATATTGTAGAAAATAAAGATTTATTACTCACGTAAACATGTTACATAAACTACAATATAAATAGAAAAAACAGACTTGTAAACAATTCCTGCACGACAACAACGTCGGCATGAGAGAAAAAACGTTTGATTGTATAATTTATTAATGTATTCGTGCCCCCTGCTTCGGAGACGAGACTACTAAAGGGAAACAAAGAACAATCACGGTGTTTAACGAACAGATAAAATCGTACATACCGGTATAAAATTGTATTGAAGTAAATAATAAAAGTTGCTTTCTACAGCTGGCGAGAAAAGCTTCTCAGGTCTTTGCTTGGGTGCTCATATTCGTTGATGTCAAATCCTTTGAAGTTCAAATCCCCGTCGTCATCGTTTTCTCCCTTGTCGTCGATTAGCAATCCAACGGCTTCGTTATGAAGTACTTTAACATCTTTGTGTGCGATTTTCTTGTAAATCATATCATCCTGTGAGCCATCTGGATTATTGGCGATCGCAGTGACCAGGACAATTTTATTTTCACATCCGTGGAAACAGAATCCCAAGCACGGCTGACCCAGTTGAGAACGTCTTGCCTTGACGGCTGTTTTGGATTGTCCTTTGTAGTACGCTTGTCTTTCTTCATGTACGCGATCCATTCCCATCACAGGTGGTCTTTGAATGGTTTGTTCACACTCACGTTTATTGGCTGAACAATGGACGTACAACCAGCTGGAATAAAAACCAAATCCGTGCTGCTGATCTCGCCTGGGCTGTCATATGTTGCCTTGCCTTGTCCAACACCAACAAAATTCTTTGTCGCTCTCATCATCATAGTTAAAAAAAAAACGTTCAATGATTTCCTGGTATGAAGGAGATCTTTCTCCGTCGCTGTCAACAGATTCGTCACTGCTGGAATCAGAATCGTCTGCTACTGGCACTTCGTCTTCATGTATATCAACATCTAAATTCACAGCAACAGACTGCTCGATATCTTCTTGCAATGTTTCATTTCTGTAGCGACTGTCCTCGGTGCCGTCTAGTGCATTTGTCACGAGAAATGATTTCTTCACCATCTTTGGATTTGCTTGAAGTTTTCACCATGCTTTGACGACCCAGTCGACAATTTCTTGTTTTGAAGCAGTTTTAGGTCGCTGACCTGCATCAATACTACTAACCTGACGTTCAATGTATTTCATCCACTCATCCCTTAGATATTGTTTAAATGGTTTGTTACGTTTATTTTGAAGTTTGGAAGTGCAGCCGCCATGAATTATTGATTGGCGTGTTTTGGTATATTTAAACCAAACTTTTTCCAGCCATTTCTTCATGATTTGGGTGTCACACCAGCCCTTTCTCTGTACATCCACTAACACGCCACTAGGTGCAGAGAGGTTTAATTTGTAAACACCTTTAAATATTATCATCGTTGGAAGCACTTCACCGTTACCAGTGACGGTCAAAATAACCGTGAGGTGTCACTTTTCTGCCCCTGTCGACCTCACGAAGACACTTTTCTCGCCCTTCTTATTCAGTGTTGTAGTTGGAAGAATGTCAAAGTACATAAGTGTTTCGTCCATATTACCAATTAAACTTAAATCGAAGTTGTACTTCTGCCGTTGGTTGACGATAAATTCATGAAACGCTGTGATCTTTTCATATGAATCCTTGGGTAGGCGCTGTGCTATGGAGGTACGTCGCCAAATTACAAACAAATGACGCCCACAAAACTTCTTTTCCCATCTAGTTGATGCTTTAAATTGAGGATTTTGTTTAATAAGTTCTTTTGCTTTCTAGCATACTAGTTGAGTTGTAACGGGGACCTGATTGTAACGTAATTTCAAAATAAACTGCACCAATTCATCGTTCATCTCAGCAGGATAAGACAGCTTTTTACCGGAACAGGGATTATTGCCATACTTTGAAACTCGCTGGACACTAAGTTGGTTGTTTTGGTCTTCCCTCATCCACCTGTGTATGTTTCTTTAGTGAATACCATACTTCCTTGCAGTGACTCTCTGCCCGCGTTGTTTTGCATAAGCCACGATTGTCGCTTTCTGATTCCGGGTGTACTTTCTGACGTTCGGGGTTTCTTTGCTGGACTTGGTCGAACTTTCATCGATCGGTGGGTTGAAGTCTTTTTCACCAAGGTTGGTCCTTGGCAGTTCATCTCTTCTGTTGTCAAAAATGGAAAATAGCTTTTTCGAAAACAAGTAAGTTATTCACTTGTGTGAAACACAGCATGACCGTGATCATTTGCCACTAAGAATGCATTCGTTTTGGTTTTAGAATATACTTTTCGTTATCAACATAATTAAGATAATAAATACATATTACATTAAATATACTGAGTATTTTTTTGTTATCATGTGAACAGTTTTTTTTTTAGTCCTCGTTCAGGCGCAGTCCGAAAACAGGGACTTATGTTTTGACATGAGTTTTCGTCTGTGTGCGTCTGGACCTGTATCTTAGAAATGCTTGGACCAATCACAATCAAATTTCACACGTACATCATATTATACATATGCACATCAATTTGTTTCACGATCTGATTCAAGATGGCCAAATGGCGGCCATTTTTGTGCTAAAAAATCATCAAAATCAAGCATTTCTCAGCAGTTTACAAATGGATTTCATTCAAACTTGGTACATATATTAGACATTACGAGTTCCTGATGCTCGTCATTTTATTTTTCAGATCGGATTCAGAATGGCTAACTGGCGGCCATTTTGTTTTAATGAATGGGCTTCTAGAGCCATATCTCTGACATATTTTGACTGATTATGTTCAAATTTTATATATTCATTATACGTTATGTTATAGATGTATACATGTATTCAAAATAGCTGATTTTGTTTTAATTAACGCCGTTCCAGAGCAATATCTCTCAATGTGGACAAGTACTCATTTGACATGTTATATTCCAGCTATATTACTATAAACAAAACTATATATCTTAAATTCGTTAATTACACTTGTACTTTCTTTGATTCTAGGGTCTAGTTGGGTGTTTACAGGAGCGTTGTCCCCGGCAACATGTCATCTATCTTATTATCATAAAGGACAGAATAATGTACAAGTTGGCGTTGAGTTTGAAAGTCGTATGGGTGAAACCGTTACAACATTAGGTTATCAAATGGATGTACCGCAAGCTAATCTACAATTTAAAGGTGTGTATAATGTGTGTACACTTGCATGACACGCATCCTTGTGTATCACCACAGTATAATGTAAAACAGGGCAGATCAAAAACCTGTATCACCACTGTGTCATACAGGGTTCTCCCCAGAAAAAATGCATAGCGCCGGGGCTAATTTGCATAATAATTTGCATATCATTTACATATCATGCAATTCCTTCACTGATTAACAGAACTTATTTACAATTATGAATATTAGTGAGCTCAGTCACAGGGCAAATATTTTTTTTAATGGAATCAACACATTATATTTCACAATTTAGAAGAGTTTGAAACATTCTCGAAATACAAATGCTGCAGACTAAAAACACAAATAAATTATTGTTGCAATTTAATTGTTTTGTTAAACGTTGAAGGAAACGCATTCAAAACGTTAAGCCAGATTTATGTTCACGAATCTCATAATTTTATTCACTCCAAAAACATTCTCCTTCAAAAAATCGATCACGTAATTAATTGACGTATTGTTGTAATTTATTATTCGTACCATCAATTTCTAAAACGTTTACAATTACAGTAATGAGCGAACAAATAAAGCTTCAAAACGATCATCAAAGTTACGACGTGACATAACTTACTTGGCCATGTTATACACCAGTTATAGCAATAATTCCTCAACAAATTTTGCTTTTTTTTTTTTTTATATGAAATGTAAGTAAAATCCGACTTATTTTTATCGGGAGCGATTATTTTTGATCACTTGATCGCTTCGGTAAAAAAAAACAGACCCGCCATGATGTTTCTGAAACATTAGCATGTGTCCTTTGACCCGATGGGTCAAGAATGCCATTAACCAATCAAAATGCCGCATGGTAATGCCGGTAGAACCCGAAGTTTTCCGAATGGTAGTGATCATAAAGATTACATTGCGGAAGTAAAGCGATGTCGGAGCACGATGTGTTGGCATCGATTTCAATTGACAACTGCATGATAGCTTTCGAAATAGGTGATTTGCAATTTTTAAAAGGTAAATTAGGTCTTGAAAGAAGAGTTTTTACATGATTCGCAATGATAACAGTTCAAATGTATTTTACCAAATCACGCAATAAACACGTTGTTTTTTTCTTGAGTAGCGTGAACTGATCGTGAACTCCGATTTGACCATGTTATATCGAGGTGGAATTGATTTTGAAATAATTTTAGCTTTCAATCTAAAGACTGTGTCTATCGCAGAAAGTATTTACTTACAAACAAAGAGGTGCTAATTCCGCAAATTTGACTAGCCGCTACGTATCGTGCGACTAGGTCTATTGTTTATAAATATAATCCACGACTGACAGGATGCGTGTCGGTCGGTACATAATTATACTAACAATCAGACAATAGTCCTCGTCGGAAGCATTTCCGTGGTGGTCACTAATTTTGAGTGACGGTCGGGGCCGACCGACGTGGCGAACAAAGATTTTTCACATCTGATATTGGCATGTCAAATATGAAATCAAGCGCCGAGGTGGGAACACATAGCGCCGAGGTCCCAAGTGAAGCGCCGAGATTCACAGGTATAGCGCCGCGGACCTCGGCGCTAAAAAGCCCTGGGGAGAACCCTGGTGTCATATACTGCTGTATTGTACGCACTGCCTGAATGCTGTATGAGGTTACATATGATACAATAACTACGGATTATTATAGCAATGGTTCATTTTGACAAGCTCAAGTGTGTCTATGTTTGAAATATATTTCAGTCCCTCGAAATAATTGGTTGAAAATTTAAAAAACCTAATCAAAGCAAATAATATGAATGAGCAGAATCACCATACAGCATACGCAAGGCATTCACATGAAATAGAACACTGGCGTCAACAAAAATAGCATACACGTAATACATTATACATACATAAGTGAACGTAATGATATATTTGTATTCAATGTTATTTCAGTTCCTCTGTCAACACTCACCATGTTGTACTGTGGAAATATGCATGTGACATTCTCTCGTAGACTAATGTCAGCATACACTTGTGATCCTGTGGCTTTGATTGATACAAAACTCATACATGTCTGCTTACATCAGCCTGTGAGATAATATCGTGGGATTCTATATAAATGTCTGATGATTATTAATTTGTGTATTTTAGGTTCACTGGATACAAATTGGAGGGTTGCCGCGGTGATGGAGAAGAAACTGACACCAATGCCTTTCACATTCTCGCTTAGTGCTATACTGGACCACACAAAACATAGATTTCTATCAGGGTTTGGTTTGATGATTGGTTAGCATCTTATTTTCATTAGATTATGTACAATTTTGACTTGTAAGTTAATTTAAAAGTTACTATGATATGATGTTTATCTTTCATTTGTATTTTCTGTTGGTTCTAGAATGGCCTTGATGAACCCTTTTATATGAGGGTAAAATAGTGTAATGATTGGTGATATCAGCTGTAGACCAGAATCTATATAAGTTTGGGCTTATCACTCAATGTTTCGTGTGAGGTGGGGGCATTAATACCAGGTGAAATGTCTGGTAGTTTTCGCAATTTCTGTATTATGCAATTATGTATCAGACTTTGAAAGGTCATAGTCTTGTAACTGGGGAACCCTTCTCACATGACTTGGGAAATGTTGGTAATATTTACCTAATTACAAGCCGTAAACTAAAATTGACACAATGTTTTCTTGAAACAAAAGTTACACTGTGCAACTTGTATTCCTATGAAGGGATATTTGAGTTGATGGCAGTGTGTGAGGGCAAACTTTTACTGAACTGATTGTTTGCAATTAGGACTTGGAGGAAACACTATTGCTCGCTGCATTCAATTTTTACTTGGGGATCACTGCTATCACTCCACTCCTATAACTGTACTATGTAAACTATTTGACGGTCTGAATTTGTTGGAATTGTCAGAAATTGATTGTTAAATTTTAACAGGTTTCCTAGATCTCTGGGTGCTTTCTGAATTTGTTTGAGTTTTAGTAAATTTTAAAACAGAAAAGAATAAATAGCAAACCCATATGCATCATAATGTAAATCTACTGCATTTACCGGTACTACTGACAGAGGGAGCATAGATGTAGTGTTCGTTTGACTTTCATTTGGTTACATTTTTGAATAATGTTCACACCCATATGGATTCCTGTTCACTTCTGTTAGGTATTGTTGTAAAGCTATCTTATCTGTAATACATACACGTTGTGAAACATTGAAAGAATAACACTCCTGAGAAAATGGCATGAACTCAACTTTGAAGTAATCCTGAGCAGGGGTACCAATGAAAGTGTAGCTTTTTAATGAAAATCACAGCTTTGACACCGTGCAGCATAGCTTGGTCAGGAAAAGCTTAGCTGCAGGAATGAAATCCGCTAGTTTTGACATCGAGAACTCAAGCTTTGAACATATTTTGATGTTGAGGGCGTACACAACATGGCTGCCTCCAAAAGCAGCGTTAGCGACGGTAAGTATTTTACTCGTTTTCTCAACAAAATCACCAAGTTATGCTGTGTAATATGCCACGATCAGTGAGGTTCAGGTTCAATTTCATTTCTAGAAAGTTTCAGTCACCATTTTACGAAACTTGCAGAGAAATCTCAATTCCAATTTTCGAAGCGAACGGGCTAGCAGGACGTCCTATTCTTATACATGTACTTATACATGACAGTGTAAAGACGTGGTGGCTAGCGCATAAATAATGAAAGGAAGAGAAGCTAAATATTCATCTCATATGATGCTAACTTTTAAATCTTCGTGAGCTTTTACAAACTCTCGAAAACAGACATTGTCAACACTAGCCACCACGTCTTTACACTGTCATAAAATCCAAGTACATGTATAAGAATAGAACGTCCTGCTAGCCTGTTCACTTCGAAAATTGGAATTGAGATTTCTCTGCAAGTTTCGTAAAATGGTGGCTGAAACTTTCTAGAAATGAAATTGAACCTGAACTTCACTGATTGCGGCATATTACACAGCATAACTTGGTGATTTTGTTGAGAAAACGAGTAAAATACTTACCGTCGCTAACGCTGCTTTTGGAGGCAGCCATGTTGTGTACGCCCTCAACATCAAAATATGTTCAAAGCTTGAGTTCTCGATGTCAAAACTAGCGGATTTCATTCCTGCAGCTAAGCTTTTCCTGACCAAGCTATGCTGCACGGTGTCAAAGCTGTGATTTTCATTAAAAAGCTACACTTTCATTGGTACCCCTGCTGAGCAACCAAATTGATGTTGCAGGGGTAATCTTGTTACACTGTTTCAGGGGAGTCTCAGCAACCATCCCAAAGTACCGTTTTCTGCGAGTTTTTGGTCTTTGTTTTCACCATGATGGTGGTGAAAATGCCCGGATATTCGCCTGAGAATTACAAAAGCATGTTTTTGTCCTGAATGCTCATAAATAGTCTACATACATGTACACCTTTCCTATGAGCTCTGCCCTGAGTGACAAGGCACTTGTATAACATAAATATCGATATCGCTTCATTCTAGCCATGAGGATTATGTATTTTGAAAATTCTGGATGACGAAAAACTGCATTACTAAATATAGTGGTCAATTTGTATGACTTTGCATTTACCTGTGTATATCATTCTGTTGTCGCAGAAGCACTCCGTCACTAAAAGGTGCAACATATAGACAAGGTGTATTCCTTGCAATGTGTAATTGAAGTATATATTTACAGTTTCTTTAATAATTGTCACACTGGGTTTCCACGACTCTTTGCCAGCCACGAGCAGCGAATGACATTTGTTTTTGAAGTTTGTCACTTTCACCAATGGTCCACCTACCTTTATATGCTAATACATGACTTGTGGATTCTAACATAACATTGACCAAATACTCAATCCCGTCACTGCGTTTTACTGCACAATGCTATGAGAACCATCAAACAAAACCCCAGTTAACAGTCTCATTCCTGGATGGTACTTCTCTGATGTAGAATGTAACAATGTAACAATGACTTTTAAGCCAGATTCATCTTTCAGGCATTTATATGGAAGATCAAGTATATAACACTTAATATGTAATTACAGACATAAGACATAAGTGTTAAGACATAGTTTTGGGACTTTAAACTGTTTTTGTGCATTATACAATATGTATTTAGTATTGTTGTCCTGCCTGGGCCGAGTAGTATACTGTAAAATGACTAATTTTCACTGGGTTTAAATTTCACTGATTTACCATTTCAGGCATATTCAGTGGGTTTTAAATTCACGGTTTTATCATTTAGATAATGTTTTATGCTAAATTTTACATATTCACTGGGTTTTAATTTAGGTGCATTTTCCAGTCAGCGAAATAAGCCAAATTGAAACCCAGTGAATAATTAACCATTTTACAGACAGTAGTTGATCAGTTTTCCTTGTTTTGTGTGACATCATTGGCATTTACTTGATGACCTCATATCTGTGACAATACCTTTTCTTTAATCACATTAATTTGCTATTTTTAATGTGCATTGTATCTGGACAGGGGATGTATTCATAATTAGAAGGATTTAGTTTTTAGATACAGACACCAGATGTGGTTTGTAATGCAAATTGGCTTGGGACACCAGACTGTTAGTTAGCTTTCAACTAGTAAACCTGTGACCTTTCACGTGAATGTAACATTCAACAAGAACTTTATGGAAGCAAAATGATTGCCTTGATTTGACTATTTAACTCAACTCAAACAAAGTCTTTTGCAAAATGGTGTAAAACCGCACACATTAATTATAGGTACATACAAAACGTTTTTGATTCTAGATTTTTACCAAGACCTCCAGATTGACCTTAGGCTTCCAGAGTGTACTTGGCACCCCAAACTCGGCACCCCAAACTCGGCACCCCAAATTCAGCACCCCAAATTATGCACCCCAAACTAGGCACTCCAAACTCGGCACCCCAAACTCGGCACCCCAAACTCGGCACCCCAAACTCGGCACCCCAAACTCGGCACCCCAAACTGGGCACCCCAAACTGGGCACCCCAAACTGGGCACCCCAAACTCGGCACTTCAAACTCGGCACTCCAAACTCGGCACTCCAAACTCGGCACTCCAAACTAGGCACCCCAAACTCGGCACCCCAAGCTCGGCACCCCAAGCTCGGCACCCCAAACTAGGCACCCCAAACTAGGCACCCCAAACTTTGCCCTCCACACCAACTTTTAATTTCAAGTCAAAACTGCTCAATATACTGGGACTGCATTCCACATATTGAAAAGTATTTCAGGGTGCGATATTATTCAATTATAGCTTGAAATATTTATATTTGAGAATAATACAATGTTTTCACTGTAGCATATCATGCAGGTTTGTCTGTGTATGTTTTTTTTACTTGACTTCAAAAAACGAATAATTACTGTAATAACTGAATAAAACTGATTATTATTTTATACATTATTGTACAATGTTTTTATGATCATGCTCCTTGTGTAGTCATGTGTTCCCATGGTAACATTTTTCATCAGTCGCAGTTAACAAATGTCATTTGTTAAATGTGATATACCAACCAGGAGAGATCTAACTTGTGTGAAGGGAGAAAAAGCTTTTTAAATACAGTTCAGTTTTATGTTTTGCAACAATTATTAAAAATGCAAATTATGTTGATTGTTCAAACTCCAAAACACTATTCTGCTTTTTTTCTGAGCCTACTGACGTTCTCATTAAATGATATCACTGCATCACACAATTCTAATGATCTCAGATCACCAAGAAGAGTCTTTGCAGTTTGTGTGTGTTTGCAGATTAGCGGTAAGTACCCAGTTTTTCTAGAACCACCCTGTAGATTAAAATGAAATTTGACACATAGATCCTCTGGGATAATCCACACATCTTGTTAATTTTGGGTTACTATCAGTGGATTATCTAATTTGCATAATGGGGGAAAAAAGTATGCACTGTATACTGATGACATGCAACTAGTACTATAATGAAGGTACCAGAGGTATGATTTAGTATCTGATGACCATATATGGTCATGTGACATCACTGTTAACTGTCGTTTAAGGTCATTAATAATTTTAATACCTAGAGACTATTGCAGATAGGTATGTGCAACTAATGTTGTGATTAAGACACAAGAAATATATCAGTGAATGTTCATATGATATCATTGATATGCATAACTGTAATATAACTATATTGAAGGCACCAGACTAGGCGTGGCTAACCTATCAGATGACCATATATGGTCATGTTGTCTCATTAATTATGTCAGCATATCAAATTCACTGTAGGTATATGTATATATAATAAACTGAAAAGTTTTGATATTATAAAATATTAGATTGTGTGTTCAACACATACACTACATGAAATTAACCATGTTACTCAAAATTCAGACTTTGCTGCTATGTAGTTAATTGATGCATTGGACAGGACATGACATGTATATCAGATACCCATATATGGTTAAGTAACCTCATTATTATGCTTAACTTTGATCTCAAACACTTGCAGATAGGGATCTGCAACCAATGCCATAAAAGGCATCGGTCAAGACATATATGGTCATGTGCCTTCATTAATATGCATGAATCTAATATCTTTATGGCCAATGTATATACTTATGAACCACCAAAGCTAAAATAAAGGCATTGGTCAAGACATATATGGTCATGTGCCTTCTTAATTATGCATGAATCTAATATCTTTAGAGTCAATGCATATAGCTATGAACGACCAAAGCTAAAATAAAGGCATAGAACAAGAAATATGGCTAACCTATCAAATGACTATATATGGTCATGTGATCTCATTACTTATGTCAGCCAATCGTATTCACATAAATCAACGTATAAAAATACTAAATACAAAATGCCATCTACAGTTACTTTCTGACTTTCGTCAGTCAGTGATTCCACTGTGAAAATATCTAAATGCCGTAACCTGTAATATACTGATAACATGACTAGAATTTAGTAGCACTTAAACAGGGAAATTAAATGTCTTAACCTCTACATTGTTCAACTAAAACATTATCTACAAAATTGATTATTCTTTGTGTGGTATTGCGGAAAACATGACAAACAATGGTCATTAGTGAGGAAAAATCTGGATTAGAAAAAAAGCTACTGCCACGCCATATGGTTGCAATGACAATATCACAGATATTAGCAACCTTTTAAGTCTAGAATGTGGTGATGTCATTGTCACATTCCGTATTTCCTTCGTATGAGTGATGACGACGTAGGCATAGACATAAGCCCATCCAATGGATAATTAGTTGTCGTGAAATGTGTCAAACCTTGATACATTCATCTGAGCAAGAATCACAAAAATAATGATTTAACACAAATTACAAATGGTCATTTTGTCATTGGTTTTACTTTCAAAGGGCGGTAGTCGTCACACCACGCTTGCGCGAGATATATGGGTCTCAAGCAAACAAAGATAGCGACCTTTTTTTTTTCTTTTTTTTTTTTGATAAATATTTTTTTATTACCCATAACAAAAAAAATTACAGGACTTTAATAAATACAGATGGCGACCTTGACTGTTGTGCAAATCAACGAGTACAAACTAATACTACGTTCACGTTACGGGATCTCGGCACGTGCCGAAATTTTTAATCAGTTGTGTTTGCAGAGGGATTACAGCAGTTCTGTTCACGTTATTCAGGACCCACTTAGGACCGACTGGGCTCGTGCCGAAATCACGCTCTCATTCGTCGATCTGTTGGCCCAAACGATACGCATATGATGATAATAATAATTGTTATAGTGAAATTATATCCATTTGTTGCAATGGTGTTTATTACGAGCCATCGTGCACATGAACGGCAAAGAAGATTCGAAACACAATTATTTTTTTCACGTCAATGTAAAATGTGCAAGAAAATAGAGGTTGTAGCAGCACATAAATATGCGTCGCTGATGACGGTTTGCATTCATTACTACAGCATCCAACCATCTACTAGTATATCCGAATTTCATGTCATCGTCATTTCATGCTAGTATCAATCAACTTATGTTTTTCTTAAATTTACCACCGAGGTCGTGATTTCGGCTCGTGCCGAGCGTTCAGACAGCAAATCTCGGCACGTACCGAGTTTCGGTCCCAAGCATCCATCGGGACCGAGATCGAGTTCTTTTCGGCACGTGCCGACTCGGTCCCGACCGTTCACACACAATTTTCGGGTTGCCCGAGTCTCAGCACGTGCCGAGATCTCTAACGTGAACGCCGCTTAAGGCCTTACTAAGATTTAATTAGGGTTATTCTTAGGTGATTGTAAGGTATCGAAGGGGTCACTGACGGTAATTAGTGCGTGTCGCGCCCAGGTCAAACCTCATACTCGTGATTTCCATTAGAAGAGCGCATTTGATTGTGGGAAAATCAATGCTTATCAACACAAATGTCGCACATGCTCAGCTTGACGATCACCGCCCTTCAATTATAAGGGTTTTCAATATTACAATAATCACATCAAATTTAACTTTTCTCAAACACAAACACGAGAGTTCTACAACTTTACTGCTCCGAACCAAACATCATTTCATAAATGTATTAACATAATATTTATTTATTACAAAATAATAGCAAGTGTTGGCAACACAACTTCAAATTCTAAGAACAACATGCTGATAAATCAACTCTACTTTCCATGTTCAGATATATCGCCACTGTACTGTGAAAATAGTATAGGAATATTTGTTTTGCCCAAAACACACTTCAACATTATATTGTTCATGTATACCTTTTCTATAAATCGCAGTGTACAATTAGGGGTGGGGTGTTCGAGTATGCATTGTTCTGGTCTGTGGTCATTCGTCATGAAAGATAATATCTTTCAGAAAAATGACGAAAAATGACCTAAGTCAAACGGGTTGCACCGGCATTGCTAGCACATTGTCGCTTGAGGGCGCAACTTAATGAAAGGGTATAGTTGGAGATTAAAGAACGACGCCCATTATTGTGCAATAAACATCACGTGGCTTTACATACTGTGAATTCAGAAGAGTGTTAAGCAAATAGGTCTTTCCCACATACAATTATGAATACATCGTGTTGGTAAAATATTATGATTAAATAAAAATACATAATTGGTTGTAACATTTGTGATGAAATACTAGTAATTGCTTTAGTAGTTACGTAATTGCATTGGTTAAAGCATCTTTGGGGAGGAGACTGGGTACGCCATTGGTGGCGTGCTGGTGGTATCCAGTCATGTAATTGCAATGTTATGTGGTGATTGTATTTGTAGTTACATAATTGCATTTGTAGTTACATAATTGCTTTGGTGGAAACATAATTGCATTTGTAGTTACATAATTGTTTTGGTGGAAACATAATTGCATTTGTAGTTACATAATTGTTTTGGCGGAAACATAATTGCATTTGTAGTTACATAATTGCATTTGTAGTTACATAGTTGCTTTGGTGGAAACATAATTTCATTTGCAGTTACATAATTGCTTTGATGGAAACATAATTGCTTTGGTGGAAACATAATTGCATTTGTAGTCACATAATTGCATTTGTAGTCACATAATTGCATTTGTAGTCACATAATTGCTTTAGTAGGAAAATAATTGCATTTGTAGTTACATAATTGCATTTGTAGTTATATAATTGCATTTGTTGTTACATAATTGCTTTGGTGGAAACATAATTACATTTGTAGTTACATAGTTGTTTTGGTGGAAACATAATTGCATTTGTAGTTACATAGTTGCATTTGTAGTAACATAATTGCTTTGGTGGAAACATAATTGCATTTGTAGTTACATAATTGCATTTGTAGTTACATAATTGCTTTGGTGGAAACATAATTGCATTTGTAGTTACATAATTCCTTTGGTAGAAACATAATTACATTTGTATTTACATAATTGTTCTGGTTATGTCATCTTTGATGTGTAGACTGTACGCCGTTGGTGGCGCGCTGGCGGTACCCAGTAACAGAATTGCATTGTTATGGCGTAATTGCATTGGTTATTACAAGTAGTTATTACAAAATAGCATTGGTTATGGCATCTTTAGGACGTAAACTGAATCCGCCGTTGGCGGCGTGCTGGCAGTACTCTACCTCAGTCTACTAAATGTTCCGATATACTGTCGGGTTGTATGGCATTAAGACATGACAATATATGTTGATACACAGTATGGATCCGTTCCTGTAACAATGACGTCATTACATTATTGTATCTACATGACAGTGTATTGCGCCAGTCTATAGCTGGTTCATATAGAAGAACCACTTCTTTTAATATGGACTCAACGTCTCTAGAATAGTGTAACCATAGTAACCGTTCCACTGTCTTCCGGCGAAATACACACGTGGACTTAAGCAACTTGTTGTGGTAAGTTCTGTCTATCTTGGGCACGTTGATTTGGGGGACAAATAAAAAGGCTGCTTCGTTGTCAAATAACCAGAATTTGCGCCCTTTACGGCCGATATTTTTTATGTTGACATCCAGTAGCCAGGGGTCTTTTATAGCAGCCTCTGTTGTTCTCATTGCACGAGTCACCCTGGAAACAAATGAGAATTGCAATAAATCAATCAAGCCACATATTAATCCGATTAAAATAAGATCATAGTTTTGGCTTCTTTTTTTGTATATTTATTTTATTTTATTTTATTTTAATATAGTATTTATTTTTTGAAGTTTTGGTAATTGCGATGTGGGGCGGAATAAAAAAAATCACAAAATCAAGGTAAAATTATAAAAAAGCCACTAATAACAAAAGTAATAAAAAATAAAATAAAAATAAGTTTATAGCCAAAATACTACATTAGATTTTAATCAGATTGGCTAAAGATAAACATGAAATCTATGAACAGTACGTCATATGGTTTGTCTATGTTACAGGGACTGAGTTAATTGGGATTGGTGATTCTGGCAATTGTTTTTTTATTGAATTCACATGCTAAATATGAATTTGTCAAACATAGAAAAAGGGATACATTCTGTTTGTTCGTTACTGTGTTGGTGTAGATAATTTGTTAGGGGAGACATAATGACCGAATCACGCGCAAGGCAGGGCATAATTCAATCAATACACGTTTGATCTACTATTTAGCGAGTTTTTGCTTTGTTTTTTGTTTTTGTTTTTTCTCTAATTTTGATTTTATTTTTTCATTTCATTTTAACTTTCAACATTTAACATTATTGTATCACGAACAATATCTCAATTACATGTAAGGATAAGTTTATCAAAAAAGATTCCAGTATAAGGCATTGTGAAAGTGTGTTAACTTCCGCGTTTGTGACGTGTGGCAATTATCCTAGTCACGTGACAGATGTTGGATATGTATGAAACATTATAGTAGACATACAACAGTGCGACGTATCATTTTCGTGGACCTTGACTGCATGTCGTACCTGTCAACATGGAGAACTATGAAGTCAAGTAATACCATATCTGTCCACTGAGCCAAATCTCCCAATTCCATCAACGTCATATCCTGTAGCAGGGAATTGTGGATGTGTAGTTTCCTTTCATTTTGTAGAAAAATTCTTGGAAATGATACGCTGAAAGAAAGTGATAGGCACCATTAGTTGATAAGCAGATTTTATCTTGCATATAGAGGCAAGAGGTAAAATGAAATATGTGAATCAATAACGAATATTGATAATGAAATAAAAAGTTGTTAAGAGAATTGTGACTTTATATTTGCCAGTCATAACATATGAAAGGTTGTGCATACTATCTGATGATTTAGCTGTTGGCAATGAGATGCATGCTTTCTTAGATTGCAAGAACCAAGAGATGGAATCTGCTACGCGCCAATTTATGAGAACAATCTCAATGCACAATGAAGAATTTCAGAGTTTGTCTAAGCAGGTCATGTTTAAGAAACTTTTGAGTTCAAAAGATAGTTTCATTGCCAATAGTCTACGAGTCGTTATTCATAAAATCTTGGAAATTTATGCTAAGTTTATATTTTATTTATTATTATTCTTTGTGACAGTGTGTGTTACTTTGTTCGTTTTGGCCACAAATTATGTAAATTCTTACATTATTTCGAGTCAAATAAAATATTCCATGAAATCACGACTTTACGTGTAGTTAAAATGCAAAAACAGAAGCAGATAAACAACTGTGAGCAGTTACGTCATACACATTCGTGTCGTCACAAGAAGTTATTTTTTATCAGCGCACGCATTCAAGTTGTTAGTAAAGTAGTTAGACACATTAAGAACAAAGCACGCCCTCACTCACTTTTCGGACAGACTGGTCCACATACTGAGTGTAACATCATCAGTTGGAAGCCACTCCCGATTTAAGAGCTGCGTGCGCACTTTGAGATCCTTCCATTGTTCGGTGTAGAGGTCAGGATGAGTTAACACCACCATTTGTACATTATCCATACCAAGCAACCTCGATAAGTAAAATGTCAATATTTCAGCTAAAAATGCAAATAGATAGTAAATAATGTGGTGACAAGAATCAAACGAGTGTGTCGCTCTTGGGACTGAATATTGCCACGATCTATAGACTCCCAGTATTGAAATGATCTATCTGAGCAAGTAATGCGCATATGCAATTTAGATTTGTCATGTATTTGGGACGTGCTTTGTCACTTGTTCTACAATCGTTGGGTCTTAAAACTTTTCTACATACTAGTATATTTTGAAAAGGATGTTCTGGAACTATTCAATTATCTCGCGAAAAATGGTTTAAAATTACGTCTTATAACATTCATCGAAACCATGATGTCACTGGAAGCACCGATGTTTTCATAGTTTCATGAGTGCTTTATTTTGAATCAACATAAATTAGTATAATTAGTTTTTCCGGTATATCCTCGGGGGCGGAGCTACGTCACAAGACGTTCCACGTTGCTAAGACACGCACCACTGTACCATGCATTTCTATGGGCTCTGTGCGCGCAGCTGTGGAACGCCGGTCGAGCCGGTGAAAATTCGAAAAAACAACACAAACTCAACTTTGAAGTAATCCCGAACAACCAAATTTATATATGTTTCACACGTAGGGCTAATCTTGTTGCACTGGTCAGAGGAGTCTCAACAATCATCCCAAAATACCGTTTTCTGTGAGTTTTGGGCCTTTGTTTTCACCGCCGCGGGTTGCCAGGCGGTGAAAATGCCCGGATGTCCGCCCCCCGAGGATATATATATATATTTTAGTAACCACGGGTATATGTAGAGCTAAAGTAATGGCCATTTCACTTTTCTTCTTCTCATAGCAAAAATTCAAAGGCTAAAATGCACATATACCACTTACCGTTTGCATAGCACATTGGACGTTTTCGGGCAAATACTGTTTCACCTGTTTTTGTGTGGAGATTACTATTAAACACTTTGCCACCAGCGGTCAGATTTGACATATCTTCGAATATTGAATTTCGCAAGAGGGCGCTCTGTGACTGTAACTGTTGATCGTCTAATCCTAAAATGGTAAGAGTCCAGCGTTAAAATTACAACGTGATCTCTATAATAAAAATCTATGTTACTTTGAGTGTAATACTTGGTCAGATTAGTTCCCGCTAATGAAACATACTACTACGCATGTGCAGTGATTGTTATTGTACAGACCAAAATAAACAGTGTATTAAGGTAGAAGCCTAGTCATATTTTTGGACAAATTGGTCACAAATCGCGTGACAATGTTCATTAGTTTATTATGTACAATCATGAAGCTAATGTCCCATGGTACAATGAAATAGGATTATTTGTGTGTTACAGTAATGCTTTTTGAGAAACGTGTCCTAACATTACTTGAAAATTACTATTTTTTTAAAAGAATTCCATAGAACACAATGTTAAAGAAAAATTGTATTTTTTGACATTTTTTAAAACCCAGATTTTTTAAACAATTCAGAACAACAAAAAGTACATTAACAATGTATGATTTTTTCAGCCTATGTCACCAGGCTAGATTTTGAGATATTGCATAATATCTCTGCCATAGGAACCTGTGGTAAAAGTGTTATAATAGTGTCAAAATGGCGACTTTCCACTAAAATACAACCATCAATTTCTCGAAAAAAAGGCTGGTGACCCCCAATTTTTTTTCAGGTCAATATCCTTATATTGCCTTGGAGCCTGAGTACAATTTATTGCAAAATGAATTAATTCCGGGTTTTTTAATTTATGAGTAGACTTCTACCTTAAATTTGTTTCGTTGAATGAATACGATGGATATGACGTTTGCCACGAGAGCAACGTTTAGACCAACATAGTTCAATGCATTTATCAACATGCAGTCAAACAGCATTATAAGAAATGTCATGTTCTCACGACTGACGTCACATCTTTAAATTCCATTGAAACAGGATGTATAATGAACAGAATCAATTAAATGTTGGGATTTTTTGTGAAAAGCGAAAAAAAAAACATCGTCTGAGATAGTATCAACACGGTTAACGTAGTCGCCCTGCATTTCTCAAATGCAATGTGTTTTTGGCGCCAATGATTCTTATATACATATTAGTAATACGTTGTGAATTTCAGGTTGGTGTAATGTTACGTCCGATTACGTCATCCAATTGCAGGCCCTTTCCAAGTTGATTCATTCCGCGCGTGACCAACGTCTCGTACATACAAACGGATAAACCAAATAAATGCAACATTTCCAGATTGTGTGGTGTTTTTAAATCAAATAGTTTTCCCAGTGCTGTGATAGATAAATATTTAAAGGAAGATTCAGTAATTATTTCATGACTGGCTGTGAACGAGGCAACACGTTACATGACGCACTCTGACAAAAATACCACATGATATTGAAACCCAAATATCGTGTATTAGTATCGCAGATATGAATGGGTGTGAGTGCTGCCAAATTAATGTCAATTTGGTGCTAATACCATTGAACAGATACTGGATATTACGGGCGATGACTTTCTGAATTATATTAATACATGTTGCCATTAGCCATGGTGTGTTTATTTTTACGATACATCATTGAAATGCTTGATATTCTCGTGTCGTCAGTCTGGCATGGGAGTTCCAATTACGAAGAGTCCGTAAACACGATGCTATTCCTTATATATGTCGTTCAAAATAATGTTTTTTTTTATTAGAATCGGATATAAATGAGAAAAGTGAGAACTGATCCGTAATAATTTAATAACGCAGGAGAACACGATAATTGAATTTAAGGTATTTCGAAATGGCATTTTAATCCCGGGAGATTTGATTAAAATTGGGTTGTACGTCGTCGGTACTTTCAGCTTAAACTTTGGATAGGTAAGTTATTTTTGTTACGTACGTGTTTCACAGTTTGACGTAGGTTTGTGACGTACATTTGTGACGACATGTCATTTTAACGAATTTAACTCAATACATGAATCAAAACAGTTTTAATTTAACTGAAGTGCCAACAGTCTCATTGTAAGAATGCGCTTCATTTTAAATAAGCGAAGTTACGGATTACATGTTTTATAGTAACTCAAAAATTATCTGTATCTAGAACCGGCAGAGATCACCCGTCTGCCACACTTTCGGGATGGACGTATTTGGTGTTTTATCAAATCAAACGTCATTAGTCTAAATAAATAAAAATAATATATTATGTCGTAATACTAGTTCTTCTTTCTCCTGTGTTGACTTTTCCTGAGATGGAATGCGCGAAACTGTATGAATTCGTTCTTTTTAGGGATTTTGGGAATTACCAATTCCTGAATTAATAGAGTTTGCGCTTTAATTGTGTTTGCGCTTGTGGGAATTGCTGGCTTAAGGTTGGCTTCCATTAACATAAATTATCGGATTCCATTGGCGTTTCACCATGGTTTTATTTGTTGTTGTTGTTGTTGTTGTTGTTGTTGTTGTTGTTGTTGTTGTTGTTGTTGTCGACAAAACCCAGATAAAAATTGATGATGATTATCACAAAAAACACTTTTCGCAAAAACACAGATCAAACATCCATGAAAATAAAGATTTTCAGTCATTTGCTATTGGTTCGTGTGGTGAAAATGGCTTTCTATAAAAATGTCTTCAAAGATGTAATTTTTCATCATAGGGATTTTTTGTTCAAATATTGCATACTCAGTAAAAATTATGTGATTCCCCTTCTAATCTTTGGATTATTTTGTTTTGTTAGGTTATTCGCATTTTTCCAAAATTATCCGAATAATTTCACATAAATGTACAACTACACAACCCAAATATTGTTGTAGTTTTGCTCCTTGTAGTCCAGCATTGAAAAATACAAAAAAGTAGAATTTTAGCATTACGTCATTTTGACATAACTGAAGTGCCTTGACGCTAGAGGTTGCAATTTATAGGAAAGATGTGAAAGGTTATCGCATGAGGGCGCACAAATGGATCGAGCCGATATGAGAGGTTTGTACCATGTAAAACCGCATGGGGTTAACCCGATCTCAGACCACTAATAATTCATTAGTGGTCTGAGACTCGATGAAGAAACTCAAATGACTCATAATGTAACTGTAGAGTAACAGTAATTACAGATCTCAACAATTAATATGACAGTTTCGTTTCCTGATATCTAACAAGTGTGTGAATTTGGTACAAACCTTGTAGTTGTGATTGGGAGGTTCCCAGTCAAGTAATCCTTGATTTTTTCAACAAAATCAAAGAATTAAACAGAAACTATGACAATTTTCTTTAATGGTAAGTGCGTAATTGCTTCTAGGTTTCCAGTCACGTGACACTTGCTTTGGAAAATATTTGAACTGACTGACGCAGGACAATTATGTGTAACTGCTTATTCGGTTATGTCGGGTTGAATGTCTCGGGCTTTCAAACATGTGCCTATGTGTTTGGTACTTCATATATTAGCTGCCAGTTTCCCACTACTACTTATATTGATGAACGGTCCCTTCCACAATCTATTTATATGACTTGCAATTCTCTCCCTCCCGCGGCGGGCTCCTTGTCTATTGGTTTATAACTTTAAAGCGCGGTAGTCGTCGCGCTGCGCATGTTCGACATTTGTGTTGTTAAACATTGATTTTCCCACAATCCAATGCGCTCTTCAAATGGAAATCACGAGTATGAGGTTTGACCTGGGCGCGACTTGCACTGATTACCGCCGGTGACTCCTTCGATACCTTCCAAACACATGACAATTACTTAATTAAAGCTTGGAAACGTGTCAGTTCGTACTCGTTGATCTGCGCAACAGTCAAAGTCGCCATCTTTGTTTATATGATGAAACCCATATATCTCGCACATGCGCAACGCGGCGACTACCGCGTTTTAAAGTAAATGTAATCCTACCTGAGGGTATAAGTTGTTCTATTTCTTTTGACCAAAATATTCCGTCTTCAATAATAGTAGTACTATTTTTCTCTAGTGTCACGTGGTGTTTGTGGTTATTGACGAGTCGCAATAATTGTTTAAATTCACGATGTTCTACGTTGCGTCGGTCTCGAATCCAATACGACGGTATCGCGCCGCGGCTAGTCGCAAAACTTCCCTGTAATTGTCGGCGAAATCCGGTCTTTGGAAGTGTTTCGTTTTCTCGGGAGTATTTCGTTTCTTCTGGAGTAATGTGTAGTGATTCTTGTCTTTCAAAGTGGTTCTCGTCTTCGGGAATAATTCGTGTTTCCAGGAGTGGTTCCTGCATGTCGTAATACGAGTTGCGAACTAACGTAATGCAGATGAAAAACCCAACGATGAAAGTAAAACTCTTTCGTTTCCTTGGCAACCATTTCGTTGGCTCAAAATGTACCCTCATATTAAAGCCGTTTCCACAACAAGAACGTAGCATTTATTATTGACGTACTCAACTAGTTGATCCCAGTAAGACTGTTGATCCTGGTACCGACAATACGCTGATGGTAAATAGAAGATTACTGTCCACAGTCACTCATAGGATTGAATTTAACACAGTACAAATTTGTTTTGCCGCCATTTTACATCGTGTGTGTGCCAGTGTACCAGCGGGTGTGTGACGTCATGCATCAGTACGGGTATACATCGTAGTGTATTGATTACGATGCTTATATTCAATGTGGAATTCCGCTCATTAAACGAACACATGGCACCTTTATATACAAAAACAGAAGTGTCAGCGGGAAATAATACCTGTATTCAGAATACGTGTCCCATAGCACGCTGCCATTTACACTGACACAGTTAGATTTGTCCATAAAACGAAGTGTTGACTGATATTCTGAATATGCTGCCAATATAACGTTGAATGTCACTCATATTTAATAACAGGGTTCTTGCGTCGGAGCATTATACAGTTACCAAAAACAAAAAACCAACATTTCCCCTGACGAGACATACTGTAGGAGTCCTTGTTTCATGAAGACGTCTACGACGAACTGGCAGACACAATTGAAATCAGTGCGAAGAATGTACTATGTACGTACGCCACGGTAATCGACCGGCGAATGAAGAATACATTTACGTGTGTGTTAGTTTGAAAGGTTTGACGTCACAATCCGATGGTCTATATTTAAATGCATACATACCGGGACGACACGCTACTAGCGTCGCTTAGCAACCATCAATGTCACATGTATCGAAAGCGTTTTCAATAATGACGCTATTATTGTCTTTACCAATATAACGAATTATTTAATTAAGACTAACGCATTTTTATATTCCGTATCTTCGTCACCTAATATATAACCGTGACTCGAAATAAAAAGAAAAATACAACTCAAATCAAAGTAGTTGTTTTTCAAGTTACACAATGCTGACGATGTTATGTTTGTTACATACGTTCATTTTACGTTATTTTTCTCCGATTTTTTATTTTTAATAAAATATTTCATGTGTCATTAGTGTCAATTAGACGTCGAATTGTAGATAACTGAAGGCGTAGCATATACGCTATATGGCGTAAATCACTTGCAAGTGGGAAAATATGGCCGCGGGGATGCGTCCGGGCCTCTAGAGGGCGTCATCTAAAAGAAATCCAGTTTTGTCAAGCGAACCAGCCGGATAACACGGCACAAGATGACAACTTTACCGGGGCCTTGGGAATGGTATTTTGAAGGGATAAGCTTCTTTCTAACGGCCTCCAGCTGAAGATTGCATGTGTTATTTTGATTATAGTGTGTTGTGTATCACAATTTGTTTACATTTCCTGGATCACGAGACGGACTTCATTCGTTTTCACATCGCATTTCACATGACATTTGTGTATAAAATAACATTTCAGTAAGATTAGGGCATCTTTATGTAGTTTTATGAACAAAAAATGCTTGAAATCACAGCTATTGCCGTTTCAAGAATTTGGATGATACATTAAATTATAAAATTCGCGTGTGTGCGTTGAATAGGGTTGCGAACGTTGAAACGACCACCGTTCTTTAACTATATGCTAAAATGTTGATTTCGAATTAGCCAGCTTCAGAAGATTAGCCTCCGAAATACCAGACTGGCACACAAATTGATAACTGTCATGTGATTCACGTGGCATGTTTCAGAATTTGGGCCGGGTAATTGGCTATCCTCGGGCGGAGCTACTTCACAAGACGTTCCACGTTGCTACGACGCGCACCACTGTACCATGCATTTCTATGGGCTCTGTGCGCGCTGCTGTGGAACGCCGGTCGAGCCGGTGAAAATTCGAGAAAACAACACAAACTTAACTTTTAAGTAATCCTGAACAATCAAATTTATATATGTTAGTAATGTTACACGCGTAGGGCTAATCTTGTTACACTGTTCAGGGGAGTCTCAACAACCATCCCAACTTAAACGGTACCGTTTTCTGCGAGTTGTTGGCCTTTGTTTTCACCGCGAGGGTTGCCAGGCGGTGAAAATGCCCGGATGTCCACCCCCACGATATGTTTCAGTCAGTACGTGCGTTAATGTTAATGGGTGACAAAACGTGACGCAGAGTTCGTCTATCTTCATTGGTATAATATTCACGCCGGCGGCGTTTTCACGGCGTTAACGACGTCGTTGCGTTGTCCAATGTATTTTAAATGTGAATGCCGCATACTAAGGGATTAATGTGCTAGGGTCATAAAGGTCACATTCCTATGAGGTATGTACTTTCGAACCAGGGACAATGAGATGAACAGCGATAAAATATCACCAGTACCCATAATTTTTGAGAAAATTGGTAAAATAGCTTGGCAATATCTGACATTAAAATTAAGTCGTTGGAGTATTACTCAATCGTGATCAACGTAAATATTGCGTAGTCATGTGTGTAACCATGGTTATATTATGTTGCACTCAGGGTGGGCCATAGTGTCAAACACGAGGACAGTTTCTATAGAAACAAAATGATAAAGAGTTATTTTACTATTTCCCAAACTTCCAAAATACTATAAATGAATTAATTGTTCACTGGGTTTTAATTTCCCTATTTTTTCTGATAATTAAAATCTACTAAATTAAATCTATGTGAACATGTAAAATAACAATAAAACTCATTGTTTCCTTGACAAATTCGTGAACATGCTCAAAACACCAAAATAGTGAATTTCAAATTAAAAATCAGTGAAAATAATTAAGTTTTACAGTATAATCACTAGTATAAAATCACGTCAGTTATATTTGTCTTCACGTTCACTCGACACACACAAGTGTGGTGTTTGGTATAAACGACAAAAGGAGAGAGTCAAAGCGGCAAACAACCAACATTTATCAAATAAAATAAGTTTTCTTATATCGGGTTGGTGTACAAATTATGAGAAATTGTAGACACAAACTGGATTGTTCATTTATGAGCAGAAGACTACTGTTAATAGGCAATCGACTACATGTATTTACATTCCAGTATATTTACAGTAGGCAAATGTACTACAGTATTTGTGATTGAAGAGTCTGTCGTGAGAGTCATTGGTCGTGTCAGATTTCTCTTTTTATTGCAGTGTGTAAATAACATCGCGGTGTGTGTCATTAATTTCAATCAGTACCCTAAGACTATGTCTCGTATGCGATCACAGATATATCCCAGACAATTGAAACACACGTCCTTTTTAAAAAATTAACAGAGGTGAAAAGTGTGCTGTTATGGGTACACTTTTACAATGATGTCATTGCCGCACTGGGTTGTGGAATACATTTGTACGAGTAAAGAAGGTTTTAATGGGGACAATCGCTCCCTTTCTAAGTTCGATGATGATTTTATTTCATGTTTTTTTTTTCAATAAATTAGTGAACGGGAAAAAGCCTGACCAAAAACAAGTTTTTTTTTTTGTTCTTAGCCTGCTTCGTTGGCCTATAATCTATAAAATAGACGCGTTACTCGTGAAATCGAACGTAAAAATAAAACAAGGGGAGGTCGTGATAGCGTGGCGTTCGAGAAACGCGGAATTTTGTGTGTGTGCTATACCCATTTGATGATGGTTAATTTTATTGAAGTAACAGCCCCCCCCCCCAAGCTCGGCATTTCGACATAGATCTATTAAAAAAAATGAAGTTCAAAATCAAATAATTCGATTTTTGAGGGCAGACGTTCGATCCGCGAGATCTCGCAGTGAACGACAAAAATCACCTATTAAGCATTTGATGTACCATCATTCTAATGAAGTAATAAGGTGATTATATTGGCATGTCATGAATGTGACCTGGCGGATGAATACATTGTAGACATTTGCTGTGAAATCATCACTCAAGTACAAAATGATACAAGGCATACCATAATATGCGGTTTTATCTGAGAGAGTTATTTCATGTTATGTCTAACTTGGCAGGATGAGTTTTAACCAGACATTACGTCACCGTACCAAACGCACGTAGGAAAATGTGCCGTTGTAACGTTTCGACGCATATTACTGATCCTACGCAGCTGGTGACACCATTGGATTCCGGTCGTGCTGCCACACATACAGTTATTGTTATTATGGTACCATTATGCTAAGGCCAAAAAAAAAAACAACAACTTATGTTGCCCTCAAGTCGGAAAATTGAAAAATTGGGTCGGTCGATCGGATTTGTTTTTTAAACTCGTGAAAACTAAGAGTATCGTAAATAGCCGAGATATATGGAAAAAAAAAACGCGACCCGATATTTCATATTTTTCGATCGATCGCTGAGGGCAACAAAACAATTTTTTTTCACCTAATGTTGCTAAATGCACGTCACGGGCCGACCTACAGCATGGGGTCGAAAATCATGGAGAATGGCCGAAAATTTTATTGAAAATTGCAAACTAGACACCGAGAGAGAGAGAGAGAGAGAGTAAACAAAGACAAACATAGCATGCAACGGGTTGGCGTATTCAAGAAAAATGTACCTAGTATGCCACACCGAGAAAAGAATTGCAGAGATCACACTCTTCAAGCCACCCCGAGATATTAAATGGTTGGCCCCGAATAGAGTCTGTGTATGATTCAAGTCAACCATACGGTAACCGTACCAATTATTCGCTGGTTTTTAATTTACCTATTTTCACTGATAGACAAATCCGCCAAATTAAACCCACATGAACATGTAAAAAACAATAAAACCCAATTTCCCCCTGCCAAGATTGTAAACTTAAAGCGGGGGAGTCGTCACCTGCCCATGCGTCAGATGGCCATAGCGAGTCATTATTTACAAATAAACGTCTACCCATGAGCCTTTGCGTTTTAGCGTGTGTTCTTATCGTCGTTTGGGACTCAATTCCCGCGCGTGCGCAGCTGACGACCCTCCTACTTTAAAACCCAGTGAAATTGCTCAAAGCATCAAATAAGTGAAATTAAATGTTTTAAAGTATCACGTGACTGAGAAGGATATTTGAGTATCTGTTGCCGTTCACATACCATGTTCTATGTACTACTGTTAAATTCACGAAATCATAAATTTGTTTTATAAATAGTTGACGTTTGAAAACAACTGGACCAATCAGAACGCGTTTGGGGATGCATGGCAGTAAATCGGGCAATGACTGAATAAACCCCACAATGCCTTCTATATCCTATGAAGCGTCTTTTTGTCTGAACCACGTGGATCTTCCGGGGTTAATGTTTTATAAATATTTTATAATATTTTCATTTCAATTTATATAAATTACTATTCATAATGATATAAACAGTTATAGAACAACCAAAATACGACAGCTGTAAAATATTATTATTAAATATGACCCTACCCGGCAACAGTTCTTCAAAACAATTTCCATGTAAGCCGGATCCAGCTATCTCCCAACGTATCCCTTGGTTCTTTTTCTGGTGTAACCCCTGCAAGAATTTTGGCAAACGTCATAGCTGCATGGCGACAGGATTCAGATCTTTTGCAAATTGTAATTGGACGGATATCATTGTCTCAAAGACAATCCCTTTTAAAAATGTCATGAAAATTACCGACAACTTTAGACTTACGCTACTCATAATCAAATGATTGATTGATTGATTGATTGATTGATTGATTGATTGAAATCAAGTGAAATACACTTTCACATACCTACCGGGAATAAGTTGAAAACGAAATGAATTTCATGTTGACAACGTTGAGTGCGCTCTCAGCTTTCATGTCGCAGCAGGTTTGTTGTTATTTCATTTCGTCAGAGAGATACACCACCACCTCTTCGCAATGGATAATATTTGCGTACTATCCGCACTCGTGTCCACGGTGTTGTTAATACTAATTAGCTCAAGGCAGTTTGCTGATGCTAATGAGATTATTGACCTCAACGATCACGTCGATCGTGTCAGCGGAGTAGTCAGTCGAATAAAAGATGACGTCGCAGCTGATGTAGGTCTACAACGGCAAAGAGGTTTTCGCTTTAACGATTGGTACCGACAGGAATCCATATCAGGTTCGTTTGCTTTTATTATATCCGCCTTCGGATTATATCTCAGGTGACATGGCCGAATTACTGTAAAGGGGTTAATTATTCACTGGGTTTTAATTTTGCTTATTTCGCGGACTTGAAAATGCACTAAATTAAAACCCAGTGAATATGTAAAATTTAGCATAGAACACATTATCTAAATGATAAAACTGTCAACTTAAAACCCACTGAATATGCCTGAAATGTTAAATCAGTGAAATTTAATCACAGTGGAAATTAGTCATTTTACAGTACGTGTCTTTGCTGTCATAAACGTTGATTTTCTTGAGTAATATCAGCTATCAAATTACGCAGATTGCATAAGGTCATTGAACTTATGGTTTCATTTTCACAACGCAATGCTTTATATCTATATTGCGTACTATAAATGGCGTAGTGCCTAGCACACACATATATTATTGATTAGAATTCATCGATTGGTTGCAGCATGTGTACGCACAGTGTGATACATCATTGTTTAATTCAAATGCCAGTTGCATGTACGCGTTGATTTGCATATAATGTATCCCATGCAACACCGCGCTTATTGAATTGAGCCCAAATTGATTTCGTCACAGGTGCTTTGAATAATGAATTTTGTAACAAATATAAATATCTGACTCTGTGTAAGAGTGTGAGTAACAACCAATAAATAATTATACAGAATTTGGTCGCCGCTAGCAGTTGCCATGGGCGACGAGACCATGATGTACAACATGATTTTTCGGGTCACGTGAACATATCTGGTCTTCATTAAGTAGAATGATTATTTGCTTTTATATTTCAGAAATGCGTTGTCATAGAAACGAACCATGTGGAATTCAAACTAAAAACGCTGGTGCGGGGAATGTACACGTGTGGGGATTTATGGGACTCGACGTCTTCGCGTCATGGCACCCCAACGTTGATGGCGCTCTCTTTGAGATGCGATTAATATTTTTGGTGTTATTTACCTGCGAACTTGTATGTGTCTTACGTGAAGGATTGCTGCGTCATCACGTGATCAATTGATTATTAATATTTATACTTCAGATCTATTTATATTTTATATTGAGGTAATCAGGGATGCATTTTCTCCGAATATCATGTGACATTAATTACTGCCTTTCTGTACATAGAAAAGTAGAGGTCGCCAAATTATAACGTTTATAGTTGAAACGTTAAACTGGAATGTCGTAGGTCAAATGTGTGCGAGTCGCTGGTTAAAATAAACGATAAAGCAGGTTATAGTGAAAACTTCTCAAACTGATGTGTAAGGATGTACGACTGTTGTGAGAGTTGTATGGGACTATGGTATGTTTTTAATTGTTGAAATTATGCCATGTACTAATCGTTCAAATTGCAATGATATTCAATGTGGATGAATGTTGGCGATCATTTTGGAATAGTATTCCTAGGTGCATGAATTCACCGGATTCGCCGGTTCCGAATTAGGTGTGTATTGCAGTGATTCTGAATGAGGGGGATTCCGGGCGAATCTTCAAATATTTCCCACAATTCACTCGTACTGATTTAGACCATCAAACAAGACAAGGGGTCGTCCAAATAATAATCTCAGAGTACAACTTTAAAATGAAGATTGACGCACGCCGATAATATATATGGTGTTATTTAACTCTCTGAGTGCCTCATTCATCCCACCATCGATTAAGTACAACATTTTCAAAATAAATTTTTCTCCAATTATTTTGTCCACTTTGGATGGAATATATGTAATAATATACATTTATTAAAGCTTTTAAAAAATAATATTTTGTGACAATTTGCATTTGGCTCTCAGAGGATTAGAATGTTACTACAGAGTGACGTTATTTTGAAATCTTATTTCGACAGGAGCTGGGGGATTTTTCGTTTTCAGAAATTGTATATCTTATAATTTACATTCTATAGCATGGAAAATAAGATGATTTGTAGAATTTGCGATATTTATATATTATGAATGATTCTTGGTTTGTTATCATGATTATTCATTACACTTATCTTAAATTGTTTACTAGTTTCCTTGTTCTCAACAATACCCATTTACTGCGAGATGACTGTTTATTTCAGAACTAGATTGTTCTTGCGTGACCGTAGGAATAAATTTACGCGTGATTTGATAGGTTCTCTGTCTGTGAACGAAATATTAATATAGATGGTGCTCTATGTGATGTATATTGACGTGAAATTTCGTTTCTGCGTATGCATTTTAAAAACAATTTTTTAACGTGAAAGTCTTTGCCTTTTTTTGAAATGCATACGAAGAGACGAAATTTCATGTCAATATACATCACATAGAGCACCATCTATATAAATATTGTTACTGATATTTGATGCGAAACCATTGTGAGTGGGCGATTTGACATCTTCGCTACAAGTTTGAATGCAAAGAAACCAGATATGTTTAAGTAATGGTATTGTAAACGATGTTACGTGGAAAGTATATTCATTTGTGTAGTACGCCTGATATTTTTTAGCATTTTTCAGTATCGTCGTCTTACTTGATTTTTATGTTCACCGTATATACCCTGATGACGTCAATAACCTTTGAACCCAGTACGCTTTAAATTTGTCAATACTACAAGTCCAGATCAGACACTGCATTGTAATTTTATAACATACAATTTTCACATTTATATGTTACCTAGGATCAACCTCAGATTGGTTATCTGAGGTGCAACTCTCGTCTTTTCGTAACTTTGACTGTTTTGCCAGCACGTGGAGCGTAAAAGAACTACATTTACATGTAACTGTTATAAGGGATAATGTTAGAGCATAGACCTTAGAAAAGGTCTATGGTTAGAGTTGAGTTTAGGGATTAAGGAATAATACATGATCTGCGGCTAAAATAAAAAAGAAACTCTTTTGTTAGTTTTAAATTAACGTTGATCATGAATTAACGGTAGTTTCCTGACTATGCGAGTCTATTTTGAATGGGAATAGGTCAACGACACTGCCTTCGCTGCTTCGTGAGTTTCCCCATTGTGCGGTTCACATGGTTTCAAAGCCGGCCATCCAGTTTCTACGACCGAATGAATGAAACTTGGATGGCAAAGATGTTCTCCGAATAAGGCCAATTCCCCGAATACCACTAAACTGGAAAGCATCCAGCCATGATCACAGATGACCATTGTAACAATATGGTTATAAAACCGTTAAGTCAATTACCCATAATAATAATAGTTTTGTTTTAGTGGCCCGGGATGTTGTTGTTGATCACCAAGGATTTCTTTTCAAGAAGGTTAAGCTAATATTTATTTATCAATTAAAAATGTATATGTATAGGAGATTATAAATTGAAACGATGATAGTCAATGAATGTTCACATCTTCCGAATAGAATCATGGTTTCGCGAGCTTTATAAAGACACTACATTTGTAGATACAATGGTCGAATAAACAAACCTTGGCTGGCGATGATGAAGTGTACAATATATGCTATCTACAGACACATGTTTCCAGTCAGCACGTACTGGAAACGATCACAATATTATTTCACTATTTGTACGGTCGCTAAGCACTGGTTAACATATACACGCGTATACATCCATTTCTTGAAGCCAACTTGCGTTCGATTTGCTGAAATGAGTGGAGTATTTTGTAATAAAGGCTGCAATACTATCCACATACACGGAATAAGAGCAATATAAAAGACCGTGACAGTCGAGAAAAGAAGGGCTTTGTCATTTTATTACACATAATTGAAGAAAATTGAATTGTAGATGAGAACTGTCCTTTTTGTTAAACAAAATACACATCATGGTCAGATTTGACATATTTCACAAGTTTTGTAAATTGTTTCTCTTCAACTTAAAAATAGTAGTTTTACTAACGTTTATTATTTCTTAGAATGAGTGTTGCATACAAGTCCAACAACCCGATAAGATAAAACACACTCGTGATACACAAAATATACTCTTGCTCTTGTGAAATAGGAAAACATTACCCTTGTTAATTTCAAAACATGATTATTCAACCCAACCCTCTCTTTGGGCGACGGTCAATTCCGAGTTTTTTAGATTCTTACATATCAGGAAAAATACCAAACTTTCACAGCCAAGTGACTCGTTTAGACAGGGTTAGGCCAACTACTTACAAAATTCGTCGTTTTTATGTTGATAAATCTCTTGCATACTACAAAGAACCTAGAACACTTTCCGGGAGGTTTGAAAGCAAAATACTCACCCAACTAAGGAGCCAATCAGCGGAGGCCGTACGATTTCGGTTTCAAATACCCAGGGAAAATAATCTTCTTGTAAATCAGCCGAATTAATGTTGCCCAAACGAATCATTTGACTAATTTGTATTTTTTTCTGAATTGCAGGAATCCGAAAAAACAATTTCTCAACTTGTCTCTTTATTTAGCTTCAAGTCGTGATAAAAATGGCTACCCCTATATAGTAAATATCGGCCGCCAGCTAACCGTAGCCCAAGCGACCAATCCACGCGACATATTTGATAGTTAGGCTTAGCGACTGTGCGTTCATCTCGGCGCAAAAAGTGAATTATTAATGCAATGTTCCTATTTAAAAGATGGCGGCATAGGATTATATACCTATAATTCAGGTCATATAATTTTCCCTGAAGAGTACTGCTCGATACATTGCAATTTAAAACATTGTGTTTGTGTTCTTTACATCTTGAGTAAAAGTCGTCATGTACATAAAGAGTTTGTGATTATCCAATATCAATACGATATGTTGTCACGTGACAAGCAAAAGGTGCACTACAAACTTTCACGATACAACTGAAAACGGAAGGACTTTAAAAAAGTTGAGTTAAGTAATGTCGGTAGGTGGCGCACTATAAGTTATACTGTTAATAAAATCGAAATTACAAACCAACCCTTGTAAAACAATCTGGCCATAGGTGATCAACATCAGTGCTGGCAGATCCTGATGTAGCAAATTCATTGCTACCATGATAACCAAGCCCTGCAAATGCAGCGTAACTACCCAACTTTAATGAATGTCTGATACATTTCACGTATAGATGTTGATGCCCAAATAAGGTCTGATGTTCTGTGTGATGTTCTACGTCATATCTCAGCCCCAATCACAGCGAACCTCGTTGCAAATTACAATATTCATGAGATCATATATTGACACTGATGCAGTGATAAACTAAAACCCAATTAAAAGCAGGTGATGACGTCATATATAGCCTCGTAAGGCACTTCTAGGTCACAATCTGTGTTGTCCAAAAATGTTTATGCTAATGCTCTCTTGTATATTATTGTAGCTATTATAAACGTGATAAAAATGCCGCATAATAATGCCCCAAGTAGTAGGCGTTTCACCATGCGAACTGCTGCTTTTGCTGTTTTTATGTCACCCTTTCGACACGCCTCTTGTATCTGTGAAGAGAAAAAGGTATAAACCATTTACTATGATATAGTCAAATTTTACAAATAATGTCATAATCAATAAAAAAAAAACGATTTAGCTGACACTAGTTTTAAATTGCCCAAGACGATATACCAAGCTTCTCTATAAGTGAATATATATTTAAAAAATGACATGTTGTTCCGCAACAACTTGATCGTCTGCTCCAATGAAATACAATATACCAGACCGCTGGTATGTTTCACTACACCATGCGTTCTAGCAGCTTCTTGCTTCCTGCAAACACCTTTATAAAGATTGTTCTATTGTAAAATGTACATTTCTGTCTACAAAAGTCGGTCTTCCCGTCAAATTTAAAGTTATTGATACCATTTCTACAACTTATCCCGATAGTACAACACGTCATGAATTTGAAATATATTCTGACCTAATCCTGTGATTGAAATTAATGTAAATTGTAGCAAAGGCTATATTAGTTTAACTATGTTATTGTCACGTTACCTTAACGGAGTACGCAACTGCAACTAACCCGAGGGGCAGAAAGCAACACATACTGACGACAGAACATGACAACCAATCGTGTGGGAGGCGTTCTTTTGGAGCTGTCACTTTCACAACATATACAACGTGTTGTTGAGCGCCCTCACCGACGACCTAGAATAAAGTAAACAACGTTTTATCGCATATACACACCATCGTGGTTAATAAATAGATATTACAGAAGGTCAGTAAAAATGAGCAAATACAGGACTTAGGAGTATTTGCTGTACGAGCTTGTTTATACTAACTGATTTATATTTGGTTTAATAACTGAGATTCAAGCTAATCTCGTATGTTTGCATACTGTAAAATACGTGCTTGGAGTCGCTTGGAATTAAATTTTCGCTATTTTCGCTGATGGAATGATTCAGTGAAATAAAATCTAGCGAATATACCTTTTTTCCTGTATTTCACATTCAACTTGTTAAAAAACAGTGAAAATAAATTCCATACAAAACACCCAAAAGCGAAAATTAATTCCAGCTAAAATAAAGTATTCTACAGTATCGGATAGACCCAATGGTGTTTACGCACGGGAGGAAACTTGTTAAAAATGTACACAATTTCTCATTATCTATCCGCATTCTCAATAGTTGGCAGTGGATACGTTGGCCCCTGGGTTGTCTGAGGTAGGCCAAAGGATGGTGCCGCACACAGATGAAAAGTCGGAATGCAACTTTTTTAATTTTGTCTACATGCGTAGAACCGACAAGGTTGTAATAAGGTGATACTTTATAGTTACTAGGCAAGCGTTTGTTTTACAGACCACGCTTCGCATGTAAACATGATTTGAACATATAGTGAGATGACGTCATTTATCTCTCTAACTGTTCAACGTTATGCGGGGCCGCTGTGTACTGTAACAACTTCGTTACTTTTTGGAGGACAAATACGGGCCCAAAACTTTATAGTTTTGGATTTTAATACTGCAAGGCTACTAAGTGGCTCCATGTTATGTGTTTTGTTGTAAAAATCAGTCCATCTGATGCTTTAAATGTCAAAAATTAGCGCAACGTGACAAATGTTTTGTTTTTTGGCGTTTTCAGGCAGAAGAAATCTGACGCCATAGAGGTCATTCAAGTGAGTTGTGCGTCGTCAGAAATTGGCCTACTTTCACGAAATTCACACACATTGATAACGTATTGGCGCAGAATAAAACCCTTGAAGCATTTTTTGATAACTTCTCGCAATGAAAAATAAAAGGCTTTTGTCTATAGGTGAAATAACAGGAAAAATGTAAATTGATGTCATTGTAAACAAATATGCAATCTACGTTCTAACACTCTCGAGGCATTGACGGGGCTGATGCTGCCTTGATTTTTCAGCTAGTCACGTGACTAATTCGTGGTATATGTCGCAGATCATTTTTTTTTTCAAAAAGCCAGGAACAAGGGCTTCAAGAAAATATATAATTTGCTACGCTTCAAAACACTTTTCCTCATGAAAACAGTTCTTACTTTTTAGAGCATGATAACTATACCGCATCCGTAATGAACTGGTTATATTGCGTACTGCACGTTATTGAAGTCTGTAAAATATCTAGCGACAATGTTCCCTTGATGGATTGAAATGTTACAGATACATGGGGTGTGATTGTTATATATAGTTGGCTAAACGTGTTTGGTGACTGCGACTCTGTTAAAGGAAAAGTCTTTTTTTAAAGTTGCAGTCGACAGGTTTTGTCGTGCAGAGCGCACCTCAGGCTAAACGTATCTCTAGACCCACTGACCCCAAAATAAACTGTTATTGTTCAGACGTTATTGTAATACAAACTTTAAAGATGGTATTATAATTCAATGAAAGTTTAATGTTATTATAAAATAATAAAAAGTCCTTCGGCTGAAAAATTTCAGGCGCGCTGCCCACGGGATGCGTTCCGATTGGTCAACATATCAGCTTCCAAGTTCGTTGTGACCTTTCCATTACGTCACGTGGTCACAAGTCACGCCCAGAAATCATGTTACGGCTAACGACCTCGATGGTATCAATAGAACGCAGTATTATTAAAGACAGTCAGTGACTAGATGTTAGTGATAAGAGCAAAGACTAATTATTCCTCAGCTCCTGAGAGCGAGGTTATTTGTAGATATGCTGGCGATTGCCTCTGTGTTTCCGGAAGTACTATGGGGGATTGCATGATGGGAGTGCAAAGTCTTTTGATCAGTAAAATAATTTTAGAAAAGTAAAAACTAGAGTGACTGTGAAATGAAGGTTGGTTTTAAATATTAAATATCGTGGAATCTGGATGAAATAATGAAAGGAAATTGAAGTGGTATGAAAGGGCAGTAAATGTAGCCAGAATGCAAGGTCAAAATCCGGGGTCAAAACACGTCACAATACATCCATCAAGGCGGTTGTGTCAACAACTATGGATGAGGTAAAAGACTTCGTTTGCAGTTTGCGTGAATGGCCGGAGAGAAAAAAATCATGCAAATTCAGTGCTTCAGTAACAGTATTTGCTACTTTTTTGTGCAATGGAAATTAATACAAGAAATGCTGCCAAAAGACATGTCCTTCTAGTAAACAAAACAACCGGACAGGACGTTTATCTTGAGAAATTGAGAAGACGAAAATCCCCTGGGACAGTCGTTGTGAAACAATAGACATGCTTCGCCAGGATATCAAGGTTATTTTGATTATTTGATGATGGAAACTGCTGCTTTATAGAAGAGCGAAGTTCAATGTCATTGGCACAGTAATGACATTTTTAGAGGGATGACTCGCTAGTATTCGCCGTGACTCCGGACTTTTCATTCGGGTTTATACAACACTTACTTGTTAATATAAAGACTGTTTAATGTCTTGTTTGTATTTGCACAATGTGAATGAGGGGTTTATTGTCAAAATATATACAGGTGCTTGTATGCCTATTGAAACTATACAAAATTCGACCAATGCACATCTGTTTCATGTGTTAAAAGAACATTGCGATGTTCTCATGGAATTGTTAAATCTTGGTATCATTCCCAACTGTCACCAAACTGTACGTTTTGACGACTCGTATGCACTTCTGGGACTTGTAATAATTTTATGGAAACTGTACAGCAAATCACCTATTTCCTTATTAATTATTCATAGTTTTTCTAAATTTAAATTTTTATTGTTCATAATTATTTACACTAATAACATATTTTTCCGATGATGCATGACAGCTTTGTTCACATGCAATAAGACAGGATATGTACGGATATGTGTGAGTATGTTTCATGGATTAATAGGCCACTCCTTTGCTTCAATTCCAACTACATCTCGGGAAATATCACTTGCTGTTTATCATCCATATTTTGATATCCCACAATGTGTCAAATCTGTATCTGGAAATTCTAACTACTTTTTCGCAAAAATTGACCAGCCTTGCTTCTACCAGTCATTTGAGTCAACTCCCATATTGTCATTCACAGTGAAGGTTAATGCAGATATATTGTAAATTACACAGAGCTAACACTACAATACATTTCCCTTCACATTCCCCTGTATTACATAATAATCTTTGAGCTGAGGCAGTTATGGTTCTACAACCATCACCAGTTCTCTTGTAGTGTCTCATGCATGAACTGCGGCGTGTCGGAGAAAAGAAAATAGCGTCACAAAGGGAACTTCAGCTATGTGCAGCGGATGCCATTGTGCTCGTTTTTTTTATGATGTGTGAATTATTTTAAAACACGACACAAATACAGTGTCGATTTACAGAGTTGTGATTCAGAACAAGTTTTAACCAGTCGCTTATAAATAAAAAGAACACGTGACACGTAAATAGTTAAAACAATGAAGCAGTTGACATCATATACACATGATGTGAATACTTATATGCAAATTAAAAAAAACAGTGTAACATATGCGTTACCAACGTAACAGTAAACCTATGCACACACCAACTCAAAAGCCATGTCCATCTTTGGTTCGGGGACTACGATAAAATTAAAATACAAACGTCAAAAATGCTGGCGATCGAGTGTTATGGTGGTCGATATGTACTAAATTAATTAAAACAGAATAACTATGGTTGGATTAAATTACATAACTATGTTCTCTATGCACGGTCAGTTGTCAAGTACGGAAAAAACACACTTATCATCAAGCAATATGCAAATAACACAAAGATCGTCACAACAATACACCTGGTCAGTTCTGTAATAATGACGTTTATTCCTTTCAATGTTTCGCCCTAGAATTAAGGCTTCTTCAGGAAAACTCTGTTGGGATGCCGTAATACTAGTTACAGGGGATCGTCTGATCTATTATTGTTGAGTACATGTGTATCAACCAATAGATTTTCGACTGTCAGTACCACGTGGTGTTTTTGTCTGTGTGCGTTAAATAATAAATTCTGTCTCGTTCCTGTCCGGTCATGCAAATAACAATCATGAAAATCGTTCTCGAAATATTTATCACTGCAATGGCAGGTAAATATTTGATTTGAAACAATATGACGTCACATTTGTGAGATCATTTGACTTGATTGTTAGATGGTATATTTTATTCATGGCGTAGACTTTGGAAACGAGAAAGGACTTACAATCGAATGTACCTTCGCAATTTTGATTTTTTTTTTCCTTTTTAAATCCTTTTTCGCTCATTATGTTATCAGTTACTGAAGGATTGTTTTAAATCACGTGACCGAGTGAGTTTATCTACAAGTGACGGGCAAGCGATATAGCCTCGAGATTTGCTTCATGTCTGCGATGACATCAAATTCCCGCCGAAGTGCATAAACCCTCGATGGGGTAGCAACGGGAGGTAACTGAGTACTAGTATTATATGTCATTCAAAAGTTTTCCCACGGAACTTCCATTAACAAGCCCCTGGTAGACACCAGATAAATAAAGAATTTTACTATTTGCATGTCTGAATGCCCTGTTGATGCGGAGACAATGTCGTCTCTGTTCAGCGATGGAAACGAACGAAGAATACAACTACAGTCTACATATACACATTTTGAGTTTAACAGCTGTCAACAATGGGTGCCTGGACGTCTCCTTTCTAATTAAACTTCCTGTATGCTTTGTTCGTGTGTTTACGGTTTCACGAAGGGCAAAGGTCACCGGGGTGAGCCACTCAATGTTTTCATGTTTAAGGCCGAAGTAGTTGTATGTTATGCATATTAGAGGTTTCTAGAATTAATATTTTTGATGGGAACTGACACAAACATATGTTGTCGAAATCCCTGGGTAGTTGGCAGGGGTAATTAGAATTTCAAGGTATAATCACGGTATCAAGGGGTATACATAGATATAAATTCATGTAACATAGCACACAGTATGTACGTTGTTTAATCGGCTCATCCTTTACAGATGTTGACAGGACGCTAAACATTAACAAATATGAAAGTGGCCAAAATCATGATCCAGATGAAAGCCGAGGTGAATGACTGGTTAGTTTCATTATTGACGAGGGTGGTTTCTTCTGTATTTCTTTGCCATACAGTATGCGCATGTCCCGGGCGCTTTCAATTATGACAAAAAAGAGCACTTACGTTTCAGCACCAACTCCCGGGAGCAGTTAATACATAGCTGGGTAGGGAGGTGCCCCTGAGTGCTCAAAACTGTGACCATTTTATACCTGGATAGTGGCAAAATCTATACCCATATTTATATCAAAGTACCATTTCTGTCATCATTGAGATATTCGCTCATATACGGACCCATAAATATACCAAATCGGGAAAATATTACCGATATTTATACCTATCTTGACCAGAAATAATAGCGATACTTATACCTAAAATCCAAAAACGAGACCCATTTCAGGGACACGTCCCCATTAGGCAAGTTCTATGTATCCCCCGGGCACCAACTCGCGGTCTGCTGTCACAACGTCGTCCTTATTTTGTTGACAAGCGCACATACATGTGTATTTAATATGAACAACAGTAAACAACACCGTTATTTTACTCGATACAAAAGACTAGTTCGCGCGAACAGGACCCCGGGGACAAGTTTTTCTATTCTCTAGTGTACGGTAAGGTACATACATGTGCAATATCGTTTTTACGATCTTAAAAACAGTCATATTGCTTTCAGCTAATAGCTCAAACCACGTGGTCAACTGATTAACGATATAATTACACATGCAATTTGCAAATCGGGAAAAATAAAATAAAAAAGAAGTACAAATTAGAAACATTAAGAAACAGTTTTTTCGGCGCCCTACAGATGTGAAAACTAAATTGCAGCGTACCGATTCTACGAACCCCCTAAGCTAACAATAAGTAACTCCTATGACGTAGCATGTTTTGTATTATTATGGTATTATCTTGCAAATAAATACAGTAAACCAATCTAGGCTCGTGTTACAGAAATGTGCACGTTTTGTTTCTCCCAGTTTTATGTAAACATAAAATGGCACCCGAGTGCCCGAGCCGGTTGTTACCTACCATTGGCTCTGCTCCAGCATAATTTTGTGGTTGTTTCGCCAATACAGCGCTGTGACATTTACTGGCGTCAACAGGCAACACATAATCCTCTGGGACCGGCACACACAGCCCATCCGCTAGAGTAAGAACACGCCTGCCAGATATTGCCGGTGCTTCGTCATCGTTGCGCCTCTCTAGTAATTCAATCTCCTCTGGCAATTTACCATCTTCGTCCTTATCTGTATTGTTTTTTTCACACTCATCAAGCTTTGGATAGAGAGTATCTTTGTTAATTGACTCCTTGCTTGCTGCGTCTGAAACAAATTGATTCACTATTCCTCGTAAAATACTCGGAAACTAGGTCATGTTCAGATGGATCCAGTTGGATCTAGATTGATGGCCTTCGGGGAGCAATCCTTGCCACTGCATTAACGAGCGAAACGGTAAACCACGAATATAACAGGTCATGTAGTTAATATTAATAATATCTATTGTCAAATTATATCAACAAGCCCAACCCTAATTAACAACGAGTGCACAATATTGTAAGCGACTCAAACGATATTCATACTGGGGAGAGCCTCCGATCATGCTTGACCAAGCATGTTTTATACGCCATGCACGTTACACAGTTATTAAATTATAGCGAGTTGTGTTATATTTATGATCCATGTTTGCTTACAATGCGAGCTCCATGGCGGTCATCGTGTGTTGTTAATCCAGGACTGTAACTGTTGCATCATCAACTAGTGGTGTAGTAACGCACCACAACCCTGCATTACTTCACAGATGTTAATCATTTAGAATATAAGATGAACACTTGCCTGTTTGCGTATCCATTCCAAGCGAACCGTGTTAAAAGTAAGCGACCTTCGCGAACTAGGAGAGTGCTATGCCCGACCACGCGCGACAGCCAAATATTTACGTTGACCAGTTTGGGCGTTTCCATTTTATCATGGGGTTCATCTATAGAGCTAAAGAGGGGATGTTTATGGAATACATCATTTTCTGGGTTGTACACTGGGAAGTTCTATGTTGTAACAAGTTCCCATTTTAATCCCGCCGTGGAATTTTACAGAGCGTGCGAGTTTGTCGAATACGTTGAATTATTATTCTCAGTATAAGACACCATTGTCTGCAATTGCATCTAATTTACTATTCCCTCAATATAATAGTAGTAATGAATGGCGTAAATGAGAGGGTGCGTTTGTTAGGCACACCTATAAAATCACCTCAAGACTAGTGCATGGAGGCATAGACCCTGTTAGAGGGTCTATGATGGAGGTAATGACTGGTGTGACGTTTACCCGGTTATTAAATGATTCTGTTTCTGGGTACAATCCAGTCTTAGAGAGACTGTGTTCAGTGGTTTATACCATATGGCGGCATGTGCTGGCATAATCGGAATAATTTTTATTTGGGTGTTATTTTTGTTTCTGTACAAAATGTTCGAGGCTGAAGATAACTCTTGGAATTCCATGCCTCGCCCAACGGTCTCCGCGTAACTCCAAACCCAACACGACGCCGACATACACTCAGACTATTTTGTCAGGCATTAGTAAGGTCTGATGCCGTTCGTCCGACGAGGGCGCCACTCACACCTACATGTCAGGCTACACTCGGCAATTTGTCATTTGCAGTATGAGAGAACCAGAGACAGATCATTTGCTGAAAAATCACAGTGACCGCGAATTCAATTTTGAGCAACACATTGGCGCCACTCTTAATCACGTGAGTTGGTGAAGCAGAAAGAAGAATATTTCTTTAACAATGCACTGCTAGAGTCTGTGACGCCATAACACTTTTAGTGCAGTTATTACATATAAGTGATGTTCCTTGTTATTAGTTTTTCTTCTAATCGTAGAGAAGAAAGTAGTCAACCTTACCCCGCTGAACGCTATAAATATTCTCACCAAAATGTGATTCTCCCTATAATGTCAACTGCCGAATATAATTATAATGATTGTTTAATTTTTTCATTCAGAGCTTTTTATAGTAAGTAAATTAGGAATGGGTTTCACGTTGTTTTTTCGATTTTGAGAAAAAGTCTTTCGACTGGATTATTCGTGAGTGATCTAAAGTGATGAGCGGTGAAAATGAATCATTATGTCTCGGGTTTTTTACTTTAATTTTCTGAAATTGTTTTACGAGCTACGTATTTAAAATTTAAATTCTAGGTATCAACCCCATTTTTGTCCAAGTCTCCGCAAAAGTTCGGTGTGGGAAGTATTAAGTTGTTCGAAAAGTCAACTTAAAGCGCGGTGGAACCGACATATTCAATTGGGTCCTCACCGTTAATTTCTATATGCGAATGTGTAACACGATACAGTTATCAAGTCATTCACGCTTCACGACGCTTCGCTGCTAATGTCCCGGGGGGGGGGGGGCACGGGTCGACTGCATTGTCACAAAGGGAAATCTCCAGGTGGCTTTTTGTTCATCTATTCTGCAGAAATATATTGTTTCAGTCAGTTTCTTTGAAAACAATATCAGTCACAAGGAGAATACTCAGATTGTTCTGTTCCACCTCTTTGCATGTCCTCGTCTGATTACCGATGACCCTTTATTGATTGATTATATTCCGGCTAGTATCTCTAAAAATAAAACTCTGTCACGTCCTCAGGGGTCTTCGATAGTAATTAATAGTTTTTACTGATACCCACTGACAGGCGATGTAGTAATCAGACCTATCGTCACGATATATTGTCTTGCATTGTATGGATCAACAATACCTTCATAAAACTATACTGAGTAATGAAGGAACTATAATTACTGTCTGATAAAAGTCGATTAAACTCCACGGTTCTAATCTAGAACATGTCATTATAGTTACTATAGTAACTAAAAATAACTAAAATCACAGTGGCGGCGGCACCGGGGATGCTGAAACCCGTTGGTCAGTAAGTTTTCCTTGAAGATCTAATTAAACTCAGCTATGTATGTCAGCAAAATTTGCCACTCAAAATGCAGGAAATAGTGTTTCAGAGGGTCTAGATTTCCAAAATTGTCCGGCCACCACCCCTAGTAAGGTTGCCTCCTCGGCACACAGCGCAGATCTTGCCCCTGTGCAAAATTTTGCGCCGCCGCCTCTGGGGGCAGGACAAATATATGAACTTGGAGGCGAAGTATGTACAAAGGCTGTATGACGATCATATCGACCGACGCGTGGCAGAGGTTGTGCGTTCAGTCCCTTACGGCTTGACTGCATACGTTGCGGTCTCTCGTGGCAATTGTATTATTTATACCTATTTTCCCCTTTTTTAATAATGATTTTAGCCGAAATATTAGAGTTTATTGATGGAATTCTATTTCCGTCAAGTGCTTTTAAATTAACGCTTCTGTCTCCAATCATGGAAGGCACTAATTTCAATAGTTTCGGGCGTCAATTCCACGCACTGACGATTGTACCATTGAATAATGCAATCGTTATTGTCACAGGCAATTATTAATTACGTCTCATCACCATTACAAAGGCCAAAAAATCACGATAGTTCATCAATCGATGTTATATCTGCCAATTTTTCATTAAAATTCGCCAAGATCTTAAGAAACAACAACATTCCAACTAAATGTCATTTTCAATCTCGTGCATGCGCAGTTCGTCTATCCTGCTACCGAACATGCTCCGAATATTACCGAATGCTCGAAATTAGCGTAATTGCGCCAAGAGCTAACAAGAACCAATGTTTGTGAACAAACATTGACAAACGATCATAGGGTAAAGCTAAAACAATAGCGTCGTGGCTCCATGGTTCAATGTACTGTAATAAACAAAAACCTGTTTATACACAACAACAAAGAATGGTCGGTTTCTAGTGTAAAAACTTACACCCCAACGGCCCATCTTGAATCTTCTCGTCTACGTCATGGTGTACATACTAATTCTATTTATATATGAAAATTGAGAGAAGAAAAAATTACAATAGCAGGGAGAGAGAAGATCGTATGAAATCAAACCGGACCATCCGTATTCCATGACAATATCGCCGCCGTCACCAGCTGTGATTACACATCAGACACATTGTTGCCATTTTACAACCGTGGTGCTTCCTTGAACTCTGACCTTACGTTCTGTGCTATCTTTTCTTCAATACTCGATTTCCCCAAGTACAACTCGTTGAGTAGTGTGCCCCTTTCTATATGCCTTCCCATTAAATATATGTAAGTAAACTGTGCTGTTAATAATTAAAATATAATTTTGCACCCGACTCGGACAAAACGGTTACTTGAAGGTCGGATAAATGGGATAACTTTGAATGGCATCTATTCTTTACTGGGTAAGTTGCGTGCACATGCGTGCTGTTATATATATATATATATATATATATATATCCTTGGTGTAGTCTGTACGTTATTATTTTAATGCTCTTGTTGAAGGCTGTGCATTATCATTATAATGCCCTTGATACAGATTGTACGTTGTTCTTACACTGCCTTCGATATAGTCTGTGCGTTATTATGATAATGCCCAATCATGGCAATATATAGTGAATTGGGAAAATTACCTCTTGACTCTTTTATTAAGAAACAAATGATAAAATATGCCAATCGCATTGCAAATTCCACAAATACTCTACTTCAAGAAGCATACTATGTCAATAAAATTATTAAAAGTAAATGGTTTAAAAAACTTGATTTGATATTAAAAAGTATAAACCATTCTTATCTTTTAAATGAAACAAATATTATCTCATTATCAAAATTAAAAACAATTGATGAGAAATTAAAAGAAGAGTTTACAACTGAGTGAACAATGAAATAAATAATGACAATAGGAAAAAAATAATCTCTAAAAATAAACTAAGAACCTACAAACTTTTTAAAACCAAAATAGAACAAGAAAACTACTTAACAATTATGAAAAACATTGAACTTCGCAAATCCTTAACAAAACCACTGTCTGAAAATTGAAACAGGCCGGCATATAGGATTGTATTTTAAAGACAGAGTCTGCATACCCCAGACCATTCGTCCCGGTGTTATCGCTATCGCCACACGAGACTCCAGCTTGTCTCCTATACAATTTGACTGCGCGCATCCAGAAAGTAGATGTAGCTGTGATTGGTGGAATACTAATGAGTTGAGTGTCAATCAAACGCCCACGCTATCTTTAGTAAACAAAGTCACGTGACACGCGCCATTTTAGTTTTGGCAGGCGATTTCAAGGCAGCACGCTTAACCCTTTCGTTCACAGGTTGGGAGATATTAGAATGACTGACAATTTCACGCCACTGTTTTACATTATTGGCGGATTTTTCTGCGCTATCAATCTTTCTCTTACAAACTAGACATAGATGAGACGACAGAGTCGCTCCTTTCACAACGTCGCACTGGATCAAATTGGAAAGACGATTTCCATAAGTTATCCCTCCTGCTTTTCCTGGCTTGAATAAATTCACACACGACTTTAACTGTCCACAAACTCGAAGACTACACGAACACAGTCTACAATAGTCGTCCGCAACAATATGTATGTATTTCTTCGGTGTACTGATGCACGAATGCACCGTGACACGGTGTTTCTCAGGTGTCGCCATCGCTGAGAATGCCGCCGGCGCAATTTTTCACCCAACTCGCGATTCTGTTTTGCAACATTTTATCAATATTCCCTTTGACAAAATCGCCGACAAAAGCACCGCTTTGCTGATCTTTTGTTCTATAATTCTTAATGCAAACACCGACCCTAGTAGTAATTAGTAACGTCGCCTAGTACATATGAACGGTCGTCATTGCAAATCGAACATCCTTTTGAAATTTGGACGTCGGGCAGGCGATTTCAAGGCACCGCACTTAAATATTAGCAACATATTTTTCTGAGCGGTTGTTTATTCTCTTTCAAACGAGACATAAATGTGACGACATAGTCGATCCCTTATCCACCGCTAAGAATGCCGCAATGTTTCGTTCGTTTTGCAACATGCCACAAATCGTCGAAAAAAACACCACTTCGACGGAAGCTTGCGTAATAAGGGGGTTAAAACAAGAAAACAAATGCCATGTTTAATACATATCGACCTGTTTTACTTGCGAACGATAACGGAACATGAACTCGTTTCGTGCGACTTCGGAACCCGAAGGAACACACCAACAACGTTGAATTTACCCGCTATCTTCCAAATATGGTATATTAATTTATTCAGTTGTTTATTTAGAGTGACGTCCGCGGTCGAATGCGATTGGCTATCGATGTCAGTGCAAAGGTCATATGAATATTAAAAATAAGTGGGCGGAAGGAAAATTGTATAGGAGACAAGCTGGAGTCTCGTGTGGAGTCTGCAATATGTGCGACAATGACCATGTTGAAGATAAACAACATTTTGTCATAAATTGTCCTCATTACAATGAAATAAGATTAAAACTTTACATTGTAGCTAATAAATGTATACCAAATTTTGATAAATTTAGTAATGAAAATAAATTCATATCATTACTAAGTAACGAGTAAATGTCAATTTCTTTAGCGCAATATTTAAAAAACCTGTTTTAATACAAGACAGCAGCACCTACATAAACTAAGCCAGTAACACATTACTTGTATACAAATTTTTATCTTTTTTTAATGCTTTTTTGTTGCCTTACTTTTTATGTAGTTATTTTTCTTTTACTAATATCTGATTTGTAACCCTTTTCATCCCCTCCGGGGGATGTTGTGTGTTAATAAATAAATAAAATAAATATATAGTCGCACGTCATTAAAGGGGCATGAGCCGAGTTTTTTGTCATAAATTTTGAATCGAGTAAAACCGATCCAAAAGCACCGCTGAGGTACGAAATGAACACCCCGTGTCTAAAAAACAAGATAAGTGGGAAATTGTCATTATATAGTACTAGTATATAATTTTATAAATGTTATCAACGACTTTATTGTCAACAAACTAATAATATTATCCTTAATGCTGTCTTTGTAGAAAATAGTTTGAGTCAGAATTATCCCTGGATTAATATTATTAATAACTTATTGGAAATTACTCAGTTTATTAATAACTTATTGGAAATTACTCAGTTTACTCAGAGAAAGAATAAGGAATGTGTACCAGAATAAGTGGCAATAAATATACAGGGCAACACAAAATTAGACTTATACAAACAATGTAAGAATAATAAATATGTTTTTGAAAAGTATTTAGATGACATTACAAATAAAAAAAACAAAGGATTGCTCGGACTAGGTTTAGAGTATTGGCACATTTCTTACCAGTTTAATCTGGGAGACATTCAGGTATTAAGAGAAAGGAAAGACTGTATGTAAAATCCATGATTGTAAAAAGATTGGAGATGAAAAACATTACCTATTTCAATGTCAATATAGCATTATCAAAGAATGTAGACAGAAATTTCTCTCAGCTCTATTCATTTATGAGTCACTTTTTTCAAAATTTCAGTATTGATGATCTATTAATTGAAATTTTCTCCAGTTGTGACAAGTTTATCCTTTCCAATTTTCCTTTGTTGTTTTTTGTATTTTAGATCTGTTTAAGCTTGTAGTAATGTATTTTGCTCTTTTGAACATTACCTTTCTTTTGTTTGTGTACGTTCTTAAATATTATATATCATATCATATCATATTATATCATATCATATCATATCATATCATATCATATCATATCATATCATATCATATCATATCATATCATATCATATCATATCATATCACATCACATCACATCATATCATATCATATCATATCATATCATATCATATCATATCATATCATATCATATCATATCACATCATAATATATCACAATGTGTTTACTCACTTGATACAATAAAGGTAATTTTTGCTCAATTGCATAGATTAAAAAAATAGAAAATATTACGCAGCTCGTATCAAATAATTGGATAGATGACAACGTTTGATAGAAAAAACAAACAACAAAATATCTGAACGGTGATACAGAGAGTAAAAGTACGATAAGTTAAAGGTTAAAGGTCAGTGATTATCTATACGGCTACTAAAAGTCACGTGGCCTGTCATGTCCCATAAAAATGTATTGTAACTGGCTTAAACTAGGTCACTGGTTGCCTAAACAATTGTACCAGCTGACATATGAATTCAGACATTACGGAGGTTCGGTTCATATATTATACCATATCGTCTTAATGCTTCATTAGTATGGGTATGATATCATTAGGATATAGAAATGAAAAAAGGTCAGGAAAACAAGGGTTCTAGTTTCATGGAAAAATGACATAAATTTGTATTTTTGCGCTGGTTTTGAGATGAAATTATTTCTTCATATCTCGAAATTTCGCTCTTTGACATTATTATTATTGATATGAATATTGATATGAATTCTAATACTGTTAGAACATTTTTTTAAATGACATTTAATTTTAGTGACTTTCCAGTGTAATAGTATTGTTCCATCATATACATACATACATACATTTTGAGTTTTCACTCAAAATTCACTGCGTATGTATGCATCGAACACATTGTGCGAAGTTTATATAACAGAAGACACATGTGGCGTTCTCACTTCCGTTCTTCTCGTTCGAACGAGTGTTTACAGTGTACAGAAAAAAAGAATAACTGCATTGTCTGACTACATGGTGTTTGGTGTTGTTTTCAATAAAATAAAATATCATGAGAGTGTGTAAAAAACGAAAGTTAGGTTTCCGTGAAATAACCGCGAAGACTGTATGCAAGTCCGAGTCTAGACTAGCTGCGGTACCTTGGATTGTGGAAAAGTTGACGCGCACTGCGTGACGTTTTTGGCGCTTTAAATTGCGCTATTGGTTGTCAATACAATGTGTAGGCCCGGAAAATTGGTCAATACAAAGCGTATTCCCAAAGAATGGTACTAGTATACAGTAAATTGGTGATTCCCACTATTCAATGCTATGATTTGTAAATATGCCATGCAATCATACATACATTCTATATTAACGGAGTTTATTAATAATTACATGTCTTTGTTTTTAGAACACTAAGGGATCAACAACAACCTGAGCAATGTTTTGTAAATCTTGTCATACACATAAGTCTCGGCTCGGCCTCGGTGTGTGGAATAATTTCGGTTTGCTTTACACCGTTCCTACAAGTAGCGCCCTCTAGAGAGAAGTGCTCCGTGATATGGGCACTGTTCACTGACTATACTGGTTCGTATGGTCGCCTTTAATTAGAATATAGTGTATTGTATTGATGGACGACCACGGATTCAAATAAGATCTATTTACGTCACGTGGAACACTTCGTCGCTAGAGGGCACAGTTTATAGGAACGATCATGTGTGTTTTCAAGTTGGCCACTACTGCCAGTGTCTAAATACTAGTCACTAGGAAATATTAAAGTAGATGATAATAGCACCGAAAAATAATATAATATTTTTTCAGATTGTAAAACATCTGGAAACTGTTAATAGTAACTGCATCACAAAAAGATCTGTTACACTTTTATCAAATGAACCTTGTATTTTCCGCTGCACTAAATTATAGAAACATATGATACAATAAAATTGGTTTTAGTTTAAAACTGTCCCAATATAATATTTTTTTTATTTATTTTACATTTATTAATAGAGTAATATCGACAAGCCGATTATTTTTAGTATATTTTTTACAATTGTTTTAAAATGAATAATACTATCAAATCCCATTACTATACTGTGAATTTCAGGTACGTTCAAGTTTTTTAAAAAATATTTATAATTTTTTTTTATAAATTTCAAATGAAGGTTGAAAACAACTAGATTAATTACAACACATTTAGGGATGCATGGTGGTGAATCGGCCGATAACTGAATTAAAAGAGTATTCTTTGAAAGAGTCTTCTTTGAAAGAGTCTTCTTTGAATTTCTGTGGTAATTGTCTTATAAATATTTATAAATTTCCATAAAATATGTTCATGCCTTTATGAAATTCACAGTAATTATGGAATACAAAATAGCAGTTTAGTTATATCACTTCAGAAGATACAAAAATAAATACATTTTGTGAAAAGGGCTTTGTTTTAGGGTGAAAACAAATCTCGCAAATGTTTATGCATATATAGTAGATTGTAAACCAATAAAACTTGGCAAGCCTGGATTCACAATAAACAGCACTGAACTCGTAAATTTTGAATGACGTATACCCTCAACGGCAATAATACAAAAAAAAAACGATAGATAAAGAAAACAGAATTGCACTATCAAATATAATGTTAATAAATGAAACCAAACAAAACCAGGATTTTTTAATAATAAAAACACTAGAAATTCAAAAAAAAAAATACACGAATGTGCATGCATTTGATTCAACTTACGACAACGAAAGCTGATAAGTTCATGTAGCCAATATAAATACATTCCTTGTTATTTGATTACTATACATGGGGTTAAAGCGGAAGGGTCGTCACATGCGCACGCGCGGGAGTACCAAGCGACGATAAAAACACACGCTAAAACGCAAAGACTCATGGGTAGACGCTTGTTTGTAAACAACGACACATTATGGCCACCTGACGCATGCGCAGGAGACGACTCCCCCGCTTTAAAGTATTGTAATGTCAGTTCACACCGTGACAGTCAGATTATTCTCAGATTTGGCGTGTTTTTTTTCTCAGACAAACTTTGATCACTCAAAAAAGGGCAAACGTAAGAATTTGTAAAAACTTACGTAAGAACAACATCATCGCTGTACAATGTAAGTCATCTAAATAGCACGCAGCAAACTTGAGGTGTTAACAGTAATGAAGATGATCGCGTGAATTGACTTTTCATTTCCAATATACAGTGTGAATATAGTGTACAAACCGTAGAAAAAAAAGTTAGGAATTTTCTTCTGTGGGGTTTATGATGTGTAGTATCAAGGGTGTATCATCTTGTCATGTACACAATGACCGGTTAGACCGGGCGTACTAGTAAACGTAACGCAATATGAACTGTATGGTAGTGTAGTTGTGAGACTCTTCATCGTGAAGCATTTACACAAGTCCAATTCAGAGGTTCATGTGATTTCAAAACCATTTTCGGGTCATTCTGGGTTAAAAATGTCTTTTAAAGTTACTGGGATGAGCACTGAAACCTACTGCGGTTCTGGTTCGGTGGCGTTCACTGGATTAGCTTCATTCATATTGTTAACCCCGACAATAACCAATGCGACCCAGACTAACATACAGCAGAAGGCGAGGAACACCAACAATCTTACCCAGAATACAGCTCGTTTGGCAGCTTGGTAATTGCCAGCTAGTGATGCATCTTGAATCTAGATATGTTTTTAGAGATAGAATTAAATATAAATGTGAATGAATACGTGTCCACATTAGGTTAACATGTTAAATGTATAATATTAGCGCGCAGTAAATTAAACGTCCATAACAACTTCAACCGAATCACAGTCCCTGTGACAGAATGTTCAGAAACTCAAAGAAAATAATTAATATGTCAGTTGCCAATTGAGTCGCCGTTGCTAGCGACACGTTACAACGCTTCTGTGACTCGAACTACTGAAAAACAAGGGCTGCCACTGTCGATATTGCGCTGATGTATCTGTCCATCAATGTAAAATAATTACACTATTCAAAAATGACGAACCACTCAAGAACTCCCCGTCGTCGCATACAATTTAAGTAAAACACAAAAGCCAGCCTACACACAACCTTAGTACTTTAATTCCTCCAATAATAATTTAACGAACACCAAGTTCGTATGCATTACTAAAGTATCTCAAGTTTCATACAAACTAGAAAAAACTGGAAATCAAATATTTGTAGAAATTCGAAACACTACCCGCCCTTCGGAATGAATGTTAGTTTGCACCTAGCTAGGGACACTATTTTGTTTTCTTCTTGTTGTAACTTCTACTGCTATGAGCTATAATCTACCCCGCACTTATATGGTAAGCCTATGCCACTGCTAGTACATCCCTTTTTATGTGCTACTGCCTGGTACCTGCATTTGTCTCGAAGAAAATTATACACTTTTATTTGCTTATTTTTAGTTATAGACTGTGAGGAAGACTGTTTCTAAGTCAAAACATCAGTCGTTTTGGTCGAACCTGATTTGCAATGTCCCTAGGACACAGAATTCGATTTTGTCCATGCAACCAATCAAATACATTGACGTAAATTGCCCCACTAATTTACTTGTATGTGTTTTGACACCATGTTTGGTCGCTAGAGGGCATACACGATTGGAAAATTAAATGCGTTTCGTATAATTGCTATCCAACCCATGTATTTGGTTATTTGTTGGGCTCACCAGGTGATATGATTTGTGTATAATTACCTGGTGTTCTATTGTTCTTAGTCTCAGTTGTTAACACACGGTAGTGGCGGATTTGGGTGTGGCGTAGGGGGCGCGCACACCTCTAAAACTGTAGAAACTTTATTTTAGCTGGAATTAATTTTCGCTGAAAAGATCTTTTGGCTGTTTTGTATGGAATTTATTTTCACTGATTTTTAACAAGTTGAATGTAAAATATAGAAAAAAGGGTATATTCGCTGTTTTTTTCACTGAATCATTCCATCAGCAAAAATAACGAAAATTAATTCCTAGCGAAAATAAAGTATTTTACAGTATATGTTTCATCGTTACACATGTTTCCCGAAATGCAATGCCGCAAAGAAATAATGATTGTAAAAATGCGCACTCTATCTGCCTCCTACATCCGCCCCTACACGATATCCATGGCCACAAATTGCATATTTCGTACTATTTTATTTGTCAACGTCAATGGCTATTGTAAGAGGTGAAATTGAATAAAACATGTTAACTTGGTGTACCGAGGCACGTACGAGTATAACGACCACCTCCCGCTACATATTATGTGTATGCCGTTGATTATGTGTATTCCGGGACTGTATTGTGGATTCAAGTTTACGTATTCTGTTCTTAGTACAAGCATTTTTTCCAAATCCGATTTCTTGGTGTAGAATTACAATTGAGAAGGGAGCAGATAAAGCCTGATGTTGTGGCTGGTGTGCCATGATTCCTGAGGTGCGAGCCAGCTAAGGCCAGTTGGCCGAATATCAACTATGGAGAGCGATGTTACACCGTATAACATTATGTGAAACTAAAATTCAAAATGATAATCTTAACCACAATCATTATCCTAAACCTTATCCACTGTAAATGACTCAGACAAGAAGACATGTAACAGGTATGGAGGAAAGTTAATTGAGGTATATAAACGGTTAAAAACTATTAATAATTTGTATTCCAATCGAATATCCAATAAATATGACCCGTAATGAATCCCATTTTATCGGCACACCCCAATACATAATTTGTATGTAATGCATGTTTGAAGTATTCAGTCAAACTGAAGCTCTCTCTGATCCAGGTTCTATTCTATTCTATTCCATTTCATCCCATTCCATCCCATTCCATTTTTAATAGTTATTTAGGACTACGATTACCAAATATTATCTTCAATATACCATTCCATTCCATTCCATTCTATTCTATTCTATTCTATTCTATTCTATTCTATTCTATTCTATTCTATTCTATTCTATTCTATTCTATTCTATTCTATTCTATTCTATTCTATTCTATTCTATTCTATTCTATTCTATTCAGGCACCACCCAATAACACATAGTACGTTTTAAACTACTACTAGTTCACAACCCTGCCCAACCCAACACATCCACACCATCGCCAGGAAACTGGTATGCAAGAACTATACTTGAAGAGTTGACACGTACCTTGGTTGAGCAGTATAGAGCAGGTATTCCTAGGGGTAGGAAACATAAGATGCTGATAATAGAACAAGCCAAATAATCGTGTGGGTATCTCTTCTTTTCAACAAGCTTCTCTACAACGTATACTGGGTGTACTGTGTTATCACCAACAGCATCCTAAGTAACAAAGACAATATCAGTAAGTTTTATTTTAAAGCGGTGGAGTCGTCACATGCGCGTGCGTCAGGTGGCTATAGCGTGTCATTGTTTACAAACAAGTGGCTACCCTCAATTCCCGCGCGTGCGCACGTGACGACCCCGCCCCCGATTAAAAAAAAAAACACGCTCCCTGATTGGTGAATTTACAACCAATCAGTTGGCGTCCAGGGACGCATTTGCCCAAACCATGATTCCCCAGGTGAAGTCGGTTGACTGCAAGCTGTTATGCCGACGTTGTCGAGCATGGAAAAAGATATCGGGTCTTATATCCCTTTGACTTATTGATACATAAATGATTGTGTGAATTTCAATTTATACGTTTTTGTATTGACGTCAGCGAAGATTATTAATGAAAGGACAGTTTTATGGTAACAAAATTACAAAATGATGGAAATCAACGAGCGAGGGTTGCACAACTTCCTCAGTGTGCATAGTTTATGATCGTATGTAAACCGGGCGTGTATATATATTTTTTTCAAATAAACAGATACATACAATCTCGCGCTAGAATTCACGTGATTATGAATAAACAGTAGGTCAGTTGGCTAAGACGACGACTTATATTGAATTTGTTGCGCGACCATAATAAATTGCGTGAAGTTTTTTTTCGAAGTGAAACTGTTTATAATGCACATTCTCCTGGTCGCGAAGTCATCAGTTTATTTACAAATGGCTACAGGAAATATCAACTTTGAACTGTGGTAGAATTTGTCTTTACTACGCATGCGCTCTTTAATTGTAATGCAGGTTGGTCCAACAATAAAGCGTTGAATCTGTGCCAGTATGCCGACAACAAGACAGACAAAGTTCATTTTATAGTACTTGTTCGTCTGTAAGAACTGATGTTGCATCAATTCTATACAATGACTCGCCCGGTTCTATAACCTATATAATATATTCTTTACATGATCATTTGAAAGAACGTCTATGTTGGCGTTCCCATTAGTACAATCGTCTTCTATACACGGTGGACATCCTAGTTAATCATTATATGTGACACTCAACAATACAAAAGACGACCTTTGAATTTTCAAAGGCTGTTTTTTCTATATCTCATGAGATGGTACTGATCACAGATATTACGGAACTAGAGTTTCGATATTCTGCAATCTACACAAAATAACTTATATTTAGTAGTCAAATTATGACATCTTTCTCAGACTGATAGATAGGAGAGTTTACAGAGCGATCGACGCTGTTATTGTAGTGTAAGTTCCGTTGTTCTTCGCGACACGATGACAATAACGCTAGCCGTCGCTTTCCTATGATAACAAAAGTATTCTATTGTTTCTTCACGTGTCAAGTAAACAACAAAGACATGTATGTGGTTGCTCTGCCAACATGTCCCAAGTATTTATTATTCATTAAGACATCTTACGACCATTGTTTAATATTTGTTTACTGCTATTTACTGTATCCGTTTTTTTTTCTGTTTTTCGAATTTGGAATATTTAAGATTGAATACTACTCAAAAGTAAAACTAATGTCATTTTATTTATTTTTATATATCTTACATTTCAAGTCAAGAAGATGAAGCAAAGTGAATGAAAACATTAGGCTACCGTGCTCGGTTCAGAGCAAATCGTACAAAATTGAGTGAAAATAACATGCTTTTTCTGTTTTAGGACATTTTACCACTGTTTTCCGTGGCAAGGATATATTTCAAAATCATACAGTGGCGGCGGCACAGGGGCAGAGGGGCCAACGCCCCCTTGAAAAATATGTTGTCCCTCCAAAATCAAGCTGAAACCCCTTTGTGTCAGCAAAATTTGCCCCTCAAAATGCAGAAAATAGCTTTCCAGAGGTTCTAGATTTTCAAATTTTAAGAGGAGCATGCCCTTCGGTGCAAGGTTGTTGAGCAGATCCCACCCCGGCCCATGCAAAATTCTGTGCCGCCGCATCTGTCATAAAATTATGTTAGTCAGTGACATATGGGGAAAAATACAGAATGTCTTACAATGTACTTCAAGTTGATCATGTCTAGAAGTATAAAAAATGGCGTCACTTTTAGTGGGGTTTTACTGACAAAATGTGTTTTCATTGTGGTCCATGGAAACTGTAGTTAAAATTACATTTTATGCGTTTTTCTTGGATCACAATTAAAAACATTTCGTCATTAACTACTTATGTGCGTGTTGTTTTTCAACTACCCTTTTAAGGACCTTAGTTTCCCAGTCGTAAACAATATGGAAATCAATTACGCTCTACACAAGCGTGCGTTAAACTACAAATTGTATTGTGAAGATATGGTATATGGGTCGAAAATTCTATAGACTATCAATAATATACTTATTTGTCCAAAACGAATATTTTTACGTCTTCATTAATATATAAAATGATCGTTGCGTCTATTAAAAGCAGTCCTTTGATCTATGAATGAATGAATGAATGAATGAATGAATGAATGAATGAATGAATGAATGAATGAATGAATGAATGAATGAATGACCGACCCTGGATAGCGAAATGAATGTCATTATTTCATCGTCTTGTTTTACTATACTCGCTTCTTAAATGGGCACACGAAACAACTGGTTATCAAGGTTAAACTTCCATAGACACAGTGTACACACTTCGGGCATTGCACCAAATAAAGACAGACGTTTTTTTATTGACATCGTATTCTTTTATAGTCAAATGAAGGTTTGTACTTTACACCACACGACATGAATGGTCGTCTCATGGCATTCGCCTGTGGGCTGGTCAAGTGGTTTGTTGTCGTTTCGTTCCAACGCTGTTTCGCTCCAATCCCGTTTCATCTCAATGCCGTTTCGTCCCACTGCTGTTTTTGTCCCAGACCTTTTCGTCCTGAGTGTTTCGTGATTGATTGAACATATGTTTAAGCAGTACCGAATACGACTGAGAGTATTTTACGCAATTTAAAATTAATATATAGGTTTAACTTTTTGACTCCAAATCTCGTATTGACAAGTTCTACAGTAAAATTTGTTGCATTGAGATTATACCCTGTTTAAAGTTGGACGAATATATATCATTAAATTGCGAATCGAAATTGTCCCCAGCCAAATTGTATAAATATCTACAGCATCTTTTGAAAATAGAGACGCGCCGCAAAATAAATATTAATTCTAATTAACATTAAATATAGCTATCAATACTCTGTACTGTCAACTTCACAAACATTTTAACTAGTTTCAAGTTCAACTCGTTTTTTCATGGAAAAAGGCGAGTATTCTGGCTGAAATATTGAAGTAAACTTGACAAAAGTGAAATTAACAAAACAAATATGAATCAAAAGCCGAGTTCTCAAATCATTGAAAGGGGGATATAAAGTAAAATTGACCCTCGATTTGAATAATTCGTTTAGTACAAACTTTGTGTGATCACATGTCAGTTTCAATACGCAGATTTAAAATATTTAAAATGCATTTTTGAGATACGGGTTGTCTATTACTGACAAATGTCGACTGAGACCGAATTCAACCTTAATTCGCCGAAATGTGTGAATCTTAGAAAACAGTTAAAAATATAATAATTTATGAATAAATTGCGATTCGAAATTACAGACTGTTAAAGTATGCCACTGAGCTCCATTGGTTATATATCAACTGTTGCTTTTGTCACAGGCAGAGCATATCGGGTTTCACTACCAGTATATTGCATTTTACTGAGTGCATATCAATATTCATACTTCCTGAATGTTAATGCCCGACCACGGATCCCAAAGCACTGGGACATCTTGGGATAAAAAACAATAATTCCACATTGATGTTGTTTACCGACAGACAGATCCATTATTTCAAATGTATAGTTTTCCAATCATACATTTCGAGTCGTTCCATTCTCTGCGGTCATATGTTCATAAGCCAAATATATCAATCATTTAGCCAGGTAGTTGTCAGTAACTTATTCATGAGAAGGCGGTCCGCGATGCAGAGAATGTAAGAATAGAATGTGGACCAGGCTCCATTGAGCGACATATCTAACTGGGAATGGGTTGACCCAATATACATTAATATAATACCCACTCTGATATTTATGCAATGTATAACTTTTGCTGGCGAACAAAATTACAACACACCGGACCCTAAATTGTATTACTTGTTATAACAACATCGTAAAGTGTTTTATAATGAATGCACAGCTTTTGCGAGGTCATGTGACCTTCAGGGATCAGGCTTCAATGCAGTTCAACAATTGGTTGTTCGTTTTCCACCCCACACTAGACTGTAGGTATACAATTGCAATGAGTAGCCGATGTGGAACGCTTATGAAGGTGATTAAATAACATTCAAAAACCATGGAGGTAAAAATAGATCTCACTCACAAACTGAGTAAGAACAAGTACCGACATGTACCTGTTTAGAAAATAAGGACTAAATTGAATGAACTTACCGCCGGAACTATTATGTCGACGTCTTCAGCTTGGTTCTGGGCTACTGGATTATCGTATGTTACCGGTACATCATCTCCAACGGGCACTTCGGTGCCGTCTTTCAGTACCAGTATATATCTGTCTTTGGCTTTCTCGCCTTCCATTGCGATATTTGTCTAGTGAATAGAGACACATACCCCGAGACCTCGATTACTTGTTTTATTCCTTTCACCTTTATAAACCAAGGACAAAACTAGGGCGCGACTTGGCCGTAAAAACCGGGGCTGACATATCCGTAATCAGTTATGATTCATAGAGCTCGGAAACCTAAAGTAATATTTTCACACAATATTGGACATTAAGCAAATATTAGCTGAGTTTTTTTCCGGTTTTCAATGGTATCGGGTTACTGTGCCGTCTACCTGTATGTAAGTGCTGAGCTGGCACTCATTGTTGTCCCGTGAAGTTATAGTGGTCTCGTGATTTTTTTTTTTACCAGCGGTCACAAACTCTAGACTCGAGTACTTTTTAGTCTCGAAGGTAAAGCAAATAACTTCGAGTTGTGAGATAAATCACACAGTCAGCCGTGAAGTAAAGTTAAAAAGTGTCATTTCAGTGAAATTTCTCTTCTGCAACGTAAACATGTGGAATTTAAAGTTCCAAAGTCCATTGAGTGTCCCAGTTTAGCATTACATGGTTAGTTTTGACATTCTCGTACATAACCTGAGAGATTTGACTATTCTACGGTTGATAATGTCAAAATTATATAATGTAACTGTGTGCAGATTTAAACGATTAGTGTACGAGAAAATAAAATACCTGCTGGGTGTGTTTCCAACGACAAGTCAGTGGTTCTCTGTCGAATAGTTGTTGTCAATACAAGGGGCGCGTCAATGCGAACGAGTTCAGGACTTTCCATTTTAAACAGGGTACACCGACTTGACACTTAATGGAGGGACATACTTTGTTACGAGTGCCGTGAAATTGAGAAAATGGGCAAACGTTTATCGACTTTTTGTTTATGTTAAAAATGTCTCTCGTTCATGTCGATATTCATAAATTAACCGACGTTAACTTATCGTAAGACCGTATTGTTAAAGCCCTCGATGATTGCAATAAACTCTACCAAAGTCGTTGAAAAGTGCATTGTTCGTCGTACCGGTTCGCCGCACCATTACAGCCACACCTATGAACACTTTTACACTTCGTGGTCCAGACACATGATTAAACATTGCTGTTCATATTCAGCTATATCACCCATGTCTTAGGTACAATATATGCCGATCAGTTTCTTGATCAATCTGTCTTAAAGTTGTCGAGTAATTACGGTTAGCTCCTCCCCCATGAGTCAACCCTTTGTAGACCCTATGGAAAAAACAATAGGACTGGAAGACAATGAAATACTAGTAACCACCAGGGTTTATAGACAAATAATATGGATATGTTTGATATTATTATTTCAAACGCATTTCAGTTGACGACTTCGGGTTTCGCTTTTTCTGTTCTTTTCAAAACACTAGAAAAAACACATTCACGATCACCTCTTTAATTTAGGATTAATTTATTTTGTAAGTTCTAATTTTGAAAAAGCCTTTGTGATACTAGTATGTTACAAGATATGGGGAAAGAGATTGCTCTGTTGGGTCCTATGCTATCCATGTTATCAAGCGTAAACAATACAAGGTGCAATTGTCGATTAGAAAATTTCAAAATAAAGATAAATTAAATTAAATTAGAAAAAGTTACCAGCGTTTTAAAACTTTATAGTGCTAAACATGATAAACTCAAAACCGTTCCATGGTAGACGGCGTTCTAGAGCTCTCTTTATGGGGTTAAGAATACACCTAATAGATGTAATTGTTTGAAAATCGCAAAGAAATATACTTTATAACCGTTTGTTGATCAATTAGTATATAATAAACATGCCCATTAGCATGCTAGTTTCGGTATTTCGTAAGTAAAAATCAGTGGCGGCGGCACAGGGGGCAGAGAGGCGGAACAAATGTGTCGGGGCGTCGCCCCCCCCAAATCAAGCTGATACTCTTTGTGTCAGCACAATTTGTCTTTGAAAATGCAGGAAATAGCGTTTCAGATGGTATAGATTTCAAATTTTTTAAGTTAGAGTACGCCCCTTGACCCCCTAGTAAGATCTCCCCCTCATGCTCAATTTCTTGCCGCCACCTATGTTCATAAACACGTATAATCATCGTTACATCATTGCTGTTGTGTGGAACCGGTTTTTACTATTATATGTTCACGAGTGTCAAGTCCTGTCACACTGTGTTATTTTATTTATTATGGCAGTCAAGTTTCAAGTTACTGAACACGTATGACATGAAAGTAACGTGGCGACAATACACATCCAGGAATTCAAGGATTTATCAATATGTTTATCTTCTGAATATGAAACGTACAATTCAAAACTTTTGTTTTCAAAGTTTTTTTTTACTTTTAGAGAAAAATGAATGACACACTACGAAACAATGCATCTCGACCAAACTATCAAATTAATATAAAAATACTTGTAGATTATTATTTAATATATGCATGCAAGACGCAACTATATGTAACGTGTCACCACGGTTACTTAGTACCGGTTACTTAGTACCGGTTATTTAGTACCGGTTACTTAGTAGTAGTACCGGTTATTTAGTACCGTGGTGTCACTATATTGACAGAAAATCGCGTACATGTTGCTATCCCACGCTTATTAAGCTTGCTATCCCACGCTTATTAAGCTTGCTATCCCATGCTTATTAAGCTTGCTATCCCATGCTTATTAAGCTTGCTATCCCATGCTTATTAAGCTTGCTATCCCATGCTTATTAAGCTTGCTATCCCATGCTTATTAAGCTTGCTATCCCGTGCTTATTAAGCTTGCTATCCCATGCTTATTAAGCTTGCTATCCCATGCTTATTAAGCTTGCTATCACATGCTTATTAAGCTTGCTATCCCATGCTTATTAAGCTTGCTATCCCATGCTTATTAAGCTTGCTATCCCATGCTTATTAAGCTTGCTATCCCATGCTTATTAAGCTTGCTATCCCGTGCTTATTAAGCTTGCTATCCCATGCTTATTAAGCTTGCTATCCCATGCTTATTAAGCTTGCTATCCCATGCTTATTAAGCTTGCTATCCCATGCTTATTAAGCTTGCTATCACATGCTTATTAAGCTTGCTATCCCATGCTTATTAAGCTTGCTATCCCATGCTTATTAAGCAATGAATCGTCAACATAAACTTGAAACATATAATGGGCGTATATCCTATCGAATGGTAAACATCAGCGACGCATATTTATGTGCTGCTACAACCTCTATTTTCTTGCACATTTTACATTGACGTGAAAAAAATAATTGTGTTTTGAATCTTCTTTGCCGTTCGCGTGCACGATGGCTCGTAATAAACAGCATTGCAACAAATGGATATAATTTCACTATAGCAAATAATATTATCGTCATATGCGTATCGTTTGGGCCAACAGATCGACGAATGAGAGCGTGATTTCGGCACGAGCCCAGTCGGTCCTAAGTGGGTCCTGAATAACGTGAACACAACTGCTGTAATCCCTCTGCAAATACAACTGATTAACAATTTCGGCACGTGCCCAGATCCAGTAACGTGAACGTAGTAATTATGTTTAAAAATATTCTGTAGTAAGCATTTATAGGGCCATTTACCCATGGGAGTTAATACCTATAGAAACTACATAATCTGTCAATGGCTTGCAGCTATTGGTGGATAACATAATAGCATACGCCAAGATATTTAAAGCGGAGGAGTCGTCACCTGCGCATGCGTCAAATGGTCATAGCGTCTACCCACGAGCCTTTGCGTTTTAGCGTGTTGTTATGGTCGCCCGGGACTCAATTCCCGTGTGTGCCCAGGTGACGACCCCCCCCCCCCATGATGGTAACGATGCTGTGTTATGTGGATCGACAAGGAACTATAACGAGCGGTTTCCTTGTTTGGTAAAATATTTCCGCAGTTTCAGTTTTCATGTCGTTCTGTGATCTTTGGTATTAATAGCTGTTAACCAGACCCTTCTTAACCACTGAAAGTATTCCTCAAGTTTATGCTGCAATTTAATAACACATATACAATGTAATAACAGATGCTTGGCCAAATTGGCACATTTTGGTTGTAGCCACATTGTGAAGAAGTCAACTTTGAATTATAATACCCGATGTGCAACATTATTATATTTGTATTTTTTTATTTTGTATTCCTGTTTCGCCTGTGTATGGATGGGAATGCGTAAGTAATTTTTTTTGAAATACCAGAACTCTTTGAGAAAATTCTTTCATTTTTTTTAAAAAAAACATCATTTTTGTTTTGTCTACTAATTCCTCAATCGTACAGATACCACAGAATTACTTCAAGTTGGCAACCACCTTGCATTGTCATTCATATAACCAACTACTTAGAAATTGGATTGAAGTTGCTCAATTCTCTCGGGAAGCCGATTAAGAACTCTCTCTCCTCCCGGGAAAGTGTCCCTCTAGCGAGAGCGTAGGCGTACACGAATATTTCAGGATTCGGAAATCAAATATTCCCTAAGTATTCACCAAGTATTCAGTAACACAAATTCACGCCTGAATACATTGTAACACAGGGGGGGGGGGTGCCGTCATACCCTCAAAAGTGTGACCATGTTTATAGTTTGACAGCTAACAAAATTACACCCATATTATATCTAAAAAAATTATTCCATTTATATCAACTACAACGTTTGATGTCTCATATATCCAGATAAAAAAAAAGCAGGGCATAAAATATAATTACACATAATATTACTTATTATTTTTACCACTGTAGGCGGACTCAGACTGGGAAACTGTCGATTTCTGCTTGTAATATATGCGAGATGGGTGACAGTAAGTTGAAGCATACCAATATAGGAATACAATAAATATAAACAGAGGTACATTACTTGGGGTTTGCAACTACGGTGACATGATACCAAGATCCCGTTTCAATCTCGCTCTCGCATAAGTGTTCCAACTCAGAAAAATTCGAATGCGCATGCCCGAGGTAACTAGGATACTGGAATGTCCAGGTGGATCAAAATAGCTGCTCACGATATGACGGATTACGATAACTATATTTTCTTTACATTTTCGATGTATTACATTTTTTCACTATGAATGTGGTAATACATGTTTTATTATTTTATTACAAACCGCCTATCTCATGTTAGAAGGTCGTAGCACCAGTCTCGCTATTTACGAGATGAGACTTGAATGGGATCTTGACATGATGTCACCATACAGTACTATGCGCGTTGCAAACCCCAAGTAATGTACCTCTGATATAAACCATAACATTTTATCGACACATCCCAGTAGGTAAATCGTGCATAGTGCTGACCCCATCGTGTACACCCAGGCTGTATAAAACGATATGACTAGCAACGACATGTTCATTCACATCTTAAATTGTTAAATTCTTTCTTATGATTTTAAAAATACAAAAAATAATAATATTTGACTGTACTCTGTAAAACTAGGGCTCTCTGGTTGTTTAGTTACGGTGTAATTGTTGGTATGTATTTTGTTGCTACGAAGTTTGTAACTCGAGCTCGTTTGCCCATGTAAGTCATTTACAAAATTATTACGTATTTTCGACTCGTGTTTCAATGCAATGTCGAGTACCTTTAATAACCAGATCATTAAAATTATAACTATTATGTTTCTTTAAATATTTGAACAGTTTGGTCCACAATTTACAAATAATATAATAATACTTTAACATGTAATGTCGTTTCGACGGAAGTGTTTATTTAATACAGGGTAACACAGGTAATACAGGTAACAGCCGACATTTATTGTCCTTATTATTATTATTATTATTATTATTATTATTATTATTATTATTATTATTATTATTATTATTATTATTATTATTATTATTATTATTAAGAAATATGCGCGTTTATTGCCCAGGAAGTCGCACTTGTACTAACAAACATACTTCTGTGTTTCAGTGCACCGCCGGTACATGGCCTGCAAATTTTGACCCGTGTTTTATTTTTTGAAAATAAACATAGAGGCGGAGCCGATAATACTTTGGCAACAATTACGGCATGACTTATCAAACGGATGACAATAAAAGTAAATTTTATGTGACACAATTTCAGCATGTGAACTATAAAAGTAAAACATTAAAAGTAAATTTTCTCAAAGCAGGTATGATGTTTAAATATAAAAAAACAAAAATTGAATAATAAAAATATAATGAAAAAAATAATTGAAATTTGTTAATAGTTTTCAACGACAATAAAAACTGAAAATGACAGTTAATGAAAATAAATATTGAACGACAATAACAAACTAAAATAAAAATGGCAGTTAAAATACCCGCCTCAATGCAATGTAATTACCAACAAAATATATTTTTTTTCAAGTAGGTCTTGAAATAAACCTCTACGTACGATCATCTGCTTCCCAGCTCTAATAATCAACCCTTCAGCTTGTTTTGGAAAATACTACCGAAGTCTAGCCGAGCCGTGGCAATTTGACTCCCTAGGCTAGTTATAATACCGCGCATGACGTATTTTCAGTTGGTGTCGCAGTAGCACAGAGAAACAAACATGGCAGGACAAAGCTCTATTTTCGTTATACTTTTCTTTCTTTTCACTTCCGGTGTCTGTCGAGTGCATCTATCAAAAATCAGCAGTCATGATGAAGGTTTAGAAAGCAACAGTCGTACTATCGCCTTGGCGTACAGATGCACAACAAAACTTGGCGGTGATGGAGAGGAGGTTTCCTGTGCGAATTGCAATGGCTGTTCAGCAAAAGAGAGCTTATTTGTTGGTACCGGTAAACTGGAATGGGATCAGTACGAAAACCGGATTCGTCAGAAGTGGTTGGAGGTGGTGCGACGTGCACTTTGCTGGGTGTACGGTAAGTGTGTCCGCCACATTCCACGGGCATATTCCGTGTTATTGTGTGAGCAGCGACAAAAACAACCCGAACAAAGAGCTGTTAGGTCGTGACCTCGATATTATAAATAACATTGACACCGTGCAAGCGTGTAATTTACAGACTTAATGAATTTACAACCTTGTTGTTTTTAGTATAGAATGGTTTATTTAAAATGTGAAATAAATTATAAATTTTACACTTGCAGTTAAATTTATAGCTCGACTATATGTGTGATTGCCAATCAAATGACTTCTCTATTCAAATTGTAAAAAAAAAAAATATTTATTTTTTTATTTGGACTGACCGGACGTCTTCACGTACATATTCAAAATAACACATTGCCTTATGAAGGTCTCTACAGACACTCCAATATCAATGGGGAACAAAGGAATCTGCAGGCCTGGCCATTTGTAGAAATAGAGATCATCGCCCTGAATTAAATAAAGTAGCACTAGAAAATGATTTTCATGACTCCCATCTTTTATTTCTCGATTCAGAACTTGGCGTCCAAGTTGACACATCCAACGTGCAGACAACATGCCGAATGTCTTCAACGAGAAATGATACCATGCTGGATCTTGACACGATAACCGGTCGTGACAACGATGACGAGGATGCTACTCCATTGGAAGCATGGTCCTTCCTGGACGATGATGTCTACACATGGTGGCATGATAGTCTAAGTGCAGAGCGTGAGGTGATGATACTATTCGGTACTACCTCGGCCATTCGTTTGTATATGCTGGTGAAGAAACGCTTAAATGATTACGCCGAATATTGAATGCAAAATTGTATTTACGTTATTGTTTTTGTTCCAACTGTATATGAGAAGTTATTATTTTTTTACATCCATTAGTTCATGTGACTGATTTTATTTAGCCATTGTGATAAAATTGGAGGTCTGAAAGAATTTCTTTTTTGGGGAAGAGTGCTTTGTGAATATTTTAATGTTTTTTTTATAAGCTTTATAGTTATGTCTTCAAGCCTGGCTAATCTTAATATAAATTTAATATTTTTCATGACTACATGCCTTTCACATTAATTCAAAACTTGGAGTGTTGTAAATATTTGTCTGGTAACTGTTAAATTTCTACTTGGTTTGTGTTTGTGATGTGATTGTGGTTGTTTTTAGAGAGGAACTCCTCCCTATCATCCTACTCTTACTCTTCTGTTTTGTTGTTACCTGCAGTACAACTTTTGTGCATCCTGTCAATTTCCACATTTGCGTTGCCCATTATACGCCTTAAGGTTGCATATTCAAAGCGGGATGTACATACCACTTGTAGAATACATAGTTTACATGAAATTTTAACATGTGCTGCGTGACAGCCTCTACCCTTTAACACATTGTTTTTGCGCTTTTGTCAGTAACGCACTAACTCATTGATCCCATTCATATAAAGCTTATTTGTCATGCTCGTGTTGCATAATTAAAGGGCGGCAGTCGTCGTGCCACGTCCTGTTCGATATTAGACTCATAGCGAAGTATACAATATTGTAAAATACAATGTTTATTTATATGAAATTCGAACACGCGCTGCGCGACGACCACCACGCTTTAAATTACTTATTTTAACACACTTTACATCAAACATCTTTGGTAACAAATGTCTGCCAATTCATTTTGTTTCAAATTTTAAAAATATTGAAAAGTTTCAATAAAACATAGAATTACCATTACCGGTACTATTCAATCCTCAGTGTGGTGGGCTAACACTTATAATTGAAATATGTGTTGCAAGTATACATTATGAAGGTGATTTACGCAAATCTCAATGACAGGTTGACCAAAAGCAGCTCTGTACGCTGCATGACTACATTGTAGTTGTGATGGAGAAGATTTCACCATCATCAGGATGTATGATTTTGTTCATTACTTTGGCACGGGCATCTATCCTGTATTTGCTTTATTAAAAGTGTATCTCCAATCTGAGCACATTCAAACAAAACATTTCATTTATTGTATTCTAGATCATTGAAGTTTGACCATTAACACATGTGTATGGAATACTAATAGAGTGAATATTTTTGCAATTATTTACAGACATAAAGATTCAGTCTCATGCAATCCAATTTTGAGAACATTTTTTGTCACAACTTTTTGTCGTATTGAGTGTGATGCATGTGTCACTTCAATTTGACAGTAGTAACTATTAAAGTAGATTGCCATCATATGCTTAACCCTTTTGTCATCAAATCTACATTTATATCGCTAATTTACATATATATGATCACTATCAGCTCTAATTAAAGTACTAACACCCTTGTACATTACTGTACATGTCTTGACTAGGACATGTTATTTTCAAAGCTGATGTTAGTTGAAATGTATTTTGTTTTAGTAATATGAAGTTATCATTCAATTACTGATAAGTATGCACAAGGTGATCATATTGAGTGATGTGCAACAAAGGTTGATGCGATCCTGTACTGCCTAAATACAAACTTTGCGGTATTCTTGTGATAACCTTATTCTTTTTTTTCTGCTTATGCAATATTTTGATGAGAGAAAATCTGTGTTCAGTGACAGGGTTTGATTTCTGTCATGTGCTACATCACTCCTGCATCAAACATAACAAAGGGAAGTGATTGAATGCGACATCAAAAGTCTTGAGTCGTGTCAATTTTAATGATGTAGTTTTCCCAAAATAGGGAAAATTTTAACAAGTGCACCTACGTTTTGGAACAAATACAGGCCGGGCTTTTTTACAGAACAGTAAAGAATTGCTTCGGTGCTTGAATTATAATGTATGTTACGCACAAAATAGTACTCATTAAATGAAAACAAACTATGCGAATGTGTACATAAATTGCATAATTGTGAATTTTACGCACGAATGCTGTAAATTTGAGCCTCGATTAGACTTTTGGGAGACAGGTTGGTAGACTTATACTACTGATTACTCATCTGTAGTGAAGCTTTAATTTAAAACAAATCATAAAATTAAGAAATAAATTGATGGGATAATAATGAAAGCAGTGTATGGTGATCATTAAAATGGATTAACATAACCAAGTGTTGTTATTATCATAGTTTATGTAAATACTAAAGAGGTTTTTATTTTGAGTATTTATGTTCTGGGGCCAGTTCTGACAAGGCTAAGGCTTGTATCAATGAACTGATCCTTGGTTGGCTAGAATTGTTGTCAATGAAAATATATGTTACAGTAAACAAAGCTGTCTTTCAATTGTTTTCTCATGTCATGAAAGTGGATTTTGGGGTTAAACTGTTTTCATAAATAAAAATAAAATAATTTTGTTACAAACACTAGCTATCTATTGATGATCTTTTCTATCTCAGACACTATGTGTATCATGGGATCACGTGACCCTTCTCACCTGCTATCTCTACTGTATCTGATGTATGCATGTATGATTCCATGACCCTTCTCACCTGCTATCTCTACTGTATCTAATGTATGATTCCATGACCCTTCTCACCTGCTATCTCTACTGTATCTAATGTATGATTCCATGACTCTTCTCACCTGATATCTCCACTGTATCTGATGTATGCATGTATGATTCCATGACCCTTCTCACCTGCTATCTCTACTGTATCTAATGTATGATTCCATGACCCTTCTCACCTGCTATCTCTACTGTATCTAATGTATGATTCCATGACTCTTCTCACCTGATATCTCCACTGTATCTGATGTATGCATGTATGATTCCATGACCCTTCTCACCTGCTATCTCCACTGTATCTGATGTATGCATGTATGATTCCATGACCCTTCTCACCTGCTATCTCTACTGTATCTGATGTATGCATGCATGATTCTATAATCCTTCTCACCTGCTATCTCTACAGTATCTGATGTATATATGCATGATTCCAAAACCCTTCTCACCTGCTATCTCTACTGTATCTGATGTATGCATGTATGATTCCATGAGCCTTCTCACCTACTATCTCCACTGTATCTGATGTATATATGCATGATTCCAAAACCCTTCTCACCTGCTATCTCTACTGTATCTGATGTATATATGCATGATTCTAAAACCCTTCTCACCTGCTATCTCTACTGTATCTGATGTATGCATGTATGATTCCATGACCCTTCTCACCTACTATCTCCACTGTATCTGATGTATATATGCATGATTCCAAAACCCTTCTCACCTGCTATCTCTACTGTATCTGATGTATATATGCATGATTCCAAAACCCTTCTCACCTGCTATCTCTACTGTATCTGATGTATGCATGTATGACTCCATGACCCTTCTCACCTGCTATCTCTACTGTATCTAATGTATGCATGTATGATTCCATGACCCTTCTCACCTGCTATCTCCACTGTATCTGATGTATGCATGTATGATTCCATTACCCTTCTCACCTGCTATCTCCACTGTATCTGATGTATGCATGTATGATTCCATGACCCTTCTCACCTGCTATCTCTACTGTATCTGATGTATGCATGCATGATTCTATAACCCTTCTCACCTGCTATCTCTACTGTATCTGATGTATATATGCATGAATCCAAAACCCTTCTCACCCGCTATCTCTACAGTATCTGATGTATGCATGTATGATTCCATGACCCTTCTCACCTACTATCTCCACTGTATCTGATGTATATATGCATGATTCCAAAACCATTCTCACCTGCTATCTCTACTGTATCTGATGTATATATGCATGATTCCAAAACCCATCTCACCTGCTATTTCTACTGTATCTGATGTATGCATGTATGATTCCATGACCCTTCTCACCTGCTATCTCTACTGTATCTGATGTATGCATGTATGATTCCATGATCCTTCTCACCTGCTATCTCTACTGTATCTGATGTATGCATGCATGATTCCATGACCCTTCTCACCTGCTATCTCTACTGTATCTGATGTATGCATGCATGATTCCATGACCCTTCTCACCTGCTATCTCTACTGTATCTGATGTATATATGCATGATTCCAAAACCCTTCTCACCTGCTATCTCTACTGTATCTGATGTATGCATGTATGATTCCATGACCCTTCTCACCTGATATCTCTACTGTATCTGATGTATATATGCATGGTTCCATGACCCTTCTCACCTGCTATCTCCTCTGTATCTGATGTATGCATGCATGATTCTATAACCCTTCTCACCTGCTATCTCTACTGTATCTGATGTATATATGCATGATTCCAAAACCCTTCTCACCTGCTATCTCTACTGTATCTGATGTATGCATGCATGATTCCATGACCCTTCTCACCTACTATCTCTACTGTATCTGATGTATATATGCATGATTCCAAAACCCTTCTCACCTGCTATCTCTACTGTATCTGATGTATGCATGCATGATTCTATAACCCTTCTTACCTGCTATCTTTTCAGTATCTGATGTATATATGTATGATTCCATGACCCTTCTCACCTGATATCTCTACTGTATCTGATGTATGCATGCATGATTCAACGACCCTTCTCACCTGCTGTCTACTGTATCTGATGTATTCATGCATGATTCCATGACCCTTCTCACCTGCTATCTCTACTGTATCTGATGTACGCATGCATGCTTCTATGACCCTTCTCACCTGCTATCTACTGTATCTGATTTATGCATAAATGATTCCATGACCCTTCTTACCTGCTATCTCTACTGTATCTGATGTATGCATGCATGATTCCATGACCCTTCTCACCTGCTATCTACTGTATCTGATGTATGCATGCATGATTCCATGACCCTTCTCAACTGCTATCTACTGTATCTGATGTACGCATGCATGATTCCATGACCCTTCTCAACTGCTATCTCTACTGTATCTGATGTATGCATGCATGATTCCATGACCCTTCTCACCTGCTATCTACTGTATCTGATGTATGCATGCATGATTCCATGACCCTTCTCACCTGCTATCTCTACTGTATCTGATGTATGCATGCATGATTCCATGACCCTTCTCAACTGCTATCTACTGTATCTGATGTACGCATGCATGATTCCATGACCCTTCTCACCTGCTATCTCTACTGTATCTGATGTATGCATGCATGATTCCATGACCCTTCTCACCTACTATCTCCACTGTATCTGATGTATGCATGCATGATTCCATGACCCTTCTCACCTGCTATATCTACTGTATCTGATGTATGCATGTATGATTCCATGATCCTTCTCACCTGCTATCTCCACTGTATCTGATGTATGCATGCATGATTCTATAACCCTTCTCACCTGCTATCTCTACTGTATCTGATGTATGCATGCATGATTCCATGACCCTTCTTACCTGCTATCTCTACTGTATCTGATGTATGCATGCATGATTCCATGACCCTTCTCACCTGCTATCTACTGTATCTGATGTATGCATGCATGATTCTATAACCCTTCTCACCTGCTATCTCTACAGTATCTGATGTATATATGCATGATTCCAAAACCCTTCTCACCTGCTATCTCTACTGTATCTGATGTATGCATGTATGATTCCATGAGCCTTCTCACCTACTATCTCCACTGTATCTGATGTATATATGCATGATTCCAAAACCCTTCTCACCTGCTATCTCTACTGTATCTGATGTATATATGCATGATTCTAAAACCCTTCTCACCTGCTATCTCTACTGTATCTGATGTATGCATGTATGATTCCATGACCCTTCTCACCTACTATCTCCACTGTATCTGATGTATATATGCATGATTCCAAAACCCTTCTCACCTGCTATCTCTACTGTATCTGATGTATATATGCATGATTCCAAAACCCTTCTCACCTGCTATCTCTACTGTATCTGATGTATGCATGTATGACTCCATGACCCTTCTCACCTGCTATCTCTACTGTATCTAATGTATGCATGTATGATTCCATGACCCTTCTCACCTGCTATCTCCACTGTATCTGATGTATGCATGTATGATTCCATTACCCTTCTCACCTGCTATCTCCACTGTATCTGATGTATGCATGTATGATTCCATGACCCTTCTCACCTGCTATCTCTACTGTATCTGATGTATGCATGCATGATTCTATAACCCTTCTCACCTGCTATCTCTACTGTATCTGATGTATATATGCATGAATCCAAAACCCTTCTCACCCGCTATCTCTACAGTATCTGATGTATGCATGTATGATTCCATGACCCTTCTCACCTACTATCTCCACTGTATCTGATGTATATATGCATGATTCCAAAACCATTCTCACCTGCTATCTCTACTGTATCTGATGTATATATGCATGATTCCAAAACCCATCTCACCTGCTATCTCTACTGTATCTGATGTATGCATGTATGATTCCATGACCCTTCTCACCTGCTATCTCTACTGTATCTGATGTATGCATGTATGATTCCATGATCCTTCTCACCTGCTATCTCTACTGTATCTGATGTATGCATGCATGATTCCATGACCCTTCTCACCTGCTATCTCTACTGTATCTGATGTATGCATGCATGATTCCATGACCCTTCTCACCTGCTATCTCTACTGTATCTGATGTATATATGCATGATTCCAAAACCCTTCTCACCTGCTATCTCTACTGTATCTGATGTATGCATGTATGATTCCATGACCCTTCTCACCTGATATCTCTACTGTATCTGATGTATATATGCATGATTCCATGACCCTTCTCACCTGCTATCTCCTCTGTATCTGATGTATGCATGCATGATTCTATAACCCTTCTCACCTGCCATCTCTACTGTATCTGATGTATATATGCATGATTCCAAAACCCTTCTCACCTGCTATCTCTACTGTATCTGATGTATGCATGCATGATTCCATGACCCTTCTCACCTACTATCTCTACTGTATCTGATGTATATATGCATGATTCCAAAACCCTTCTCACCTGCTATCTCTACTGTATCTGATGTATGCATGCATGATTCTATAACCCTTCTTACCTGCTATCTTTTCAGTATCTGATGTATATATGTATGATTCCATGACCCTTCTCACCTGATATCTCTACTGTATCTGATGTATGCATGCATGATTCAACGACCCTTCTCACCTGCTGTCTACTGTATCTGATGTATTCATGCATGATTCCATGACCCTTCTCACCTGCTATCTCTACTGTATCTGATGTACGCATGCATGCTTCTATGACCCTTCTCACCTGCTATCTACTGTATCTGATTTATGCATAAATGATTCCATGACCCTTCTTACCTGCTATCTCTACTGTATCTGATGTATGCATGCATGATTCCATGACCCTTCTCACCTGCTATCTACTGTATCTGATGTATGCATGCATGATTCCATGACCCTTCTCAACTGCTATCTACTGTATCTGATGTACGCATGCATGATTCCATGACCCTTCTCAACTGCTATCTCTACTGTATCTGATGTATGCATGCATGATTCCATGACCCTTCTCACCTGCTATCTACTGTATCTGATGTATGCATGCATGATTCCATGACCCTTCTCACCTGCTATCTCTACTGTATCTGATGTATGCATGCATGATTCCATGACCCTTCTCAACTGCTATCTACTGTATCTGATGTACGCATGCATGATTCCATGACCCTTCTCACCTGCTATCTCTACTGTATCTGATGTATGCATGCATGATTCCATGACCCTTCTCACCTACTATCTCCACTGTATCTGATGTATGCATGCATGATTCCATGACCCTTCTCACCTGCTATATCTACTGTATCTGATGTATGCATGTATGATTCCATGATCCTTCTCACCTGCTATCTCCACTGTATCTGATGTATGCATGCATGATTCTATAACCCTTCTCACCTGCTATCTCTACTGTATCTGATGTATGCATGCATGATTCCATGACCCTTCTTACCTGCTATCTCTACTGTATCTGATGTATGCATGCATGATTCCATGACCCTTCTCACCTGCTATCTACTGTATCTGATGTATGCATGCATGATTCTATAACCCTTCTCACCTGCTATCTCTACTGTATCTGATGTATGCATGCATGATTAAATGACCCTTCTCACCTGCTATCTCTACTGTATCTGATGTATGCATGCATGATTCCATGACCTATCTTACCTGCTATCTCTACTGTATCTGATGTATGCATGCATGATTCCATGACCCTTCTCACCTGCTATCTCTACTGTATCTGATGTATGCATGCATGTTTCCATGACCCTTCTTACCTGCTATCTCTAATGTATCTGATGTATGCATGTATGATTCCATGATCCTTCTCACCTGCTTTCTGTACTGTATCTGATGTATGCATGCATGATTCCATGGCCCTTCTCACCTGCTATCTCCACTGTATCTGATGTATGCATGCATGATTATGCAACGCTTCTCACCTGCTATCTGTACTGTATCTGATGTATGCATGCATGATTCCATGACCCTTCTCACCTGCTATCTCCACTGTATGTGATGTATGCATGCATGATTCCAAAACCCTTCTCACCTGCTATCTGTACTGTATCTGATGAATGTATGCATGATTCCATGACCCTTCTTACCTGCTATCTCTACTGTATCTAATGTATGATTCCATGACTCTTCTCACCTGATATCTCCACTGTATCTGATGTATGCATGTATGATTCCATGACCCTTCTCACCTGCTATCTCCACTGTATCTGATGTATGCATGTATGATTCCATGACCCTTCTCACCTGCTATCTCTACTGTATCTGATGTATGCATGCATGATTCTATAATCCTTCTCACCTGCTATCTCTACAGTATCTGATGTATATATGCATGATTCCAAAACCCTTCTCACCTGCTATCTCTACTGTATCTGATGTATGCATGTATGATTCCATGACCCTTCTCACCTACTATCTCCACTGTATCTGATGTATATATGCATGATTCCAAAACCCTTCTCACCTGCTATCTCTACTGTATCTGATGTATATATGCATGATTCCAAAACCCTTCTCACCTGCTATCTCTACTGTATCTGATGTATGCATGTATGATTCCATGACCCTTCTCACCTGCTATCTCTACTGTATCTAATGTATGCATGTATGATTCCATGACCCTTCTCACCTGCTATCTCCACTGTATCTGATGTATGCATGTATGATTCCATTACCCTTCTCACCTGCTATCTCCACTGTATCTGATGTATGCATGTATGATTCCATGACCCTTCTCACCTGCTATCTCTACTGTATCTGATGTATGCATGCATGATTCTATAACCCTTCTCACCTGCTATCTCTACTGTATCTGATGTATATATGCATGAATCCAAAACCCTTCTCACCCGCTATCTCTACAGTATCTGATGTATGCATGTATGATTCCATGACCCTTCTCACCTACTATCTCCACTGTATCTGATGTATATATGCATGATTCCAAAACCATTCTCACCTGCTATCTCTACTGTATCTGATGTATATATGCATGATTCCAAAACCCATCTCACCTGCTATCTCTACTGTATCTGATGTATGCATGTATGATTCCATGACCCTTCTCACCTGCTATCTCTACTGTATCTGATGTATGCATGTATGATTCCATGATCCTTCTCACCTGCTATCTCCACTGTATCTGATGTATGCATGCATGATTCTATAACCCTTCTCACCTGCTATCTCTACTGTATCTGATGTATGCATGCATGATTCCATGACCCTTCTTACCTGCTATCTCTACTGTATCTGATGTATGCATGCATGATTCCATGACCCTTCTCACCTGCTATCTACTGTATCTGATGTATGCATGCATGATTCTATAACCCTTCTCACCTGCTATCTCTACTGCATCTGATGTATGCATGCATGATTAAATGACCCTTCTCACCTGCTATCTCTACTGTATCTGATGTATGCATGCATGATTCCATGACCCTTCTCACCTGCTATCTCTACTGTATCTGATGTATGCATGCATGATTCCATGACCCATCTTACCTGCTATCTCTACTGTATCTGATGTAAGCATGTATGATTCCATGACCCTTCTCACCTGATATCTCTACTGTATCTGATGTATATATGCATGATTCCATGACCCTTCTCACCTGCTATCTCCTCTGTATCTGATGTATGCATGCATGATTCTATAACCCTTCTCACCTGCTATCTCTACTGTATCTGATGTATATATGCATGATTCCAAAACCCTTCTCACCTGCTATCTCTACTGTATCTGATGTATGCATGCATGATTCCATGACCCTTCTCACCTACTATCTCCACTGTATCTGATGTATATATGCATGATTCCAAAACCCTTCTCACCTGCTATCTCTACTGTATCTGATGTATGCATGCATGATTCTATAACCCTTCTTACCTGCTATCTTTTCAGTATCTGATGTATATATGTATGATTCCATGACCCTTCTCACCTGATATCTCTACTGTATCTGATGTATGCATGCATGATTCAACGACCCTTCTCACCTGCTGTCAACTGTATCTGATGTATTCATGCATGATTCCATGACCCTTCTCACCTGCTATCTCTACTGTATCTGATGTACGCATGCATGCTTCTATGACCCTTCTCACCTGCTATCTACTGTATCTGATTTATGCATAAATGATTCCATGACCCTTCTCAACTGCTATCTACTGTATCTGATGTATGCATGCATGATTCCATGACCCTTCTCAACTGCTATCTCTACTGTATCTGATGTATGCATGCATGATTCCATGACCCTTCTCAACTGCTATCTACTGTATCTGATGTACGCATGCATGATTCCATGACCCTTCTCACCTGCTATCTCTACTGTATCTGATGTATGCATGCATGATTCCATGACCCTTCTCACCTACTATCTCCACTGTATCTGATGTATGCATGCATGATTCCATGACCCTTCTCACCTGCTATATCTACTGTATCTGATGTATGCATGTATGATTCCATGATCCTTCTCACCTGCTATCTCCACTGTATCTGATGTATGCATGCATGATTCTATAACCCTTCTCACCTGCTATCTCTACTGTATCTGATGTATGCATGCATGATTCCATGACCCTTCTTACCTGCTATCTCTACTGTATCTGATGTATGCATGCATGATTCCATGACCCTTCTCACCTGCTATCTACTGTATCTGATGTATGCATGCATGATTCTATAACCCTTCTCACCTGCTATCTCTACTGTATCTGATGTATGCATGCATGATTAAATGACCCTTCTCACCTGCTATCTCTACTGTATCTGATGTATGCATGCATGATTCCATGACCCTTCTCACCTGCTATCTCTACTGTATCTGATGTATGCATGCATGATTCCATGACCCATCTTACCTGCTATCTCTACTGTATCTGATGTATGCATGCATGATTCCAAAACCCTTCTCACCTGCTATCTCTACTGTATCTGATGTATGCATGCATGTTTCCATGACCCTTCTTACCTGCTATCTCTAATGTATCTGATGTATGCATGTATGATTCCATGATCCTTCTCACCTGCTTTCTGTACTGTATCTGATGTATGCATGCATGATTCCATGGCCCTTCTCACCTGCTATCTCCACTGTATCTGATGTATGCATGCATGATTATGCAACGCTTCTCACCTGCTATCTGTACTGTATCTGATGTATGCATGCATGATTCCATGACCCTTCTCACCTGCTATCTCCACTGTATGTGATGTATGCATGCATGATTCCAAAACCCTTCTCACCTGCTATCTGTACTGTATCTGATGAATGTATGCATGATTCCATGACCCTTCTTACCTGCTATCTCTACTGTATCTAATGTATGATTCCATGACTCTTCTCACCTGATATCTCCACTGTATCTGATGTATGCATGTATGATTCCATGACCCTTCTCACCTGCTATCTCCACTGTATCTGATGTATGCATGTATGATTCCATGACCCTTCTCACCTGCTATCTCTACTGTATCTGATGTATGCATGCATGATTCTATAATCCTTCTCACCTGCTATCTCTACAGTATCTGATGTATATATGCATGATTCCAAAACCCTTCTCACCTGCTATCTCTACTGTATCTGATGTATGCATGTATGATTCCATGAGCCTTCTCACCTACTATCTCCACTGTATCTGATGTATATATGCATGATTCCAAAACCCTTCTCACCTGCTATCTCTACTGTATCTGATGTATATATGCATGATTCTAAAACCCTTCTCACCTGCTATCTCTACTGTATCTGATGTATGCATGTATGATTCCATGACCCTTCTCACCTACTATCTCCACTGTATCTGATGTATATATGCATGATTCCAAAACCCTTCTCACCTGCTATCTCTACTGTATCTGATGTATATATGCATGATTCCAAAACCCTTCTCACCTGCTATCTCTACTGTATCTGATGTATGCATGTATGATTCCATGACCCTTCTCACCTGCTATCTCTACTGTATCTAATGTATGCATGTATGATTCCATGACCCTTCTCACCTGCTATCTCCACTGTATCTGATGTATGCATGTATGATTCCATTACCCTTCTCACCTGCTATCTCCACTGTATCTGATGTATGCATGTATGATTCCATGACCCTTCTCACCTGCTATCTCTACTGTATCTGATGTATGCATGCATGATTCTATAACCCTTCTCACCTGCTATCTCTACTGTATCTGATGTATATATGCATGAATTCAAAACCCTTCTCACCCGCTATCTCTACAGTATCTGATGTATGCATGTATGATTCCATGACCCTTCTCACCTACTATCTCCACTGTATCTGATGTATATATGCATGATTCCAAAACCATTCTCACCTGCTATCTCTACTGTATCTGATGTATATATGCATGATTCCAAAACCCATCTCACCTGCTATCTCTACTGTATCTGATGTATGCATGTATGATTCCATGACCCTTCTCACCTGCTATCTCTACTGTATCTGATGTATGCATGTATGATTCCATGATCCTTCTCACCTGCTATCTCTACTGTATCTGATGTATGCATGCATGATTCCATGACCCTTCTCACCTGCTATCTCTACTGTATCTGATGTATGCATGCATGATTCCATGACCCTTCTCACCTGATATCTCTACTGTATCTGATGTATATATGCATGATTCCAAAACCCTTCTCACCTGCTATCTCTACTGTATCTGATGTATGCATGTATGATTCCATGACCCTTCTCACCTGATATCTCTACTGTATCTGATGTATATATGCATGATTCCATGACCCTTCTCACCTGCTATCTCCTCTGTATCTGATGTATGCATGCATGATTCTATAACCCTTCTCACCTGCTATTTCTACTGTATCTGATGTATATATGCATGATTCCAAAACCCTTCTCACCTGCTATCTCTACTGTATCTGATGTATGCATGCATGATTCCATGACCCTTCTCACCTACTATCTCCACTGTATCTGATGTATATATGCATGATTCCAAAACCCTTCTCACCTGCTATCTCTACTGTATCTGATGTATGCATGCATGATTCTATAACCCTTCTTACCTGCTATCTTTTCAGTATCTGATGTATATATGTATGATTCCATGACCCTTCTCACCTGATATCTCTACTGTATCTGATGTATGCATGCATGATTCAACGACCCTTCTCACCTGCTGTCTACTGTATCTGATGTATTCATGCATGATTCCACGACCCTTCTCACCTGCTATCTCTACTGTATCTGATGTACGCATGCATGCTTCTATGACCCTTCTCACCTGCTATCTACTGTATCTGATTTATGCATAAATGATTCCATGACCCTTCTTACCTGCTATCTCTACTGTATCTGATGTATGCATGCATGATTCCATGACCCTTCTCACCTGCTATCTACTGTATCTGATGTATGCATGCATGATTCCATGACCCTTCTCAACTGCTATCTACTGTATCTGATGTACGCATGCATGATTCCATGACCCTTCTCAACTGCTATCTCTACTGTATCTGATGTATGCATGCATGATTCCATGACCCTTCTCAACTGCTATCTACTGTATCTGATGTATGCATGCATGATTCCATGACCCTTCTCAACTGCTATCTCTACTGTATCTGATGTATGCATGCATGATTCCATGACCCTTCTCAACTGCTATCTACTGTATCTGATGTACGCATGCATGATTCCATGACCCTTCTCACCTGCTATCTCTACTGTATCTGATGTATGCATGCATGATTCCATGACCCTTCTCACCTACTATCTCCACTGTATCTGATGTATGCATGCATGATTCCATGACCCTTCTCACCTGCTATATCTACTGTATCTGATGTATGCATGTATGATTCCATGATCCTTCTCACCTGCTATCTCCACTGTATCTGATGTATGCATGCATGATTCTATAACCCTTCTCACCTGCTATCTCTACTGTATCTGATGTATGCATGCATGATTCCATGACCCTTCTTACCTGCTATCTCTACTGTATCTGATGTATGCATGCATGATTCCATGACCCTTCTCACCTGCTATCTCTACTGTATCTGATGTATGCATGCATGATTCCATGACCCATCTTACCTGCTATCTCTACTGTATCTGATGTATGCATGCATGATTCCATGACCCTTCTCACCTGCTATCTCTACTGTATCTGATGTATGCATGCATGTTTCCATGACCCTTCTTACCTGCTATCTCTAATGTATCTGATGTATGCATGTATGATTCCATGATTCTTCTCACCTGCTTTCTGTACTGTATCTGATGTATGCATGCATGATTCCATGGCCCTTCTCACCTGCTATCTCCACTGTATCTGATGTATGCATGCATGATTATGCAACGCTTCTCACCTGCTATCTGTACTGTATCTGATGTATGCATGCATGATTCCATGACCCTTCTCACCTGCTATCTCCACTGTATGTGATGTATGCATGCATGATTCCAAAACCCTTCTCACCTGCTATCTGTACTGTATCTGATGAATGTATGCATGATTCCATGACCCTTCTTACCTGCTATCTCTACTGTATATGATGTATGCATGCATGATTCCATGACCCTTCTCACCTGTTATCTACTGTATCTGATGTATGCATGCATGATTCCATGACCCTTGTCACCTGCTATCTACTGTATCTGATGTATGCATGCATGATTTCATGACCTTTCTCACCTGCTATCTACTGTATCTGATGTATGCATGCATGATTCCCTGACCCTTCTCACCTGCTATCTCTACTGCATCTGATGTATGCATGCATGATTCCATGACCCCTCTCATCTGCTACCTGTACTGTATCTGATGTATGCATGCATGATTTCACGACCCTTCTAACCTGCTATCTCTACTGTATCTGATGTATGCATGCATGATTCCATGACTCTTCTCACCTGCTGTCTCTACCTTATCTGTTGTATGCACGCATGATTCCATGACCCCTCTCACCTGCTATCTCTACTGTATCTGATGTATGCATGTATGATTCCATGATCCTTCTCACCTGCTATCTCTACTGTATCTGATGTATGCATGCATAATTTCATGACCCTTCTACCCTTCTACTGTATCTGATGTATGCATACATCATTCCTTGACCCTTCTTACCTGGTGTCTCTACTGTATCTGATGTATGCGTGCATGATTCCATGACCCTTCTCATCTGCTATCTACTGTATCTGATGTATTCATGCATGATTCCATGACCCTTCTCACCTGCTATCTCTACTGTATCTGATGTATGCATGCATGCTTCTATGACCCTTCTCACCTGCTATCTACTGTATCTGATGTATGCATGCATGATTCCATGATCCTTCTCACCTGCTATCTCTACTGTATCTGATGTATTCATGCATGATTCCATGACCATTCTCACCTGCTATCTACTGTATCTGATGTATGCATGCATGATTCCATGGCCCTTCTTATCTGCTATCTCTACTGTATCTGATGTATGCATGCATGATTCCATGATCCTTCTCACCTGCTATCTACTCTATCTGTTGTATGCATGCATGATTCCATGACCCTTCTCACCTGCTATCTACTGTATCTGATGTATGCATGCATGATTCCATGACCCTTCTCACCTGCTATCTACTCTATCTGATGTATGCATGCATGATTCCATGACCCTTCTCACCTGCTATCTACTGTATCTGATGTATGCATGCATGATTCCACGACCCTTCTCCTCTGCTATCTCTACTGCATCTGATGTATGCATGCATGATTCCATGACCCCTCTCATCTGCTATCTGTACTGTATCTGATGTATGCATGCATGATTCCATGACCCTTCTCACCTGCTATCTGAACTGTATCTGATGTATGCATGCATGATTCCACGACCCTTCTAACCTGCTATCTCTACTGTATCTGATGTATGCATGCATGATTCCATGACCCTTCTCACCTGCTATCTCTACTGTATCTGATGTATGCATGCATGATTCCATGACCCTTCTCACCTGCTATCTCTACTGTATCTGATGTATGCATGCATGATTCCTGGACCCTTCTAACCTGCTATCTCTACTGTATCTGATGTATGCATGCATGATTCCATGACCCTTATCACCTGCTATCTCTACTGTATCTGATGTATGCATGCATGATTCCACGACCCTTCTAACCTGCTATCTCTACTCTATCTGATGTATGCATGCATGATTCCATGACCCTTCTAACCTGCTATCTACTGTATCTGATGTATGCATGCGTGATTCCATGACCCGTCTCACCTGCTATCTCTACTGTATCTGATGTGTGCATGCATGATTCCATGACCCTTCTCACCTGCTGTCTCTACTGTATCTGATGTATGCATACATGATTCCATGACCCTTCTTACCTGCTGTCTCTACTGTATCTGATGTATGCATGCATGATTCCATGACCCTTCTCACCTGCTATCTCTACTGTATCTGATGTATGCATGCATGATTCCATGACCCTTCTTACCTGCTATCTCTACTGTATCTGATGTATGCATGCATGATTCCATGACCCTTCTTACCTGCTCTCTCTACTGTCTGTGATGTATGCAAGCATGATTCCATGACCCTTCTCACCTGCTATCTCTACTGTATCTGATGTATGCATGTATGATTCCATGATCCTTCTCACCTGCTATCTCTACTGTATCTGATGTATGCATGCATGATTCCATGACCCTTCTCACCTGCTATCTCTACTGTATCTGATGTATGCATGTATGATTCCATGACCCTTCTCACCTGATATCTCTACTGTATCTGATGTATATATGCGTGATTCCATGACCCTTCTCACCTGCTATCTCCTCTGTATCTGATGTATGCATGCATGATTCTATAACCCTTCTCACCTGCTATCTCTACTGTATCTGATGTATATATGCATGATTCCAAAACCCTTCTCACCTGCTATCTCTACTGTATCTGATGTATGCATGCATGATTCCATGACCCTTCTCACCTACTATCTCCACTGTATCTGATGTATATATGCATGATTCCAAATCCCTTCTCACCTGCTATCTCTACTGTATCTGATGTATGCATGTATGGTTCCATGACCCTTCTCACCTGCTATCTCTACTGTATCTGATGTATGCATGCATGATTCCATGACCCTTCTTACCTGCTATCTCTACTGTATCTGATGTATGCATGTATGATTCCATGACCCTTCTCACTTGCTATCTTTTCAGTATCTGATGTACATATGCATGATTCCAAAACCCTTCTCACCTGCTATCTCTATTGTATCTGATGTATGCATGCATGATTCCATGACCCTTCTCACCTACTATCTCCACTGTATCTGATGTATATATGCATGATTCCAAAACCCTTCTCACCTGCTATCTCTACTGTATCTGATGTATGCATGTATGATTCCATGACCCTTCTCACCTGCTATCTCTACTGTATCTGATGTATGCATGCATGATTCCACGACCCTTCTTACCTGCTATCTCTACTGTATCTGATGTATGCATGCATGATTCTATAACCCTTCTTACCTGCTATCTTTTCAGTATCTGATGTATGCATGTATGATTCCATGACCTTTCTCACCTGATATCTCTACTGTATCTGATGTATGCATGCATGATTCAACGACCCTTCTCACCTGCTGTCTCTACTGTATGTGATGTATGCATGCATGATTCCATGACCCTTCTTACCTGCTATCTCTACTGTATCTGATGTATGCATGCATGATTCTATAACCTTTCTTACCTGCTATCTTTTCAGTATCTGATGTATATATGTATGATTCCATGACCCTTCTCACCTGATATCTCTACTGTATATGATGTATGCATGCATGATTCCATGACCCTTCTCACCTGCTGTCTACTGTATCTGATGTATTCATGCATGATTCCATGACCCTTCTTACCTGCTATCTCTACTGTATCTGATGTATGCATGCATGATTCTATAACCCTTCTTACCTGCTATCTTTTCAGTATCTGATGTATATATGTATGATTCCATGACCCTTCTCACCTGCTATCTCTACTGTATCTGATGTATGCATGCATGCTTCTATGACCCTTCTCACCTGCTATCTACTGTATCTGATTTATGCATAAATGATTCCATGACCCTTCTTACCTGCTATCTCTACTGTATCTGATTTATGCATGCATGATTCCATGACCCTTCTCACCTGCTATCTACTGTATCTGATGTGTACATGTTTGATTCCATGACCCTTCTCAACTGCTATCTACTGTATCTGATGTACGCATGCATGATTCCATGACCCTTCTCACCTGCTATCTCTACTGTATCTGATGTATGCATGCATGATTCCATGACCCTTCTCACCTGCTATCTCCACTGTATCTGATGTATGCATGCATGATTCCATGACCCTTCTCACCTGCTATCTCTACTGTATCTGATGTATGCATGTATGATTCCATGATCCTTCTCACCTGCTATCTCCACTGTATCTGATGTATGCATGCATGATTCTATAACCGTTCTCACCTGCTATCTCTACTGTATCTGATGTATGCATGCATGATTCCATGACCCTTCTCACCTACTATCTCCACTGTATCTGATGTATGCATGCATGATTCCATGACCCTTCTTACCTGCTATCTCTACTGTATCTGATGTATGCATGCATGATTCTATAACCCTTCTCACCTGCTATCTCTACTGTATCTGATGTATGCATGCATGATTCCATGACCCTTTTTACCTGCTATCTCTACTGTATCTGATGTATGCATGCATGATTAAATGACCCTTCTCACCTGCTATCTCTACTGTATCTGATGTATGCATGCATGATTCCATGACCCTTCTCACCTGCTATCTCTACTGTATCTGATGTATGCATGCATGACTCCATGACCCATCTTACCTGCTATCTCTACTGTATCTGATGTATGCATGCATGATTCCATGACCCTTCTCACCTGATATCTCTACTGTATCTGATGTATGCATGCATGTTTCCATGACCCTTCTTACCTGCTATCTCTACTGTATCTGATGTATGCATGTATGATTCCATGATCCTTCTCACCTGCTTTCTGTACTGTATCTGATGTATGCATGCATGATTCCATGGCCCTTCTCACCTGCTATCTCCACTGTATCTGATGTATGCATGCATGATTCCGCAACGCTTCTCACCTGCTATCTGTACTGTATCAGATGTTTATATGCATGATTCCATGACCCTTCTCACCTGCTTTCTGTACTGTATCTGATGTATGCATGCATGATTCCATGACCCTTCTCACCTGCTATCTCCACTGTATGTGATGTATGCATGCATGATTCCAAAACCCTTCTCACCTGCTATCTGTACTGTATCTGATGAATGTATGCATGATTCCATGACCCTTCTTACCTGCTATCTCTACTGTATATGAAGTATGCATGCATGATTCCATGACCCTTCTCACCTGCTATCTACTGTATCTGATGTATGCATGCATGATTCCATGACCCTTGTCACCTGCTATCTACTGTATCTGATGTATGCATGCATGATTTCATGACCTTTCTCACCTGCTATCTACTGTATCTGATGTATGCATGCATGATTCCCTGACCCTTCTCACCTGCTATCTCTACTGCATCTGATGTATGCATGCATGATTCCATGACCCCTCTCATCTGCTATCTGTACTATATCTGATGTATGCATGCATGATTCCACGACCCTTCTAACCTGCTATCTCTACTGTATCTGATGTATGCATGCATGATTCCATGACCCTTCTCACCTGCTGTCTCTACCTTATCTGTTGTATGCAGGCATGATTCCATGACCCCTCTCACCTGCTATCTCTACTGTATCTGATGTATGCATGTATGATTCCATGATCCTTCTCACCTGCTATCTCTACTGTATCTGATGTATGCATGCATAATTTCATGACCCTTCTACCCTTCTACTGTATCTGATGTATGCATACATCATTCCATGACCCTTCTTACCTGGTGTCTCTACTGTATCTGATGTATGCGTGCATGATTCCATGACCCTTCTCACCTGCTATCTACTGTATCTGATGTATTCATGCATGATTCCATGACCCTTCTCACCTGCTATCTCTACTGTATCTGATGTATGCATGCATGCTTCTATGACCCTTCTCACCTGCTATCTACTGTATCTGATTTATGCATAAATGATTCCATGACCCTTCTTACCTGCTTTCTCTACTGTATTTGATGTATGCATGCATGATTATATGACCCTTCTCACCTGCTATCTACTGTATCTGATGTATGCATGTTTGATTCCATGCCCTTCTCACCTGCTATCTACTGTATCTGATGTATGCATGCATGATTCCATGACCCTTCTCAACTGCTATCTACTGCATCTGATGTATGCATGCATGATTCCGAGACTACTCTCATCTGCTATCTGTATTGTATCTGATGTATGCATGCATGATTCCACGACCCTTCTCACCTGCTATCTCTAATGTATCTGATGTATGCATGCATGATTCCATGACCCTTCTCACATGCTATCTCTACTGTATCTGATGTATGCATGCATGATTCCACGACCCTTCTAGCCTGCTATCTCTACTGTATCTGATGTATGTATGCATAATTCCATGACCCTTCTTACCTGCTATCTCTACTGTATCTGATGTATGCATGCATGATTCCATGACCCTTCTCACCTGCTATCTACTGTATCTGATGTATGCATGCATGATTCCATGGCCCTTCTTATCTGCTATCTCTACTGTATCTGATGTATGCATGCATGATTCCATGATCCTTCTCACCTGCTATCTACTGTATCTGATGTGTGCATGCATGATTCCATGACCCTTCTCACCTGCTATCTACTCTATCTGATGTATGCATGCATGATTCCATGACCCTTCTCACCTGCTATCTACTGTATCTGATGTATGCATGCATGATTCCACGACCCTTCTCCTCTGCTATCTCTACTGCATCTGATGTATGCATGCATGATTCAATGACCCCTCTCATCTGCTATCTGTACTGTATCTGATGCATGCATGCATGATTCCATGACCCTTCTCACCTGCTATCTGAACTGTATCTGATGTATGCATGCATGATTCCACGACCCTTCTAACCTGCTATCTCTACTGCATCTGGTGTATGCATGCATGATTCCATGACCCCTCTCATCTGCTATCTGTACTGTATCTGATGTATGCATGCATGATTCCATGACCCTTCTCACCTGCTGTCTCTACCTTATCTGATGTATGCATGCATGATTCCATGACCCCTCTCACCTGCTATCTCTACTGTATCTGATGTATGCATGTATGATTCCATGATCCTTCTCACCTGCTATCTCTACTGTATCTGATGTATGCATGCATAATTTCATGACCCTTCTACCCTTCTACTGTATCTGATGTATGCATACATCATTCCATGACCCTTCTTACCTAGTGTCTCTACTGTATCTGATGTATGCGTGCATGATTCCATGACCCTTCTCACCTGCTATCTACTGTATCTGATGTATTCATGCATGATTCCATGACCCTTCTCACTTGCTATCTCTACTGTATCTGATGTATGCATGCATGCTTCTATGACCCTTCTCACCTGCTATCTACTGTATCTGATTTATGCATAAATGATTCCATGACCCTTCTTACCTGCTTTCTCTACTGTATTTGATGTATGCATGCATGATTATATGACCCTTCTCACCTGCTATCTACTGTATCTGATGCATGCATGTTTGATTCCATGACCCTTCTCACCTGCTATCTACTGTATCTGATGTATGCATGCATGATTCCATGACCCTTCTCAACTGCTATCTACTGTATCTGATGTATGCATGCATGATTCCGAGACTACTCTCATCTGCTATCTGTATTGTATCTGATGTATGCATGCATGATTCCACGACTCTTCTCACCTGCTATCTCTACTGTATCTGATGTATGCATGCATGATTCCATGACCCTTCTCACCTGCTATCTCTACTGTATCTGATGTATGCATGCATGATTCCACGACCCTTCTAACCTGCTATCTCTACTGTATCTGATGTATGTATGCATAATTCCATGACCCTTCTTACCTGCTATCTCTACTGTATCTGATGTATGCATGCATGATTCCATGACCCTTCTCACCTGCTATCTACTGTATCTGATGTATGCATGCATGATTCCATGGCCCTTCTTATCTGCTATCTCTACTGTATCTGATGTATGCATGCATGATTCCATGATCCTTCTCACCTGCTATCTACTGTATCTGATGTGTGCATGCATGATTCCATGACCCTTCTCACCTGCTATCTACTCTATCTGATGTATGCATGCATGATTCCATGACCCTTCTCACCTGCTATCTACTGTATCTGATGTATGCATGCATGATTCCACGACCCTTCTCCTCTGCTATCTCTACTGCATCTGATGTATGCATGCATGATTCAATGACCCCTCTCATCTGCTATCTGTACTGTATCTGATGCATGCATGCATGATTCCATGACCCTTCTCACCTGCTATCTGAACTGTATCTGATGTATGCATGCATGATTCCACGACCCTTCTAACCTGCTATCTCTACTGTATCTGATGTATGCATGCATGATTCCATGACCCTTCTCACCTGCTATCTCTGCTGTATCTGATGTATGCATGCATGATTCCATGACCCTTCTCACCTGCTATCTCTACTGTATCTGATGTATGCATGCATGATTCCTGGACCTTTCTAACCTGCTATCTCTACTGTATCTGATGTATGCATGCATGATTCCATGACCCTTATCACCTGCTATCTCTACTGTATCTGATGTATGCATGCATGATTCCACGACCCTTCTAACCTGCTATCTCTACTCTATCTGATGTATGCATGCATGATTCCATGACCCTTCTAACCTGCTATCTACTGTATCTGATGTATGCATGCATGATTCCATGACCCTTCTCACCTGCTATCTCTACTGTATGTGATGTATGCATGCATGATTCCGAGACTACTCTCGTCTGCTATGTGTATTGTATCTGATGTATGCATGCATGATTCCACGACCCTTCTCACCTGCTATCTCTACTGTATCTGATGTATGCATGCATGATTCCATGACCCTTCTCACCTGCTATCTCCACTGTATGTGATGTATGCATGCATGATTCCAAAACCCTTCTCACCTGCTACCTGTACTGTATCTGATGAATGTATGCATGATTCCATGACCCTTCTTACCTGCTATCTCTACTGTATATGATGTATGCATGCATGATTCCATGACCCTTCTCACCTGCTATCTCTACTGTATGTGATGTATGCATGCATGATTCCGAGACTACTCTCGTCTGCTATGTGTATTGTATCTGATGTATGCATGCATGATTCCACGACCCTTCTCACCTGCTATCTCTACTGTATCTGATGTATGCATGCATGATTCCATGACCCTTCTCACCTGCTATCTCCACTGTATGTGATGTATGCATGCATGATTCCAAAACCCTTCTCACCTGCTACCTGTACTGTATCTGATGAATGTATGCATGATTACATGACCCTTCTTACCTGCTATCTCTACTGTATATGATGTATGCATGCATGATTCCATGACCCTTCTCACCTGCTATCTACTGTATCTGATGTATGCATGCATGATTCCATGACCCTTGTCACCTGCTATCTACTGTATCTGATGTATGCATGCATGATTTCATGACCTTTCTCACCTGCTATCTACTGTATCTGATGTATGCATGCATGATTCCCTGACCCTTCTCACCTGCTATCTCTACTGCATCTGGTGTATGCATGCATGATTCAATGACCCCTCTCATCTGCTATCTGTACTGTATCTGATGCATGCATGCATGATTCCATGACCCTTCTCACCTGCTATCTGAACTGTATCTGATGTATGCATGCATGATTCCACGACCCTTCTAACCTGCTATCTCTACTGTATCTGATGTATGCATGCATGATTCCATGACCCTTCTCACCTGCTATCTCTGCTGTATCTGATGTATGCATGCATGATTCCATGACCCTTCTCACCTGCTATCTCTACTGTATCTGATGTATGCATGCATGATTCCTGGACCTTTCTAACCTGCTATCTCTACTGTATCTGATGTATGCATGCATGATTCCATGACCCTTATCACCTGCTATCTCTACTGTATCTGATGTATGCATGCATGATTCCACGACCCTTCTAACCTGCTATCTCTACTCTATCTGATGTATGCATGCATGATTCCATGACCCTTCTAACCTGCTATCTACTGTATCTGATGTATGCATGCATGATTCCATGACCCTTCTCACCTGCTATCTCTACTGTATGTGATGTATGCATGCATGATTCCGAGACTACTCTCGTCTGCTATGTGTATTGTATCTGATGTATGCATGCATGATTCCACGACCCTTCTCACCTGCTATCTCTACTGCATCTGATGTATGCATGCATGATTCCGAGACTACTCTCATCTGCTATCTGTATTGTATCTGATGTATGCATGCATGATTCCACGACCCTTCTCACCTGCTATCTCTAATGTATCTGATGTATGCATGCATGATTCCATGACCCTTCTCACATGCTATCTCTACTGTATCTGATGTATGCATGCATGATTCCACGACCCTTCTAGCCTGCTATCTCTACTGTATCTGATGTATGTATGCATAATTCCATGACCCTTCTTACCTGCTATCTCTACTGTATCTGATGTATGCATGCATGATTCCATGACCCTTCTCACCTGCTATCTACTGTATCTGATGTATGCATGCATGATTCCATGGCCCTTCTTATCTGCTATCTCTACTGTATCTGATGTATGCATGCATGATTCCATGATCCTTCTCACCTGCTATCTACTGTATCTGATGTGTGCATGCATGATTCCATGACCCTTCTCACCTGCTATCTACTCTATCTGATGTATGCATGCATGATTCCATGACCCTTCTCACCTGCTATCTACTGTATCTGATGTATGCATGCATGATTCCACGACCCTTCTCCTCTGCTATCTCTACTGCATCTGATGTATGCATGCATGATTCAATGACCCCTCTCATCTGCTATCTGTACTGTATCTGATGCATGCATGCATGATTCCATGACCCTTCTCACCTGCTATCTGAACTGTATCTGATGTATGCATGCATGATTCCACGACCCTTCTAACCTGCTATCTCTACTGCATCTGGTGTATGCATGCATGATTCCATGACCCCTCTCATCTGCTATCTGTACTGTATCTGATGTATGCATGCATGATTCCATGACCCTTCTCACCTGCTGTCTCTACCTTATCTGATGTATGCATGCATGATTCCATGACCCCTCTCACCTGCTATCTCTACTGTATCTGATGTATGCATGTATGATTCCATGATCCTTCTCACCTGCTATCTCTACTGTATCTGATGTATGCATGCATAATTTCATGACCCTTCTACCCTTCTACTGTATCTGATGTATGCATACATCATTCCATGACCCTTCTTACCTGGTGTCTCTACTGTATCTGATGTATGCGTGCATGATTCCATGACCCTTCTCACCTGCTATCTACTGTATCTGATGTATTCATGCATGATTCCATGACCCTTCTCACCTGCTATCTCTACTGTATCTGATGTATGCATGCATGCTTCTATGACCCTTCTCACCTGCTATCTACTGTATCTGATTTATGCATAAATGATTCCATGACCCTTCTTACCTGCTTTCTCTACTGTATTTGATGTATGCATGCATGATTATATGACCCTTCTCACCTGCTATCTACTGTATCTGATGTATGCATGTTTGATTCCATGCCCTTCTCACCTGCTATCTACTGTATCTGATGTATGCATGCATGATTCCATGACCCTTCTCACCTGCTATCTCTACTGTATCTGATGTATGCATGCATGATTCCTGGACCTTTCTAACCTGCTATCTCTACTGTATCTGATGTATGCATGCATGATTCCATGACCCTTATCACCTGCTATCTCTACTGTATCTGATGTATGCATGCATGATTCCACGACCCTTCTAACCTGCTATCTCTACTCTATCTGATGTATGCATGCATGATTCCATGACCCTTCTAACCTGCTATCTACTGTATCTGATGTATGCATGCATGATTCCATGACCCTTCTCACCTGCTATCTCTACTGTATGTGATGTATGCATGCATGATTCCGAGACTACTCTCGTCTGCTATGTGTATTGTATCTGATGTATGCATGCATGATTCCACGACCCTTCTCACCTGCTATCTCTACTGTATCTGATGTATGCATGCATGATTCCATGACCCTTCTCACCTGCTATCTCCACTGTATGTGATGTATGCATGCATGATTCCAAAACCCTTCTCACCTGCTACCTGTACTGTATCTGATGAATGTATGCATGATTCCATGACCCTTCTTACCTGCTATCTCTACTGTATATGATGTATGCATGCATGATTCCATGACCCTTCTCACCTGCTATCTCTACTGTATGTGATGTATGCATGCATGATTCCGAGACTACTCTCGTCTGCTATGTGTATTGTATCTGATGTATGCATGCATGATTCCACGACCCTTCTCACCTGCTATCTCTACTGTATCTGATGTATGCATGCATGATTCCATGACCCTTCTCACCTGCTATCTCCACTGTATGTGATGTATGCATGCATGATTCCAAAACCCTTCTCACCTGCTACCTGTACTGTATCTGATGAATGTATGCATGATTACATGACCCTTCTTACCTGCTATCTCTACTGTATATGATGTATGCATGCATGATTCCATGACCCTTCTCACCTGCTATCTACTGTATCTGATGTATGCATGCATGATTCCATGACCCTTGTCACCTGCTATCTACTGTATCTGATGTATGCATGCATGATTTCATGACCTTTCTCACCTGCTATCTACTGTATCTGATGTATGCATGCATGATTCCCTGACCCTTCTCACCTGCTATCTCTACTGCATCTGGTGTATGCATGCATGATTCAATGACCCCTCTCATCTGCTATCTGTACTGTATCTGATGCATGCATGCATGATTCCATGACCCTTCTCACCTGCTATCTGAACTGTATCTGATGTATGCATGCATGATTCCACGACCCTTCTAACCTGCTATCTCTACTGTATCTGATGTATGCATGCATGATTCCATGACCCTTCTCACCTGCTATCTCTGCTGTATCTGATGTATGCATGCATGATTCCATGACCCTTCTCACCTGCTATCTCTACTGTATCTGATGTATGCATGCATGATTCCTGGACCTTTCTAACCTGCTATCTCTACTGTATCTGATGTATGCATGCATGATTCCATGACCCTTATCACCTGCTATCTCTACTGTATCTGATGTATGCATGCATGATTCCACGACCCTTCTAACCTGCTATCTCTACTCTATCTGATGTATGCATGCATGATTCCATGACCCTTCTAACCTGCTATCTACTGTATCTGATGTATGCATGCATGATTCCATGACCCTTCTCACCTGCTATCTCTACTGTATGTGATGTATGCATGCATGATTCCGAGACTACTCTCGTCTGCTATGTGTATTGTATCTGATGTATGCATGCATGATTCCACGACCCTTCTCACCTGCTATCTCTACTGCATCTGATGTATGCATGCATGATTCCGAGACTACTCTCATCTGCTATCTGTATTGTATCTGATGTATGCATGCATGATTCCACGACCCTTCTCACCTGCTATCTCTAATGTATCTGATGTATGCATGCATGATTCCATGACCCTTCTCACATGCTATCTCTACTGTATCTGATGTATGCATGCATGATTCCACGACCCTTCTAGCCTGCTATCTCTACTGTATCTGATGTATGTATGCATAATTCCATGACCCTTCTTACCTGCTATCTCTACTGTATCTGATGTATGCATGCATGATTCCATGACCCTTCTCACCTGCTATCTACTGTATCTGATGTATGCATGCATGATTCCATGGCCCTTCTTATCTGCTATCTCTACTGTATCTGATGTATGCATGCATGATTCCATGATCCTTCTCACCTGCTATCTACTGTATCTGATGTGTGCATGCATGATTCCATGACCCTTCTCACCTGCTATCTACTCTATCTGATGTATGCATGCATGATTCCATGACCCTTCTCACCTGCTATCTACTGTATCTGATGTATGCATGCATGATTCCACGACCCTTCTCCTCTGCTATCTCTACTGCATCTGATGTATGCATGCATGATTCAATGACCCCTCTCATCTGCTATCTGTACTGTATCTGATGCATGCATGCATGATTCCATGACCCTTCTCACCTGCTATCTGAACTGTATCTGATGTATGCATGCATGATTCCACGACCCTTCTAACCTGCTATCTCTACTGCATCTGGTGTATGCATGCATGATTCCATGACCCCTCTCATCTGCTATCTGTACTGTATCTGATGTATGCATGCATGATTCCATGACCCTTCTCACCTGCTGTCTCTACCTTATCTGATGTATGCATGCATGATTCCATGACCCCTCTCACCTGCTATCTCTACTGTATCTGATGTATGCATGTATGATTCCATGATCCTTCTCACCTGCTATCTCTACTGTATCTGATGTATGCATGCATAATTTCATGACCCTTCTACCCTTCTACTGTATCTGATGTATGCATACATCATTCCATGACCCTTCTTACCTAGTGTCTCTACTGTATCTGATGTATGCGTGCATGATTCCATGACCCTTCTCACCTGCTATCTACTGTATCTGATGTATTCATGCATGATTCCATGACCCTTCTCACCTGCTATCTCTACTGTATCTGATGTATGCATGCATGCTTCTATGACCCTTCTCACCTGCTATCTACTGTATCTGATTTATGCATAAATGATTCCATGACCCTTCTTACCTGCTTTCTCTACTGTATTTGATGTATGCATGCATGATTATATGACCCTTCTCACCTGCTATCTACTGTATCTGATGCATGCATGTTTGATTCCATGACCCTTCTCACCTGCTATCTACTGTATCTGATGTATGCATGCATGATTCCATGACCCTTCTCAACTGCTATCTACTGTATCTGATGTATGCATGCATGATTCCGAGACTACTCTCATCTGCTATCTGTATTGTATCTGATGTATGCATGCATGATTCCACGACTCTTCTCACCTGCTATCTCTACTGTATCTGATGTATGCATGCATGATTCCATGACCCTTCTCACCTGCTATCTCTACTGTATCTGATGTATGCATGCATGATTCCACGACCCTTCTAACCTGCTATCTCTACTGTATCTGATGTATGTATGCATAATTCCATGACCCTTCTTACCTGCTATCTCTACTGTATCTGATGTATGCATGCATGATTCCATGACCCTTCTCACCTGCTATCTACTGTATCTGATGTATGCATGCATGATTCCATGGCCCTTCTTATCTGCTATCTCTACTGTATCTGATGTATGCATGCATGATTCCATGATCCTTCTCACCTGCTATCTACTGTATCTGATGTGTGCATGCATGATTCCATGACCCTTCTCACCTGCTATCTACTCTATCTGATGTATGCATGCATGATTCCATGACCCTTCTCACCTGCTATCTACTGTATCTGATGTATGCATGCATGATTCCACGACCCTTCTCCTCTGCTATCTCTACTGCATCTGATGTATGCATGCATGATTCAATGACCCCTCTCATCTGCTATCTGTACTGTATCTGATGCATGCATGCATGATTCCATGACCCTTCTCACCTGCTATCTGAACTGTATCTGATGTATGCATGCATGATTCCACGACCCTTCTAACCTGCTATCTCTACTGTATCTGATGTATGCATGCATGATTCCATGACCCTTCTCACCTGCTATCTCTGCTGTATCTGATGTATGCATGCATGATTCCATGACCCTTCTCACCTGCTATCTCTACTGTATCTGATGTATGCATGCATGATTCCTGGACCTTTCTAACCTGCTATCTCTACTGTATCTGATGTATGCATGCATGATTCCATGACCCTTATCACCTGCTATCTCTACTGTATCTGATGTATGCATGCATGATTCCACGACCCTTCTAACCTGCTATCTCTACTCTATCTGATGTATGCATGCATGATTCCATGACCCTTCTAACCTGCTATCTACTGTATCTGATGTATGCATGCATGATTCCATGACCCTTCTCACCTGCTATCTCTACTGTATGTGATGTATGCATGCATGATTCCGAGACTACTCTCGTCTGCTATGTGTATTGTATCTGATGTATGCATGCATGATTCCACGACCCTTCTCACCTGCTATCTCTACTGTATCTGATGTATGCATGCATGATTCCATGACCCTTCTCACCTGCTATCTCCACTGTATGTGATGTATGCATGCATGATTCCAAAACCCTTCTCACCTGCTACCTGTACTGTATCTGATGAATGTATGCATGATTCCATGACCCTTCTTACCTGCTATCTCTACTGTATATGATGTATGCATGCATGATTCCATGACCCTTCTCACCTGCTATCTCTACTGTATGTGATGTATGCATGCATGATTCCGAGACTACTCTCGTCTGCTATGTGTATTGTATCTGATGTATGCATGCATGATTCCACGACCCTTCTCACCTGCTATCTCTACTGTATCTGATGTATGCATGCATGATTCCATGACCCTTCTCACCTGCTATCTCCACTGTATGTGATGTATGCATGCATGATTCCAAAACCCTTCTCACCTGCTACCTGTACTGTATCTGATGAATGTATGCATGATTACATGACCCTTCTTACCTGCTATCTCTACTGTATATGATGTATGCATGCATGATTCCATGACCCTTCTCACCTGCTATCTACTGTATCTGATGTATGCATGCATGATTCCATGACCCTTGTCACCTGCTATCTACTGTATCTGATGTATGCATGCATGATTTCATGACCTTTCTCACCTGCTATCTACTGTATCTGATGTATGCATGCATGATTCCCTGACCCTTCTCACCTGCTATCTCTACTGCATCTGGTGTATGCATGCATGATTCAATGACCCCTCTCATCTGCTATCTGTACTGTATCTGATGCATGCATGCATGATTCCATGACCCTTCTCACCTGCTATCTGAACTGTATCTGATGTATGCATGCATGATTCCACGACCCTTCTAACCTGCTATCTCTACTGTATCTGATGTATGCATGCATGATTCCATGACCCTTCTCACCTGCTATCTCTGCTGTATCTGATGTATGCATGCATGATTCCATGACCCTTCTCACCTGCTATCTCTACTGTATCTGATGTATGCATGCATGATTCCTGGACCTTTCTAACCTGCTATCTCTACTGTATCTGATGTATGCATGCATGATTCCATGACCCTTATCACCTGCTATCTCTACTGTATCTGATGTATGCATGCATGATTCCACGACCCTTCTAACCTGCTATCTCTACTCTATCTGATGTATGCATGCATGATTCCATGACCCTTCTAACCTGCTATCTACTGTATCTGATGTATGCATGCATGATTCCATGACCCTTCTCACCTGCTATCTCTACTGTATGTGATGTATGCATGCATGATTCCGAGACTACTCTCGTCTGCTATGTGTATTGTATCTGATGTATGCATGCATGATTCCACGACCCTTCTCACCTGCTATCTCTACTGTATCTGATGTATGCATGCATGATTCCATGACCCTTCTCACCTGCTATCTCCACTGTATGTGATGTATGCATGCATGATTCCAAAACCCTTCTCACCTGCTACCTGTACTGTATCTGATGAATGTATGCATGATTCCATGACCCTTCTTACCTGCTATCTCTACTGTATATGATGTATGCATGCATGATTCCATGACCCTTCTCACCTGCTATCTCTACTGTATGTGATGTATGCATGCATGATTCCGAGACTACTCTCGTCTGCTATGTGTATTGTATCTGATGTATGCATGCATGATTCCACGACCCTTCTCACCTGCTATCTCTACTGTATCTGATGTATGCATGCATGATTCCATGACCCTTCTCACCTGCTATCTCCACTGTATGTGATGTATGCATGCATGATTCCAAAACCCTTCTCACCTGCTACCTGTACTGTATCTGATGAATGTATGCATGATTCCATGACCCTTCTTACCTGCTATCTCTACTGTATATGATGTATGCATGCATGATTCCATGACCCTTCTCACCTGCTATCTACTGTATCTGATGTATGCATGCATGATTCCATGACCCTTGTCACCTGCTATCTACTGTATCTGATGTATGCATGCATGATTTCATGACCTTTCTCACCTGCTATCTACTGTATCTGATGTATGCATGCATGATTCCCTGACCCTTCTCACCTGCTATCTCTACTGCATCTGGTGTATGCATGCATGATTCAATGACCCCTCTCATCTGCTATCTGTACTGTATCTGATGCATGCATGCATGATTCCATGACCCTTCTCACCTGCTATCTGAACTGTATCTGATGTATGCATGCATGATTCCACGACCCTTCTAACCTGCTATCTCTACTGTATCTGATGTATGCATGCATGATTCCATGACCCTTCTCACCTGCTATCTCTGCTGTATCTGATGTATGCATGCATGATTCCATGACCCTTCTCACCTGCTATCTCTACTGTATCTGATGTATGCATGCATGATTCCTGGACCTTTCTAACCTGCTATCTCTACTGTATCTGATGTATGCATGCATGATTCCATGACCCTTATCACCTGCTATCTCTACTGTATCTGATGTATGCATGCATGATTCCACGACCCTTCTAACCTGCTATCTCTACTCTATCTGATGTATGCATGCATGATTCCATGACCCTTCTAACCTGCTATCTACTGTATCTGATGTATGCATGCATGATTCCATGACCCTTCTCACCTGCTATCTCTACTGTATGTGATGTATGCATGCATGATTCCGAGACTACTCTCGTCTGCTATGTGTATTGTATCTGATGTATGCATGCATGATTCCACGACCCTTCTCACCTGCTATCTCTACTGTATCTGATGTATGCATGCATGATTCCATGACCCTTCTCACCTGCTATCTCCACTGTATGTGATGTATGCATGCATGATTCCAAAACCCTTCTCACCTGCTACCTGTACTGTATCTGATGAATGTATGCATGATTCCATGACCCTTCTTACCTGCTATCTCTACTGTATATGATGTATGCATGCATGATTCCATGACCCTTCTCACCTGCTATCTCTACTGTATGTGATGTATGCATGCATGATTCCGAGACTACTCTCGTCTGCTATGTGTATTGTATCTGATGTATGCATGCATGATTCCACGACCCTTCTCACCTGCTATCTCTACTGTATCTGATGTATGCATGCATGATTCCATGACCCTTCTCACCTGCTATCTCCACTGTATGTGATGTATGCATGCATGATTCCAAAACCCTTCTCACCTGCTACCTGTACTGTATCTGATGAATGTATGCATGATTCCATGACCCTTCTTACCTGCTATCTCTACTGTATATGATGTATGCATGCATGATTCCATGACCCTTCTCACCTGCTATCTACTGTATCTGATGTATGCATGCATGATTCCATGACCCTTGTCACCTGCTATCTACTGTATCTGATGTATGCATGCATGATTTCATGACCTTTCTCACCTGCTATCTACTGTATCTGATGTATGCATGCATGATTCCCTGACCCTTCTCACCTGCTATCTCTACTGCATCTGGTGTATGCATGCATGATTCCATGACCCCTCTCATCTGCTATCTGTACTGTATCTGATGTATGCATGCATGATTCCACGACCCTTCTAACCTGCTATCTCTACTGTATCTAGGCTCTCTCTGGACTTTGCTAGGTAATAGTAAATTTACTAATCAAGAAAAAAAAGTATTAGTAAACTTTGTCTGGAAACTGTGGAGCATTTTCCCGCAACCGAGCACAACGGGGAAGAGAGAAGGAGAGGAAGGTGTCCCCTCTGTCGTCCGCCGAAAACAAGAACAGCATGCTGAAAATGGTGCTTGCTGGTGCAACCTGAGCTCTAATTTTGTGTGTAATTTTATAACATCAACTTAGGCAGTCTGCTCCACAAAATGTACCAATTATGATGGTACAACAAAATATGCAATGTAGACACCAAAACCTTTATTTGAATAACTCAGTATTAATTAAACATATTCATGATAAGCTCACATTGTTAACAGTGGGGAAAATAGTCATCATTCAAAAGTTCACTTTTTAAGTTCACTGCCTAGAACACAAGTCATCCTGTGAATAAATTTTCACGGGAAATTTCTCAGAAAAAACTCTATGCAATCAATATTATTATGAAGTAATCTCCCGTGCTCGCTCATCATGCAAACCCGCATGTTGACGTTTATGACGACACAAAATGACTATTTATTTTCATCGAAATTTCTGAATTAAAGTGAAAACGTAACTAAAGTAACTTTCGGTCTTGTAACTCGATCTCAATGCTAAGAATGCCCGGTAAGAATGTTACACAAATTATAGTATTTTTCGATCGATTCGCATTGTCTCATCTTCCATTAGCTGTGGAATCATAGCCCTATGTTGCCGACCGCATTATTTACGTGACAGACACTGGCCGGCCCATGTTCGACATACAACAACAAAAATAAAAACAAGACGTTCTAATGAAATTGGTAGGGCAAAATTAGATTGTATGTCGCACCAAAGAGCTACGGAACCGCAGCTAACCTTCCATTATTTCTGAAATCGTGCTGTAGTACGATCAACTTTCTGTTTCTTGGTGCTGTCAGGGTTAGGACACCCACGGGTTTCTGGTTCTGAACACGATTTAGCGGTTTCTCCATCTCGTCGTGAAAAATACTCGTTGAGCAGTTGTCTGCTCCGTTTTGACGTAGCCTCCATTTTCAATAAATAAACAAATCACGTGTTTTGATAAGGGCGACATGAAACCGTCCCATACTGAGAGTAAAGTCGCGGGGTATCTTGAAACACATGTCGACTAAACTACGCATGTGCGATGACACCAAAATAACTTTAGAGTGGAAAAATACAGTTCCGTGTTGATCGCGATCACCTTGTAGCAATTGTTGCAATCTTAGAAGTAACAGGACATTGTTTAACTTTAAAATGGCAATCACTCAAACCGTAACACGCGTGATGATCACAGTCAGGCAGTCGAGTCTTGAAAATTAAATGAGGGCGATTTGCGAGGGTATTTTATACAAAATGTGTTCGTAAATCCTACTAATAGATATTTATTTTGTTCGTAAATCTTGTCCAAATTTCGTAATTTACGACATTTGCGAGCGACAGCGAGAGCACAGTGTATCTGATGTATGCATGCATGATTCCATGACCCTTCTCACCTGCTGTCTCTACCTTATCTGATGTATGCATGCATGATTCCATGACCCCTCTCACCTGCTATCTCTACTGTATCTGATGTATGCATGTATGATTCCATGATTCTTCTCACCTGCTATCTCTACTGCATCTGGTGTATGCATGCATGATTCCATGACCCCTCTCATCTGCTATCTGTACTGTATCTGATGTATGCATACATCATTCCATGACCCTTCTTACCTGGTGTCTCTACTGTATCTGATGTATGCGTGCATGATTCCATGACCCTTCTCACCTGCTATCTACTGTATCTGATGTATTCATGCATGATTCCATGACCCTTCTCACCTGCTATCTCTACTGTATCTGATTTATGCATAAATGATTCCATGACCCTTCTTACCTGCTATCTCTACTGTATCTGATGTATGCATGCATGATTCCATGACCCTTCTCACCTGCTATCTACTGTATCTGATGTATGCATGTTTGATTCCATGACCCTTCTCACCTGCTATCTACTGTATCTGATGTATGCATGTATGATTCCATGACCCTTCTCACCTGCTATCTACTGTATCTGATGTACGCATGCATGATTCCCCAACCATTCTCACCTGCTATCTCTACTGCATCTGATGTATGCATGCATGATTCCGAGACTACTCTCATCTGCTATCTGTATTGTATCTGATGTATGCATGCATGATTCCACGACCCTTCTCACCTGCTATCTCTACTGTATCTGATGTATGCATGCATGATTCCATGACCCTTCTCACCTGCTATCTCTACTGTATCTGATGTATGCATGCATGATTCCACGACCCTTCTAACCTGCTATCTCTACTGTATCTGATGTATGCATGCATGATTCCTGGACCCTTCTAACCTGCTATCTCTACTGTATCTGATGTATGCATGCATGATTCCATGACCCTTATCACCTGCTATCTCTACTGTATCTGATGTATGCATGCATGATTCCACGACCCTTCTAACCTGCTATCTCTACTCTATCTGATGTATGCATGCATGATTCCATGACCCTTCTAACCTGCTATCTACTGTATCTGATGTATGCATGCATGATTCCATGACCCTTCTCACCTGCTATCTCTACTGTATGTGATGTATGCATGCATGATTCCGAGACTACTCTCATCTGCTATCTGTATTGTATCTGATGTATACATGCATGATTCCACGACCCTTCTCACCTGCTATCTCTACTGTATCTGATGTATGCATGCATGATTCCATGACCCTTCTCACCTGCTATCTCTACTGTATCTGATGTATGCATGCATGATTCCACGACCCTTCTAACCTGCTATCTCTACTGTATCTGATGTATGTATGCATAATTCCATGACCCTTCTTACCTGCTATCTCTTCTGTATCTGATGTATGCATGCATGATTCCATGACCCTTCTCACCTGCTATCTACTGTATCTGATGTATGCATGTATGATTCCATGGCCCTTCTTATCTGCTATCTCTACTGTATCTGATGTATGCATGCATGATTCCACGACCCTTCTCACCTGCTATCTACTGTATCTGATGTATGCATGCATGATTTCATGACCCTTCTCAACTGCTATCTACTGTATCTGATGTACGCATGCATGATTCCCCAACCATTCTCACCTGCTATCTCTACTGCATCTGATGTATGCATGCATGATTCCGAGACTACTCTCATCTGCTATCTGTATTGTATCTGATGTATGCATGCATGATTCCACGACCCTTCTCACCTGCTATCTCTACTGTATCTGATGTATGCATGCATGATTCCATGACCCTTCTCACCTGCTATCTCTACTGTATCTGATGTATGCATGCATGATTCCACGACCCTTCTAACCTGCTATCTCTACTGTATCTGATGTATGTATGCATAATTCCATGACCCTTCTTACCTGCTATCTCTACTGTATCTGATGTATGCATGCATGATTCCATGACCCTTCTCACCTGATATCTACTGTATCTGATGTATGCATGCATGATTCCATGGCCCTTCTTATCTGCTATCTCTACTGTATCTGATGTATGCATGCATGATTCCATGATCCTTCTCACCTGCTATCTACTGTATCTGATGTATGCATGCATGATTCCATGACCCTTCTCACCTGCTATCTACTCTATCCGATGTATGCATGCATGATTCCATGACCCTTCTCACCTGCTATCTACTGTATCTGATGTATGCATGCATGATTCCACGACCCTTCTCCTCTGCTATCTCTACTGCATCTGATGTATGCATGCATGATTCCATGACCCCTCTCATCTGCTATCTGTACTGTATCTGATGTATGCATGCATGATTCCATGACCCTTCTCACCTGCTATCTGAACTGTATCTGATGTATGCATGCATGATTCCACGACCCTTCTAACCTGCTATCTCTACTGTATCTGATGTATGCATGCATGATTCCATGACCCTTCTCACCTGCTATCTCTACTGTATCTGATGTATGCATGCATGATTCCATGACCCTTCTCACCTGCTATCTCTACTGTATCTGATGTATGCATGCATGATTCCTGGACCCTTCTAACCTGCTATCTCTACTGTATCTGATGTATGCATGCATGATTCCATGACCCTTATCACCTGCTATCTCTACTGTATCTGATGTATGCATGCATGATTCCACGACCCTTCTAACCTGCTATCTCTACTCTATCTGATGTATGCATGCATGATTCCATGACCCTTCTAACCTGCTATCTACTGTATCTGATGTATGCATGCATGATTCCATGACCCTTCTCACCTGCTATCTCTACTGTATGTGATGTATGCATGCATGATTCCGAGACTACTCTCATCTGCTATCTGTATTGTATCTGATGTATGCATGCATGATTCCACGACCCTTCTCACCTGCTATCTCTACTGTATCTGATGTATGCATGCATGATTCCATGACCCTTCTCACCTGCTATCTCTACTGTATCTGATGTATGCATGCATGATTCCACGACCCTTCTAACCTGCTATCTCTACTGTATCTGATGTATGTATGCATAATTCCATGACCCTTCTTACCTGCTATCTCTTCTGTATCTGATGTATGCATGCATGATTCCATGACCCTTCTCACCTGCTATCTACTGTATCTGATGTATGCATGTATGATTCCATGGCCCTTTTTATCTGCTATCTCTACTGTATCTGATGTATGCATGCATGATTCCATGATCCTTCTCACCTGCTATCTACTGTATCTGATGTATGCATGCATGATTCCATGACCCTTCTCACCTGCTATCTACTCTATCTGATGTATGCATGCATGATTCCATGACCCTTCTCACCTGCTATCTACTGTATCTGATGTATGCATGCATGATTCCACGACCCTTCTCCTCTGCTATCTCTACTGCATCTGATGTATGCATGCATGATTCCATGACCCCTCTCATCTGCTATCTGTACTGTATCTGATGTATGCATGCATGATTCCATGACCCTTCTCACCTGCTATCTGAACTGTATCTGATGTATGCATGCATGATTCCACGACCCTTCTAACCTGCTATCTCTACTGTATCTGATGTATGCATGCATGATTCCATGACCCTTCTCACCTGCTATCTCTACTGTATCTGATGTATGCATGCATGATTCCATGACCCTTCTCACCTGCTATCTCTACTGTATCTGATGTATGCATGCATGATTCCTGGACCCTTCTAACCTGCTATCTCTACTGTATCTGATGTATGCATGCATGATTCCATGACCCTTATCACCTGCTATCTCTACTGTATCTGATGTATGCATGCATGATTCCACGACCCTTCTAACCTGCTATCTCTACTCTATCTGATGTATGCATGCATGATTCCATGACCCTTCTAACCTGCTATCTACTGTATCTGATGTATGCATGCGTGATTCCATGACCCGTCTCACCTGCTATCTCTACTGTATGTGATGTATGCATGAATGATTCCATGACCCTTCTCACCTGCTATCTCTACTGTATCTGATGTATGCATGCCTGATTCCATGACCCTTCTCACCTGCAGTCTCTACTGTATCTGATGTGTGCATGCATGATTCCATGACCCTTCTCACCTGCTGTCTCTACTGTATCTGATGTATGCATACATGATTCCATGACCCTTTTTACCTGCTGTCTCTACTGTATCTGATGTATGCATGCATGATTCCATGACCCTTCTCACCTGCTATCTCTACTGTATCTGATGTATGCATGCATGATTCCATGACCCTTCTTACCTGCTATCTCTACTGTATCTGATGTATGCATGCATGATTCCATGACCCTTCTTACCTGCTCTCTCTACTGTCTGTGATGTATGCAAGCATGATTCCATGACCCTTCTCACCTGCTATCTCTACTGTATCTGATGTAAGTGTGTCGAATTTGTGTCCCTGACAAAAAGTAAATTGAAGTTGTCCTGTGTGTCTTTGTGTTTACTCCAACACATTTCAATGCTTGAGATCAATCATGGTTTAAAATTAGTTAAGGTGGCTATAACTTAAATCTGACGATGTGTGGTCGTGTTGTGAATGTCTTTTCAGAAATCTTCGATTCAAATACATGCATCTGATCTTCATAGATAATTGATATCCTGTATACATGCATTGTATATATCCCATTGAACATTGAACACAACATCACGTGACGACTGTATCACTTAAATACATCAGTCAGTCTTCGTTATGTATGATGCCTTCATCGAATGAAAAAAATAAACGTTTAAAAATTGTTTATAATCTAATTATATTACGTCATTTGAATCGCGTTATTCGATGTGAAAAAAATCATCTATATAAACGTATTTAAAACATATTTGAGAAAATTCAATTGTCTATAAAAGTAAAACTATTGTTTAAGGTTATTTGTGAAATCAAAGGACATATAGAATTCGAAAAGTGACCTCTGAGGTCGCCGTTAGTAGACACAAACCAACACCAGGGTGACACCATGCACTATTAGTAACAGTGACGGGAGTGTCTGTGATTGACTTAATGTTAACTTAAGTGTCTGTGATTGACTTAATGTTAACTGAAGTGTCTGTGATTGACTTAATGTTAACGGAAGTGTCTGTGATTGACTTAATTTTAACGGAAGTGTCTGTGATTGGCTTAATGTTAACGGAAGTGTCTTTGATTGGCATAATGTTAACGGAAGTGTCTATGATTGACTTAATGTTAACGGAAGTGTCTGTGATTGACTTAATGTTCTATGTGCTGAGTTATAATGTTATATTAATATTATAATATGTTTTTCGAGGGTAGTTGAATACAGTTACAGCTTGCGACGGTTGCTTCGGTCGCCGCTCCGCTAGCAACGACTTTTAGACTGAACTATTGAATGTACACGAGCTTATATCCCCGGGAAAGATCCCTAGTCTTGACAAGATGGAGAATTCTATTTCGAGTACATAGTTGACATCAAGAAGAGCAAGTTAACTGTCATGCTCTCATGACTGAAATAATTGGAAATTACAGAGCAACGCCACATGTTCTTACCCCCGGGGCAATAATGGGTCTCGTTTTTTGGATTTTAGGTACATGTATAAGTATCGGTCTTATTTCTTGTCAAGATAGGTATAAATATCGGTAATATTTTTTCCGATTTGGTATACTTATGTAAGTGACAGAGGTGTTTCTATGATCAAAAAACATATTTTAATAAATCAATATACAATGCAACTGTTGGCTTACATGTGCTTCTATTGGAGATGCTCTTCTAATTGAGCAAATACGGAAACTGTTTTATTTGGAATAAACAGTGATGACAGAAATGATACTTTGGTATAAATATGGGTATAGATTTTGACACTATCCAGGTATAAAAATGGTCACACTTTTGAGTACTCAGGGGCACCTCCCTACTCACCCTCAAGGGGGATCTTACCTGTAAATCAACAGCAGACCTTATAATAAATCAAAAACTGACTTTATCGCTAACTCAAACCACAGTCCCTCCCTGTTACAATCAAAACGCACAGTGAAAAAAAAATTGTCGTAGCAGTTGAATGATGACTGTGTGTAGAAAACGAGAAGGTGTATTTGTTCTTACAGACGTGGTTCATCTGAACCTGCATCAGATTCCTCGGGCAGATCTTACAATAAACGTTTCATACCGGTTGGACAAGCACATTACTAATCAACCGTTTGCAGGGTGACCCAAGTGTATTGCTTGCTCACCTGAATATTTGAAGGAATATTACCTTACATAGACTCTTATAAACAGTTATAGACAACTTTTAATTCGTTACAACTTGTTTTATGATCAGTTATTAGAGTTCAAGTTGATCTTGGTATTTTTCGTTAGGTCATAGTAGTTTCTATTTCTTTTTCGTAGAAGGAAACAATGTTATGTTTCATGTAAATGTTTTATTATTTTGTGTACTTATTAACTATACTTAAGTTACCATGACAACGGGACTCAAAGCACGGGCCATCTAGTTCGAGAATACACACACCGTTTATAATGTTCATCCAGCACTAGTACGTTGAGTGTCTGTGTCTTTCCTGGTAAATACACCACAGACACTCGGGCCAGCTACTTTTTAAAGTCGCCAACTCGTATAAGTGGCCCGGCACGAAAATAGATGATCGCGTGCCAACGGGTTAGCGTGAATTTCGCACAAGTCACGCAAGAACACTTTTCGAAATACGTTACGCGAACTGGAATAATATAATACACTAAGTATATGCAAATATTCAACAACGGCAGGTTAGAAATATCTCAGCAATTGACCAAAGAGTGATGCGACTCAACTTGTTGAAATGTCAACGAAAATCTCTTTTCAAAATGCAGTACATGGTATGCTTTCAATATACTGTAGAATACTTTATTTTAGCTGAAATTAATTTTCACTGAAAGGACTTTTTGGGTGTTTTGTATGGAATTTATTTTCACTGATTTTTGACGAGTTGAATGTAAAATATAGGAAAAAAGGTATATTCACTGGATTTTATTTTCACTGAATTATTCCTTCAGCGAAAATAGCGAAAATTAATTCCAAGCGAAAATAAAATATTTTACAGTAGTATAAATTATGTCACTTACTTGGAAGTAAATTTAGATTCAGCATTATCTTAAAAATTATTCAAAACTTAATAAAAGTATAACACCCATGATGGGTAATTTCTAAACAAAGACATTCTGTCTCGAAATCAATTTTAGTGACGATCTATAACGCTAATTTTACCACATAAATCATATTGTATAGATGGTATGTAAGCTTTGTAATGATAGAAAGGAGGATGTTTATCACTTTTTATTTCTTTGCAAATCAACTAACCACTTGAGAAGTAAATTCTATTCAGCACTGACCAATACAATAGTGGAAAGTGGTGGAGAATCAACTATTGTACATATAGTTTTTTTCAGGTGGAATTAATTTCAAATTTAATTTTCTCTTCAGTGATGCTTTATGGGTAATCAATAAGGATTTGGGAAATAATACATCAAACGAAATCCGAAACTTTCTCACCCGCCTATGAAAATTCAGAAACGATAAACTGAATGATTTACATGTATGAATGCTTTTTATAGATTGTTTTTTCTTTTCTTTTTCTTATCGTTGTTGACTTGTATGTTACTTTTTGCGCCGTTTCAAAGGCTAATAAAAAAAAAAAAAAAAAAAAAAAAAAAATAGATACTAGTATCGCTAGTAACCGCTTCATGCTATACAATTTTTTTTGTCTCATATTACGAATTGGACTTTTGGAATAAAGAACTCGGTGGTTATAATTTATTTCCGGGCCGAAATATTATTGTTGGGTAAAAATGCTTTCAAAATATCACATTTTATGCTGGAACTGATGTGTGCAGCGGCAAGTTTAGAAGGGGCACCATCAAAACCCGTAATTACTCACACAGGTACACCCCACAATGCAATGTGACGATGACATCACTGTAAAGGTGCGCCCCCACTGACTGAACATCCTGCAACCGCCCTTGGCGTGTGTGTTTTCTGTTCCACCCCGGGGGTTCGGCCATGTACCTTCTTCTTTGGTTCCATTTAGCGCATCGGATGTGAGTGTATATCGCCCGCTACAGTTCATTTTGACAGATGACGCCACGGCCTCACGGAGGTCACGTATATGGTATTGTTTAAGACGAACTTCCTGGTTGTGCTCAGCGCCCATCACGTGTATATTGCCTCATATGTGTCCTTTACCCGCCAAGAATCGGTTTAGAAGTAATGTATCTTTAACAACAATACACTAAGGAACTCGTACTGACACGTTTAGCTGATATTTGGTGATACATTCACAGCACAATCTGACAAAGTACAACCGGTAAACGAGTCGTTTATCGAGGATGGCAATACACTGATGATTCATGCATCGCAACAGTATCGTGACAGCAGACAACATGATCTTACGGGTACTGACTACGTTGATCGCTATACACAGCTTGACAGCAGGTGATGTACTCAAGATACCCCTTCGTAAAGCCCGTAACAGTGATAAGGACGTGAGAGCTTCGTCCAACCGTCTACCGGGCGTCGATGACACAGACAAGGACATTCGTGACATAGAAAACAATTTACGTGGCAAACCTGGGCAGGGTTATTACATAGAAATTGACATTGGCACTCCACCTCAAAAGGTACTGTTGTTTTCCAATATATTTTTTGACTAATTTAAGAAGAAGTCACTTCCTGATTTTTCATCGCTTTTTCTCTAAGAAATTGATAAAAAATCTGAAAAAATAATAATAATTAAAGGGGCGTTTTGTGTCGAAAATATCAAGTTTGTTTAGTCCTTTCGAATTTTACTTTCATTTAAATTACAAAACCGTATGTACAATAAATATAACAATATAGACGTTTGATAGATAAATATTTTATTTGGTGTTGTATGCATCACTGTGGTACAAAAATATAACATCTAGAAAACATAATATAAATAAATAGTTGTAGACAAATATTTTGATTTTGTTAATTATATTGTTTTACTTTGCTACACTGTTATTAATAAAACTATCAGCAATTAGTAACAAAAATTAAAGGGGAACCGCTCAATCCCATGGATTGCACCAAAGAATCATGGGACACTATTGTTTATGTTGTTTACAATGTTAATCTATCTTTTGTTATCCATTGTTATTTTAATCCAGAAAGTAAATTTGTTGTGAGATTAGGCTTAACTGGAAGGTTTCCCTTTAAACAATTTATCTTCAGTTAGTGTTTTTATGTTTCAATTGCAAACTGAGCGTTTTTGTACTTTAGCAGGTATAAACGTTATTGCTAACTTCATCTTTGGTTATCACAGAAGTCTTATTTCCTTCTCCATTTTGATATCTTAATTTCTTTCTTGGCAATGCATGAACTTTTATGAACTTATTCTGTGGTCATTATTTTTTATGAGTTCTAACTATGTTTCATGGATGTATAAAGTTGATTTGACATGTTTTATAGATATTCAATTTGTTTTCCTTGTTTTAAAAAAAAGGTTGATGTCCATATTTTACTAGTAAAGCATTGTTTTCACTGTGCCTTAAATTTACTAATACATGAATTCAGTTCTACCTAAATCGTTGAATTTCTGTTTTGGTGTTAATAAAATTTGCACATTTGTTCATTTCGACAGTGATCACATGACTTTCATAATTCCAGGCATCAATACATTTGTTGATTCACAATATTAGGATTACATCTTGTTTTGGTGGTAAAAGATTGTAAACATGCAAGAAAGATATTCACCTTTATTTATGCCTGCCATTCTGTTTTTTGACCAATGAAATATGGCATAACATTAATATTTGTTGTTATTGTTTGATGGAAATATATAATATTCTGTGTTGACCTTTTCCTATGATCTCATGTATAGATTGATCAAGCTAGTAAAACAAAGCTATGTCATTGTGTATTTGTAACAATGCTATCAACTATCCTGACATGACACTATGTGTGACCTACTTTTGTTTAACCATTGTTTACGTAGTTCAGAGTCCCTCTATCAGATAGAAAGACTATGCATAGTTTTATAATTAACTCAACATACAGAAATGTAGTAATTAGGCAAGTTATCTTTTTTCCAAAATAGGGGAAGTTTATTCTACTGACCTAAACACTGTAGTTTGGTATTTGAAGAAACTTTCAGGATGCTATTAGGACCTGCTGCGAACTAGTTTCAATTGGAAGGATGTTATGTCTATAAACCTAATGTATATACTATATTGGTTTCATTGTTTGATGTCTTGCAGTGTATTGCATATCAGTGATGTTTATTATTAAATTTTGAAGGGCTATGCTTGTCGTGCCACGCATACATGAAATATGAATCTCATATGAACAAAGATGGCGACTTGGATTGTTGCACAGATCAATAAGTGCAAGCCGAGATGTTACCAAGTTTTAACTTTTAATTTCTTTGGTGATTGAAAGGTATTGAAGGAGTCATCAACGGTAATTAATACACGTCACGCCCTGGTCAAAACTTGTACTCGCAAATTTCCATTGGAAGAGCGCATTGGATTGAGATAAAATCAATGTTTATCAAAACCAATGTTGCACATGTGCAGCTCTTCTACCACTGTCCTTTAAATGCAGAATTAGAAATGTGAAACTTTCTACACATTTAGAATGAAGTTTTTCCCCAGCTATCTATTAGTCTAACAAGTGATATGTAGGGGATATATATCGTTAAAAAACATTTGAAAAAGTCATCGTTACTGGTACTAGTCCTGCATTGCCTGGTCTGGTAAAAATCACACTGCTACAAAATGTAGGATTTGATGAAAAAGTTTTTAACTCAATTATCTAAGATGCATATTGTCTACATGTTTATTATAAGCAAGTGAGTTGATAGTCTGTTGTCTGAATACAAATTAACTGCCCTGGTTACTCATAGCAATGACATTCTATTAATAGATTTGAACATGAATAGCTGACAAGATACCAACAAATGCACAATTCGTGTCTAGAACATAACTTTCCCTAACAAGCGTTGTCACTCGTAGTATTATGACCATCTTTCATTATTCTTTACTTGTGAGTAAACTGTGGGATTTTCCATAAATACTGAGTACCTTCATGCACCCAATGGGCCATTCCAGTTTATATCTGCACCCCCCTGTTGATGTGGTCGGATTCCCAGCACTGTATGATGGGGAAAATACCCCGGAATTCCAACTGTATATGGAGAAACAGAATCTGGAAATCCAGACGAGTATGGAAAAAAAATCCTGGAAATCCAGGCAGTTATGGTAACAAAATTGGGCCAGTATGAAATAGTTATTACTGAAATTAAATAAGGATGGTGGCACGAATGAGCTCATCAACCCCGTAAATCAGGACTAGTTTGGATTTCCATAATTATCAAATATAAAATTTTGAACTTGGTAAATTAGCATATGATGAGAGTTATATTTGGAAATCCTACTCTGTATGGTGGCACAATGGAACTCATCAACACCATAAGTAGGAACTATAGTTTTGGATTTCCATTATTGTATGGTGAATGGTGATTTGAAAATAAAACTTTGTATGACTTATACACCCATGGAAATTATACCCTGTATGAAGTAAACACGCAAGCTCATCAACAGGGGGGTGCAGATATAAACTGGAATGGCCCAATAACAATATACCTTGTGTTCATTGTATTGAGCGGTCAGTGATCTTTATGTTTGTTGTAATTTGTGGTCATCTATTGTGTTTCAGATAAATAAGTACTAGTAGTTTGGGGGGTCAAAGGTTGTTGTGTAAGTGAAAGTAAAGTAGGGATATTGATTAGTTCTGGTGCTTAAGGTAATTCTACTAAATTCTACGAAACCAAGCACACTTATAGGCCTAAAGGTCTGGTTTTTTTTTCATGGTTGTGTCTGACTACATGCCCCTTATTACAACAGATACTATTGATATGTTCCTTTTGAAGCTGATCTCTCTCTTTTAATCTCATATGAGTTATTGATTTCTATAAATTCTTGTTCCGTGTGGCCGCAATAAGCATGTCAGTGTCATCAACTCCCATATACTTTATACTCCGCTTTTGATTTTGTTGACCGGAGCTTATCATTTGAGTGATTGTCTGTTATTGTCCGTTGACTTCTTCATACAAAACTAAAAGTCTGATTGCTTTGGTGTATGTGTACTAGGATAAACCTTTCTTAGATTTGTTCTTTTTGTGATGATATTTTCAATTCTCTAATTTAGAAGTAAGTAAATATTTTTGTAATTTTTGTTAAAAAGTGATATTTTGCAGTAACACAAGTCTTATATTAATTATCTCTATAGACATACATTTTAATAAGTCAAAAGTATACTCTGTTTATTTCATTCATATGTGATTGTGTTGTTGTGTATATGAATATTTATCTCCCAGTTAATCTTATAGGCAATGCGACTATGTCACTACGTCAACTAAATTTTTAATTTACTCAATTAATATTATCAAATTGAAAGAAAATCACAAATGACTACAACTAAAGGAATAATGTATCGTTATTTAGTGAATTCTGGTCACAATCAGAATCAATATTTAATTATCACAGACCAGTACATTGGTAATCCTATTTAATCTCAAGGATATATCACGTCAACACTGAATGTGTTTCTGTGGATGGCTGTATAAACATTTTTCATTCACTTTCTTAGTGAATATTTTTTTTGCAAGAATTTTTTTAAATTCATATTTTTTAATCCACCAGTACTACATGTATAACACTATCCTCAGGGGCGGAGCTACGTCGTAAGACGTTCCACGTTGCTAAGACGCGCACCACTGTACCACGTATTTCTATGGGCTCTGAGTGCGCTACTGAGGAACGCAAAGCGAAGAGCTGGTGAAAACTCGAGAAAACAACAGGAACTCAACTAAGAAGTAATCCTGAACAATCAAATTTATATGCATTACACAAGCAGAGGTAATCTTGTTACACTGTTCACCCATCAACAACCATCCCAAAGTACCGTTTTCTGAGAGTTTTCGGCCTTTGTTTTCACCGTGATGGTTTCCATGTGGTGAAAATGCTCGGATGTCCACCCACGAGAATAGCCATATTGGATAAGATAGTGTGTGAGTCACACCATTGCATAGAATGAACTCTGAGTCTAATATGGCACACTGAGTGGAGTTAGGATATACATGTACCACTAGTATGTGTTGAGTATTTTACTCAATGGTGCATGATATCACACATTTTGGCTTGTTTTATACTGGCTGGTTCTTAGTGTAAAATGCTGTACGTCTGATCATATATGTGATCTCTCTACAGTCATGCACATTTTAGTAGATCATAAAAAATTTCTTTAAGCGAAATGAATTACTGTAGTTCCCTTATACTTTTATTTCAACTTTACGTCTCCTGGAACACTGTGATGATTTTTTATTGTAGAATTTAAGGTATAGATGAAAAGGTCAACATTCATGCATATAGTAGCCAATCAGCATTGTTGTTACATCAGGTGGCATTCACAGTAGCCAATCAGCATTGCTGTTACATCAGCTGGGAAAACAATGGAATTTATCCATCCATAAAAATCTGTACAGACATGCTTGTCACTTTTATTTTCTGGACAATGTGCGTCATATTTACGTCAAACTGGAAAACTCTTTTATAGGGACACTTCAACAATGTAAAATGTGATTGAAATGTCGTCACTGTCGCCTGATATTACTTTGCTGGTATTTTTGAGTTGATGTTTTTCATACTATCTTCGTACATACGGGTACTATCCTGTTATGTCATATTCTTGTGATAAGTATCTTACTGCATTTGTACTATTTGTACTCTTACCCATCCTAAGACCATCTGACGTGTTTGTAACTTATGACTTCTAAATCTGTGATATTGGGATTATCTTGGATTGACTTTTCATCTAGTGATGCATACCAAGTGATTTGTGACTTGAATAGTCCACTTCTAGTAAAATTACGAGACATTTTATGTTAGTCTTGGGTGAATGTTTGGATGAATGACTGAGTGGATGGATAGATAGATGAATGAGTAGACAGCAGATGGATGAACTTAATTGTTATTTTAATTATGGACTTTTTAAAAGTACTGTAAAATCTGTATTAGAAGCTGCGGCTTCTATTAAAATGGTACAATGCAACAGAGGGGATGCAGCTTCTATTAGAGCATCTACACTTATGAGAAATGATGAATTTTTGATTTACAATTATTCAAAAAGAATGGGTGCGACTTCTATTAGAGATGCTCCTTCCAATACAGATTTTACGGTAATACTGGGAGATGAAAGTGATATCAACAATCCATCATAAAAAATGGGCTTTTCATTAATGAAAGTCTCCCACTACAGTTATGGTATGATAAACTAAAAATAAAACACCAATATAATTAATAATTTTGATTTATTTCAATCCAAAAACATGTATGTGTAACTTGGCAGTTGTAGAAGTTTCTGGCGTAAGACGTTGAAAAAAAAAGAAGCTGTCAGTCTTCAACATCAATACAGAGATCAGATCCATTGACATGTAGACTCTGTATGAAAATACACAGAATGTTTTAGCAGTTATTTCAGAATGACTGCATTCAAGACTGACAGAGATTGCATTTTAAGGTCAATAGAATTCCATCTTAGGTGTATATTTTCTAGTTTTGTTCGGAACTGTACAAATTATTTTTAAATTACTGGAACTGTAATTCTGAGCATCTCTCTCAAAACAGCAATGACGATACAAAACTAGGTTATGGATTCAGTTGGTGATTGTAATTTGTGTTTTGATAACTACATTGTGTGGAATGCAAAGCAATTCATAGGAGACTGTTTAAAATTGTTTTTTCTAAATCGTGTTGACAGAGGTGATTTTCATTAGCTCTGCTGTTGACTTTGTTGAGTGGAGTTTACTATATGAGTGATTATCCGTCGTCTTCGTTTGCCTTCCACATCAACTTTTTACTTTTTCGACTTCTTCTTCAAACTAATTACTTTGATACTTGGTGTATATGTAGCTTGGATAGACCTCTCTTAGATTTGTTTATTTCTTGATGATATTTGTTAATCTCTAATTTTTATGAATGTTTTTGTCATTTTTGGTAAAAAGTGATATTTTTGACTTCTTGTTGAAAATAGCAAATCCAATTGCTTTGATAATATACATATGATACCTCTGGTAGAACTCTCTCAGATTTGTTCATTTTCTAATGATATCTTCAGTTCTTTAATTGAAATGTGCATTGCTAACAGCAGAACTATCTCAGCTGAGAGGCTGCTTGCTGGCCAATTGTTTCCATAATCCTGAAAAAACAACTGTTACAACATTTTCTCATTCATTTTTTTTGAGCCCAAAAGTTGCAATGTTCTTTATTGTGCTCAATGTTAGTATCGGAAAATATTATTTCTGCTGATTTACCTTTTATTTGTGTTATTCATATATGGGACTAATTTCTAAACATGAAAAACTGTGGTATATGATGTATTTTACTATGGCCTGCATAATTAAAAACATGGCCTCGCCCAATCAGAAAAAAGAATTGCTGGTTTAGTATAATTCATATTTTAATATTTTCCCTTGCTTAATGGATATTGTATACATATGTAGTTCTGCAAGGACAGTATTTGAAGATAATGATTTACAATATTTAGAAATCATCATGCTGAGAAAAATATAGTCTCGTTAGTCAATCCCGTTCAACATAATGAGATCTATTTGGTTTCCTTAAAGAAAACAGATTTGATTTTGTCACTACGAGTGGATTTCATAAACATTGTGAGAAGCTGTGATTAAATGTCAAATATTACCTGTGGTTCCAATCCTTTCATGCAATGCAACTTATCTAATGGAAAAACATACAGACTGTAATTCTGAATTTGTTGTCATGGAAACTAGACTTGTGATATGTACTTGTGGTATTCAACTGAATGATATTAATAGTTATAATTATAATAACATCCCTTGCTAAGATGAATGAAATGCTCAAAGATAACTATAGTGAAAAAAAATCATACATTTAATGGATCCACTAAACTTGTTTCACTATTAGCAAATGTCAATTTTTTTGGCAATTTACAACTATGAATATATTAATACTGATTGTTTAAAAATATATAATAATTACTTGAATATTAATTTGTCAAGATTTCCCTGAACATCTAGTTAGATTCGGGGACAGAGAAGAAATAGTGGAAGTCTCTTGTGAATATGAGGTTATTATGAGGATACAGCGAAAGTCAATGCAATGGCGTCTGAGTCCATACTTTGTGGTACCCTCGTAATAACCTTATTATTATACATCTTTTTCTTACAAGGACACATCATGGGAATGCCGAAATCAAAAATATTAGAACAGAATCAGCAAACTTCTTTCTGTGGAGCCCGATTAAACCCTGGTTGCAGCCATGTTTGTTTTTATTCCATATTTGGAATTCACATTTTCTAATATGGTAGGATGAAAATACCCCATAAAATACCGCAAAATTATGGCATGCTGTAACTTACAGTGACAGATGTATAATAATAAACTTTATTTTCAATTAACAGTGACAGTGACTACCTTTGTTATCCAGTAGGATGGTCTTAAAGGGCGGCAGTCGTCGTGTCGCGTCCTGTTCGATATGGAACTCATAGCAATGTATACAAGGCATGAAAAATACATTGTTTATTTACATGAAATTCGAACATGCGCTGCACGATAACCACCGCGCTTCAACACTTTAACAGACAGCCAACCATTCTGAATTTGAATAGTCACACCTCTATAATTTCTGCCAACATATCTTCACGAAGGGCTTGAACCCTTCTTGTGTCTGTATAATGTATGTAGGAAGGTTAGTCCTAATACCCATATTTTTACCAAACGCTTCAGCGTGGTATTAAGAGTTTGTTTTCAGGGGTGGGTGATACCAAGGTGGGAAATGGATGCACATATGGGGTTAATTCCTTGAATTGCAATATAGAGGGTTCAGGCTGAAATACAATATATAGTGTTTTCATGTTTCGTCTGATATTTCTGTGGTATTCTGCTGCTGTAAGTAATGCACGATTTGTTCCGAAATTCAGTATATTGTGTGTATTCCAGGGTTATTCGTTTTTTGCTGAAAACACCCCTATTTTTTAGTGGCAGAGTTTGAATAGTCTCACTCCCACTGGGAAATCTGCATTGTTGCTTGAATGTGAGTTAATTAAACACATTTTCCAGACCGGCGAAAGAGTATGCAACAGCCAATTTTAACAGCCTGTCACGTGATTTTAGTCTGAATGTCAACATGAAGAGGCTAGTCCATTTTACGCAGGAGTAATTGGGAGTAGAATATGTGAGGAATAGTATCAACAGAGATGTGTATAGTGAAAAGTATTATCTATCCTTCATTTACATCTCTGAGCATTTCTGTTTTAGTATATTGGTTTGAAAATGTTGAACTTGCATGATTTGCAATGTGTTTTTTTAATGGGACTCCCCTATTGATCGAATCCAGGGTTTGAACGAGAACGGCACACCACGTGATTCGTTTGAATACAATGCTGATGGCAAACATGCCGTGTTACTGCGGTACTCCACTGACGGGATGACTTACTGCATGCTACAACTTCGCTTGTGATGTTGCTTGTTAGCCATGGATTACATGAATCTTGATTACCAGTCAAATGTTGCTCATTTGACGTTGGTAATCTTTATTTGGAACTGAGTAACTTCCTGGTACTTCGTACTATGATAAAAATCAGTCAACATACATCAAGTTCTCTCAATCGTAGTATTCCATGTGATGTACACCTAATATGCCAAAAATGTTGCTGAACGATTTGAACTGAATAAAAATAGCAGACAAAAATTTGTTTACAAAATAAAAATACTTCGGTTGCCAATGAAAACCGGTAAAAAACAAGCAATATGTTTTCGGCTGTTATCATGGAAGGGACATGAACGTGAAGCTAACGTCTGTTTATAACTAAAACCGGGCACCTTATACGAGGTTTGCAAAATAACATGGCAGTCATTAGAAGTCACTTTATTTTATTGTTAGGACGTATTCAGCCGTTAAATGTATAATTTCCAATCGTTTTGCGATAGTATTTTCTAGATTGGAAGCAGCATTTACATTTTATTCAAAGTTCAAAGCTGCGTTGGGATTCCGTTGACAGTGGTAACAATGTCGGCGCCGGTGATCTCTTACCAGTGCGCAACGTAGCCAAAATAAAAGGCATGATCATTTGGGCACTGCTATTACAAGACTCTGGCTGTTGCCATGGTAGCGGTGGGTCAGGATTGTTTTTCCAATTAGTGATGGTACGACCTGCCTGTCAAGTATGAACCGTGACAAAATCAGCCAAGCCAAAAAAAAAATCACAGAAGAGTTAAAAAGCCATTCCTGCTGAACAGTTACTCTAACTTCGGGGTCAACTTTCTCATTAATGAAAAAAGATATCAAAAATTCAAATAGTAACTTTTTGCCCACACTCCAGCCGAGTACAATGAGCTATGTCTGAGGTGTTGTATCACAGGGAGTTGGACAAACTTGTGTATTTTAATAAGTTATTGAATAATAAAATGTTATATAACTTTTCTTTTACCCCCCTCCCCTTCCTGGTATCTATTTCAAGTATTTTTGTCAGGTTCAAATCGTTCACCAGCATTTTTGGCATGTTAGATGTACATCACATAGAATACTAGGATTGGGAGAACTTAATGTTTGTTGACCACCTGGAATCTGAGTTTTATAAATCTTGAAGGGCTCTCGGAAGATCCACCCGCTGCCTGGACCCGCAGTAAAATCTCCGATTAATATGGAGCCGCAACCATCAACATCGATATACCATGAGGTTTCTGCTGGCGACGTTGCGGCGTTACTCAGTTCCAAATAAAGATTACCAACGCCAAATTAGCAAAATTTAACCGGTAACCAAGACTCTTGTTTATCCACGACAAGCAAGCAACATCACAAACGAGGTTGTAGTGTGCAGCTCACGAGTCAGCGATGACCGATTTCAACGAAAGTCATTCCGTCAGTGGAGTACCGCAGTTGCACGGCATGTTTGCCAATGCACAGATCTGTGGAGGAACTTTTAACTTCATCATCAACCGTGTATCGTAGTCGCCCAGTTTAAGTTCTGGTTCTGTCGTGGTCCCAACTAAAGGGCGACAGTCGTCGTGTCGCGTCCTGTTCGATATGGGACTCACAGCGACGTATACAACGCGTGTAAAATGCATTGTTTATTTACATGAAATTCGAACACGCGTTGTGCTACGACCACCGCGCTTAAACATCCACGAGTTATTTATTCGGACAATGACTTAAATTAGACGTCTGATTATTTTATTTTCACACGTACAGCGACACGCGTTCTACACTGACAAGCGTTGCTAGGTCGCAGCACTGTCGTGGAGCATATTAATGGGCAATTGGGTTCCCCGATCTAAATTTCTATCCCGGTTTGTTGCACGTTCTTTTTTTAATATGAAATAATCAAATATGGGACATGTGTATAATAACAGAACCCCACACCCTCCCCGTGGCTTCGCTCGTGAAAGTACGGCAGCAGGATACACCGCATCACTTGTGAAAATAACTTCCATACGCAATGAAAGCCACGGGGAGGGTATCTGTCATAATACTTCATTATCACTGAAAACATTTTTCCCCTGAAATAAATTCCAGTGAATATGCCATTTCCCTCATACTATATTGAGACACAGTGCAGTGAAAATTAGATTCACATGTAATGCTTGAAAACATGTCAGCAAAAATAAATTAAGTGAAATTCTACGTGACTTCATAATAGTTGGAAATGAACACATTACACCCGACCCTACCACTCCATATACAATGTAAACTACACCCCAAAACATCCTTTCACCCACAGTTACTACCGTGTTTCACCAGTGTATTCTATTTGACGTCAGGAGAAATTGAAATAAACAAATTAATTATAATTTCAGCCTCTAGTTTACCACTGATTAAATAAACTACCTCGTCTTTATGTCAACTTGCAGTTATTCGTTGCCTACATCAGTGACTTCAAAATATATGTTTCAATCCCAGGAATTTCACTCGCTGTTAATTCCATGGGAGTGGCAGTCTTTAATGAATTTCTATTGTCATGTCAATTTCTTGCGATTACTCGAACATTAAGCTGTAACCACATACCGCCTAGGTGCTGTAATTAAATCCTGGTGTAAGCACCATATGAACTATGAACAATGCATGTGAAGCCAGCTGTGTGGTATATTCAATCCTATAGATTTCTCATTGTTTGGTAACTATTTGCTGCAAATGCAACAAAAATCAATATAAAAAATATTACCCACACAGTATTCTACAGGTTACTTGTATATGTATAGATGTCAATCAATATGTTCGTCTTGGTTGCTAAGCAACCATGCTATGGAGATTGTAAAAGTGAGCAGGAAGGAACATGTAGATAAAATTTATTACATTATTGAGTATGTGTTGTCAGCATTGTGATTTGTGTAGTCATGTGAACTCATTACTGCACACAATGTAGTATTTTTGTTTTCTGGAATTATTTACTTTGTTTACAACTGTATTCAGAAACATTGGTTTCCTTTTTGGTACAAATTCAAACATTTCAAATCACAACTAAAAAACTATTGTGTCGAAAAAACAAAACAAAATCATTTTTTTTACCTGCATGTGTACAATCATGTCAGATCTTGATGACGACTAAAATGTTTTGTGCTAGACAACCAACATGTTATAATTTTATATGGTGTTATAAATTTTACTGTATGTGCTTATTGCAAATGATGAATACATTTGTTCACATATTCCATGTTTTGTATATGACCATAGTCTCATCATCCTGGCATTAAGGACAATTAATACGTAATCAACCAGACCCTATGGAACACATTTACCTGCATCGCATATGTCAGAAAATGGATCTTGGCCAATGGATTGCCTTCCCGTCATGTCTGTGGAACACTAATCTATGTGACAGAGACTTTAGCCTTCCCCTTTGAGTCTGTTACACACTCACCCAGGGCATAGTGGATTTGGTCTTCCCATTGAGTCTGTGGCACACACACCCAGGGTACAGTGGATTTGGTCTTCCCATTGAGTCTGTGGCACACACACCCAGGGTACAGTCGATGTGGCCTTCCCATGGAGTCTGTGGTACACACACCCAGGGTACAGTGGATTTGGTCTTCCCATTGAGTCTGTGGCACACACACCCAGGGTACAGTGGATTTGGTCTTCCCATTGAGTCTGTGGCACACACACCCAGGGTACAGTCGATGTGGCCTTCCCATGGAGTCTGTGGTACACACACCCAGGGTACATTGGCTTTGGTCTTTCACTTAAGTCTGTGGCACACTCACTGAAGGTACAGTGAAGGTACAGTGGCTTTGGTCTCCCCTTTGAATCTGTGGCACACTCACCCAAGGTATAGTGTACACTCACCAAGGTTTGGGGACGACCAATTGGTTTCTACTTGGATCTACAATGTACTACCGATACTCATAAATGGCAGTAAGCTTCCATTTAATGTATATTTTTGATTTGATTTGAATATACATGTATAGATAACAAAATATAATACCTCTGCTTGTAATGTATAAGACTCTGATAAAATTGAGTTTGTTTTGAGAGATTGCAAGATTTAGAAGTCATTTCATGAAAACTAATCTTATTTTTATTTGTGCATCCAATTGTCTTGTCAGCCTTGTTGTGATGCAGTGCAGCAAATTGTCTTAGCAGCCACTAAGTGATTCCAGTGCATCAAATTGTCTTCAACAATTTGTTTTGGCAGCCACTTTGTGATTCTATTACAAGTAAAAAGTTGTTGAAGTCAAATCAAGTTTGGAATAACATTTCAGAATGCAACAAAGAATATGCATGACTAGGTTACATTAATAGTGGATGAAATTATGCTTTGCTACATTTTTTGACGGGTTTCCTCAAGTAATGCTTTGATATTGACTGGTTTCTCCAAGTAATGCTTTGATATTGACTGGTTTCACAAAGTAATTATTTGATATTGACTGGTTTCAGCAAGTAATGCTTTGATATTGACTGGTTTCTCCAAGTAATGCTTTAATATTGACTGGTTTCTCCAAGTAATGCTTTGATATTGACTGGTTTCACATCGTCTGAGAGTCTTGGACTTTGTATGTTGCTGTTGGTGTGAACATTTGTACAGTGTACCGTTATGTATTGACATCATGTAACATTAGCATATTGTTGTGTGATATCTTTTTTTATTTGATGTAATGTACGTATGTAATAAAAGGAAAAATTAAAGTACTAAATAAAAGGACAAATGTGATATTGTTGGTCGACATAAATCTAAGTAAATGTTAACCTAGACGTAATAAAGCTGTGTATAATTAGTCTAGAGTAAAAATAAATTAAACGGTGAGCACCAGTCAAACACTGCAACACCATATAAATCAGAATTACAAGGAAAGCAAACACAGGATAATTGAATTCCTAGTGGTTGCCATGGTCACCATGGATGCAGATAATGAAGTGTGATGGAATTTACTGATGATAAAAACTGATTGAATTTCCAGCTGATTTGTTAAAATACGTGAATGTCACATATTAGGAAATTTGGCGTATTTGTGCATGAATATTTGTACATATATTCCTGTCGTTTATTGAGGTCATGTGATGAAATGTTTTGTCACACACTTAGCAGTAGGATAAAGTCTCCCAGTATTCGTTGTGTTTTTTGTATCGTAGAGTAGTATCAGTTTATGCATGGGTGATAGGGTATTTGATGTTAATTTCACAACTGTCATTTCATGTTTCTCATCAAAAATAACTCATGAATTATTATGCAAATCACATTGTGTCTCTAGTCACTGTCTGTCGTTAAAAAAATATCTGTCTTTCTGACAAAAAAAATATCTGGGTTTCTGATTATCAAAGGCGACACATAAAATGGTAAATTTTTAGGTTTTTGTCAGAATTTTAGAAAGCACTTTATATAAAAAAGAAAAAAAAACACACAAAAAAAAAATTCACTTGAAACTGTCTGGGCAAATGAATAATAATGTGTATAGTACCATTTGAATGAGATTTTGAAATAAAAATACAATAACCAGGCACGCATATCAATTTTGGAAGACATATTGACTTTCTCTGGACCTTATGGAGAATCCTAATACTGGATCATTGAATACAGATATTCATCATGTGATTTAAATCTATCAGACTACCGTACAACTAAACCTCGTTGTCAGTTACAAAGTAGAATTACATTGTGAACAGCTAAATGTATATTACTCATCATACTTGCATGTCAGTAATGTGAACTGACATTGCATCTAAAAATAAAATCCTGTAGTCTTGAGAATAATCACTAACCTAATTGGCCTTCATTTGAATTATTACCTCCTAAGTTATCAAAAAAAACACCTACAAAATGTGACTCACCTTGCATCATACCCCAAATGTATATGTGTACACAGATATTTTTTTACCCATATACACTGTACATACTACATGTAATAAGATTTTAACACATCGTCTCCTGAAAACCACCATGGCTAACTGAAATGAAAATAACACAATCTGTCTGGCACAGGTTAATGTCAAAAATCTACCATTACATATTCAGATGTAACTTTCATTCACATTTACATTTCACATTTACATTGTACAATATTAATAACAATTGTGAGATGATGGGAACAAACAAACACTGTTCAACAGGCAGGACTTGATTTAGTTTCCACCGACAATTGTGTAACTTTTCAATTGAGAAATCAAATTTCTTCTGCCCAATGGTGCAATTTTATATTGTTGCCAATAAAGCAATGAGAGTTTCTCATTTTTGAACGACTATATTTTATGAAGATGTCATGTCTTTGACTTGTTATTTAGTAATTTCATGTATACAAGGCTTTTCCCAACTTTTGATGTGTTATATCTTTTGAAATATTTCATGAATATTTTAACTAATACAGTAGTAGTATCATATCATTCTGGTTGTCATGTGTGATGGCAAAATAAATAAAATCAGCAAATGTTTACTGTTATCATTATTATTCATTTCCACAAAACCATAATTAAAAAAAAAAAAAATGGCACTACATATATTTTTAAAAAGCAAATATTCCCAGACACTGTTTTTTTTTTCCTTGGACTTCATGAGTATTTATAATTGTCCAGACCAGATAATCAATAATTTCTAAATTGCACATAATTGAACAAGTGTCAGTGTAACCTGGTTTAATACTTGAACAGTAGTCATAGTGATGTATGAATTGGTTAATTAAATGAAGCATCATGTAATTACTACAAATTTGCAATCACAGCTCACTGTGTGCTTTTCATCTAGCACTAAGTGAATATCTTGATGGAGAGTGATTGCTAAGTGTGTATGCCTTGAACTGCACAGTGAGCTGTGGGCAGTGAAGGGATTAATTCAATGTAAAAAACCCATGAGCATGTGATATAAACACGTTTGAATTATTATTCTTTTCACAATCAAACGTCTGATAACATTACATTATGTTTGTATATTTAGTGGTCTCAAGAGACTGCAAACCGAAAATATTTTGCTAATTGCATTTATAATGTTGAGTTTCTACAGACTTTATTTTAACCTCCAGTGTAAAAACGAAAAGTTGACAGCTTTTTTGTGAGGACTCATCAAATTCATCTCTTTTTATTGAACAAAGATAAAATCAACCAAATTGTCGCTTAGAATTTTGTATTCAAATGAGGGATTGCACATTATGTAACTTTATTGAATTATTGATGAATAATTACATTTTTATGCATGTCATGTAAAAGCCTAGTGTGAATTCAAAAGTGTCTTTACATTACATAATGTATATATTACAAAATTACAAAAATACTAAAATTTGAATATTCAAAACAAGGTTGGTGATCTGTTTTTCAAAATAAAAAATGTTTGGTCTCAACACAATCCCATGAAGTTAAACAAATTGCAAATGTTTTAGTAAAACTGTTAATTGTTCAACATTCAGGCTCTGTTTTGATCAATATATATAAATATTTATTGATAAACTGAATTGTGGTTGGTGTGTTTCTCTCATATCACTGAGCCTGTTTAACCTTGTGTAATGGAGTGTGATCACCTTTTACCTTGGAGGCTCAAGTTTTTATTACTGAATATGTGGGTGTTCCATATCACTGTACATTAACCTTTTCACCACCTGTTCTCTTTTTCATCACAAAATAGTTCTGTTTATAGTCTGCACTTTCTGAAGATTGTGACAAAAATAGCCAAAACTTTTGAGTAAAAACTGAAAATTCACTCAAATTTTGTCTGTTGGCTCCAAAATTAGGGTTCATTTCCGGAAATATTGAAGAATATAAGAAAAAAGTGCAGAATAATTTGGGCAAGAAAGTATGGTAGTGAAAAGGTTGAAGAACCAGGTTTAACCTCTGTGCAAAAAGAAGTTATCATTTGAAGATTGTATTTTCTCATACTAATCCCTTGTAAGATCTGTAAGGGCTTTCAGATTTGAATTTAAGTCTAAGTGATAAAGACAAAAAATGTTTTATAAATTGGGATATTTTCTTTCCAACAACTAATATTGTGAACAAAATGTATTTGTTGTGGATGATGGATGGTTTACCAAATCACATAATATGACAGAGCTATCTCATTATGTTGCATATAAGTCTCATGCAATGCTACAATACTTTAAAATAGATACGTTTTTCACAATGACACGTCAAACATTAAAAAAAATATGAATTTATTAATTAAATATGTTCTTGTTTGTTGCAGGTTAATGTTCTTGTTGACACCGGCAGTAGTAATTTTGCTGTGGCATCTACACCTAATAGTTTTATCACAAGATTCTTCCAAAGAGAAGAGTAAGTTATGACACATGAATCTTTGATCAGTGTAGCCATGGTTACAATCTATCTACATTCTGTTCAAATGCCTTATAAGTAATTTTGTAAGGAACTTATATGCAATTCTTTGACATTTTGACTGATAATGAAAATATGGTAAAATTATATTAATAATAATTTAAAAATAGTTATATATTACAATGTTATGTTATAATATGAGGTTATTAAGAGAATACCTCAAAGTACTCAGACACTACAGCGGCAATATCAACCAATGCACAAGCATACTGTCTGAGTGTACTTGTAATAACCTTATTATTATACTTCTTTTCCTTCCAAGAATACATCATGGGAATGCCGAAATTTGAAAAGTTTAGAACAGAATCATTGAACTTCTTTGTGTGGAGTCCGGTCAAACTCTTGTGGCAGCCATGTTTGATTTTATTATTAGAGGACGCTTACGCGCGTAATCATTCCATATTTTTATATTTCATATATTTGTATTCACATTTCTCTATATGGTAGGATGAAAATACCCCGGAAAATACCGCAAAATTATGCTTTATTACTTTACGGTAACAGATGTATATTAATAAGTTATAATACAACTTACTAAATAATTCAAATACCCAGTATTTTATTATAATAGTTTAATAAAGCCAGTGTGAAGAAATTGAATAATTCTAGGCAATTTAATTCTGTGTGTGTGAAGATGGCAGATATTAAGTCTACTTAAAAACTGGACCCACACTGTGTGTGCAATGTTTTTATTTGGCCATAGGTTGCCAACTCAAACACCATCATGGAGACTGCTACATGTATGACAAAAAAAGTTGACATTTGAGATAGACCCCATGCAATATGCATATGGACAACCAGTGTGTCCTCTAACATACAGTGGTTTGTGAATATTGCGAGTCAAAAATAAAAAACAGAAATTTTAGTGAGTCGATTTAGAATTCAATGATTCATAGTAGCATTGCATAGTATGACTCCATGTTAGATTTATCAAGGGTGGTTGAGAGCCCGGTAGATGGTTAACATTTTTTAGAGAAGTCCAAATTACATCATTCTGGTTCTATTTATAGACAATTGAATCAATAAATTCATGCTTTATTTTCACAATTTCCATATGTTTGATGTTACCAAACCTTCGTTTTGAGAAAAATAAATATTTTGATGGCATCAATGATGTGGCAAAAATCACTTTTAGCGTCTGTGATGTGTCAAAACAACTTGAAAGCTGATAAACTCATGTTGAGACAATAATCCAATTCTTCATTAGTGCGATTGAAAACAGTGAACAACTTATTCATTTTTGTCATAGCAGGATCCATTGTGGTGTTTAAGTGGGTATTAAACAGTTGAATAAATGTTCCCTACTGTGTTTATAATATTTGAAAGCATGTAACATTTCTGCCCTACAATGCTGTTAAAACTTATGAACATCTGTTGTCTGGAGGCCATTTTGAAAAGTGGTTAGTACTCAGCTGTTATTAGATACAACACAATGTATCGTGACCTCAAGTTTGTAACAAACCTTTTTTAAAACCAGCTTTTTAAAAATCCTGGTATAAAAAATACTTTTGCCATTGAATTGCAGGTAAAGTCTGTCATTTTAATTATTTTTTGATTTTTCTTTATATGGTTATTTAGCATTGGCTGATTCAAAATATTAAAAAAATGTTTGTTTGTGAAGAATGAGTCAAAACCACTATGCTCACCTACAACTTGATTCTATCGTTTTACATACACAAAATCAAAGAAAATGTTAAAGTTGAGTGGACATTTTCTTTGTAAGCATTGCATGATTCAAAGATATGCTATCCGTATTATTGGGTTTCATAACTAGCTGGTAAGTGTTATACAGATGAAGTTAGACATGTCGCATTGAAATGAATGCTTATTACCCAACCTAAGAGACGTTGCACTGAATATAATTCTATTCCCTTTTTAGTTTGCCACAGTTGCCTGTCCCTGTATTCTCTAGTGTCTTTGGCCTTTTTGATTAAAGGACGGCAGTCGTCGTGTCGCATCCTGTTCGATATGGGACTCATAGCGACGTATACAACGCGTATAAAATACATTGTTTATTTACATGAAATTGGAACACGCGCTGCACAACGACCACCGCGCTTTAAGTATAACTAGAATCGATGGAGATTTCAAGGAAAATTTAAAATTGTTTGATTTGAGATTATCATAATTCTACATTAAAGTTACACACCATAACACTCATAAAAAGTGCTTGTGAAAAACTGAATAAATGCGTATATGCATGTATTCATTTATTGTGCAGTCATATGCAGCCAAATAAAGTCTAAAAATACTCATTGATTGAATGGTAATTACAGGGACTTTTACAGATACTGCATTGATTGAAGATGAAGGTATGAAGTGTTATTAGGTGTGAGACCTAAGCGAGGACAAAGCTTGTATTTTCCAATTAAAAATATGTTTTCTGACCATAACTTGATACTTCAATAATACCGTACTCTGCGTTGTTTGATAATTTCAGTTTGGAGTACGAGAAGTTCAATTAATCTTTTCTAATGGCTGTCAAGATTCCATTGAGAGCTAGAGGATCACATTCCCAGCAGCCATCTCTTCCATTATGTAACCATAGTTACCTAAGTCAGTCGAACATGATGACAACTAAAAATAGAACATTTCCTTGGTGGGCAAAAATACGTCACATGACTTTTGATTTAGACAAGATTTCGGCAGCAATTTTAGAATAAGGTCTCTTGCTTTAATGTCATATAGTAATATATATCGTGTATAAGCTAGTCATATAGTCCTATCATATATAAACCATATTCAAAATGACAAAAAAAGACACTTTGGCCCAGCAAAAATGACCATTGTTTTTTAAAACGTTTTTTTCCCCATTGTCTGTAAATTTTGATTATGATGTCAAAAACAATAATATAAAAAGTCAAAAGGTTTAAATTTATTGTGGAACATACTTCTTAACCAGAATATACATCTTAATCCATTTCCAATGGCTAGCAGATGCATGTACAACTACTACTACTGAGGGTGCTGTTTCTGTTTGACATGGGTCCCATGCAACAATTCTCATGTTTGTTTTTTGAAATGCTAGATGACGACCATTGCCTTTCAACTAAAGATGACCATGATTTTGATTGATGAATATAACTTGCATACATTGTTAGTTAAAATTGCATAATCATGCAAGTTTGTTCACTGTGCACCAACATATCGGTTATAAATTCTGCATATGACACTCACTTTATGTGTATCTAAAATTTTGTTTTACTTCAGCTCATCTACGTATGAAGATTTGGGAACATCAGTACATGTTCCTTACACTCAAGGTCGGTGGGATGGAGTCTTGGGGACAGATCTTGTTTCCATCGCAAGTGTATCAAATGCAACTGCACGTGTCAACATTGCAAGTATAACTGATTCTGAACATTTCTTTATTAATGGATCAAACTGGGAAGGAATTTTGGGATTGGCTTATGAAGAGATTTCCAGGGTGAGTCTTACAATGTACCATCTTGCTGGGCATCACATACCTACAGCAAGGCATCACATACTGTCAGCAAGATATCGTATACTGTCAGCAAGGCATCACATACTGTAGGCAAAGCATCACATACTATTAGCAAGGCATCACATATACTGTCAGCAAAGCATCACATATCACCAGCAAGGCATCACATATTACCAGCATGGCATCACATACTGTCAGCATGGCATCACATACTGTCAGCATGGCATCACATACTGTCAGCATGGCATCACATACTGTCAGCATGGCATCACATACTGTCAGCATGGCATCACATACTTTCAGCATGGCATCACATACTGTCAGCATGGCATCACATACTGTCAGCATGGCATCACATACTGTCAGCAAGGCATCACATACTGTCAGCATGGCATCACATACTGTCAGCATGGCATCACACACTGTCAGCATGGCATCACACACTATCAGCATGGCATCACATACTACATTGTATCAGCAAGGCATGAGATACTATCAGCAAGGCATCACATACTGTCAGCAAGGCATCACATACTGTCAGCAATACACCACATACTGTCAGCAAGGTATCACATACTGTCAGCATGGCATCACATACTGTCAGCAATGCACCACTTACTGTCAGCAAGGCACTTAATTCATCCCGAAACAGTGACTGCATGTATCTTTCCCTAATTTGGAGAATACTAATTTAGACAATCACTTGATATAAAACAATTTGTTGATAACCCAAGGATTTATGACGTCCGTGCTCATTTAGACAAACCCAATTCATTTTGAGGGTAGGTTGCCAATATTTGTAAAATATTCACCTTTACCTTAAAGTTTGTCATACAAAAAAAATGCAGGTCTAAATAGGTGATTGGAAGATATTTTTCTGATATTTCAACCTAATTTGCTCACACCTATAAAAAATTTTTTTTTTTTTTCAAAAATAAAATGTTGCTGTAATGAATACAAATTGAGAGAATATGTCCTGATATAGAAGTAGTTTCCATTTCAAAGAGAAACGTTTCTTGCTGACTGTAATATAAGTATATAATGTTCATGGTCAGCCTGAATATATTCAAAGGAAACATCTGTTACCATTGCTAGCATTTAGTCATGGTATAAAATAATGTTAATCCAGTGATATTCAGAAAAAATAAATTAATATCTGTTATTTGGACCTATAGAATAAATTTTATATTTGTTTAATGTAGAAAGACAGAAGTCAATAGAAAATAAATCACTGCTAAATAACTTTACCATAAATTTGGTTGAAGATTTTGGAAGAAAATTAAACATTCAATCGTAATTTTTTTGTCGATGAAAAAAATTACAACAAGGTAGCAAAGTCATCATGGTAACCAAAGCCAAAAAAGCTTAAACGCAATCGACCATTGGTTATTTTTGCAATAGGTAGCTCCACTACAGACATGTACAGCTGTTTGATATTGTTTTCATCTGTTTTTTTTAGCCGGATTCATCAGTGGTCCCGTTCTTTGATTCTTACGTTACAAGTAGCGGTATTGACAATGTATTCGCATTGCAGCTATGTGGCACAGTAGGGTCTGTGTCTGAGATGGGTGGTACTATGGTAAGTGAGATACCTACACAGCCCTGTACTTGCATTGCAGCTATGTGGCACAATAGGGTCTGTGTCTGAGATGGGTGGTACTATGGTAAGTGAGAGACCTACACAACCCTGTATTTGCATTGCAGCTATGTGGCACAGTAGAGTCTGTGTCTGAGATGGGTGGTACTATGGTAAGTGAGATACCTACATAGCCCAGTATTTGCATTGCAGCTATGTGGCACAGTAGGGTCTGTGACTGAGATGGGTGGTACTATGGTAAGTGAGACACCTACACAGCCCTGTATTTGCATTGCAGCTATGTGGCACAGTAGGGTCTGTGTCTGAGATGGGTGGTACTATGGTAAGTGAGATACCTACACAGCCCTGTATTTGCATTGCAGCTATGTGGCACAGTAGGGTCTGTGACTGAGATGGGTGGTACTATGGTAAGTAAGATACCTACACAGCCCTGTATTTGCATTGCAGCTATGTGGCACAGTAGGGTCTGTGTCTGAGATGGGTGGTACTATGGTAAGTGAGATACCTACACAGCCCAGTATTTGCATTGCAACTATGTGGCACAGTAGGGTCTGTGACTGAGATGGGTGGTACTATGGTAAGTGAGATACCTACACAGCCCAGTATTTGCATTGCAGCTATGTGGCACAGTAGGGTCTGTGATTGAGATGGGTGGTACTATGGTAAGTGAGATACCTACACAGCCCAGTATTTGCATTGCAACTATGTGGCACAGTAGGGTCTGTGACTGAGATGGGTGGTACTATGGTAAGTGAGATACCTACACAGCCCAGTATTTGCATTGCAACTATGTGGCACAGTAGGGTCTGTGACTGAGATGGGTGATACTATGGTAAGTGAGATACCTACACAGCCCAGTATTTGCATTGCAGCTATGTGGCACAGTAGGGTCTGTGTCTGAGATGGGTGGTACTATGGTAAGTGAGATACCTACACAGCCCTGTATTTGCATTGCAGCTATGTGGCACAGTAGGGTCTGTGTCTGAGATGGGTGGTACTATGGTAAGTGAGATACCTACACAGCCCTGTATTTGCATTGCAGCTATGTGGCACAGTAGGGTCTGTGACTGAGATGGGTGGTACTATGGTAAGTGAGATACCTACACAGCCCAGTATTTGCATTGCAGCTATGTGGCACAGTAGGGTCTGTGTCTGAGATGGGTGGTACTATGGTAAGTGAGATACCTACAAAGCCCAGTATTTGCATTGCAGCTATGTGGCACAGTAGGGTCTGTGTCTGAGATGGGTGGTACTATGGTAAGTGAGATACCTACACAGCCCAGTATTTGCACTGCAGCTATGTGGCACAGTAGGATCTGTGTCTGAGACGGGTGGTACTATGGTAAGTGAGATACCTACACAGCCCTGCATTTGCACTGCAGCTATGTGGCACAGTAGGGTCTGTGTCTGAGATGGGTGATACTATGGTAAGTGAGATACATACACAACCCAGTATTTGCATTGCAGCTATGTGGCACAGTAGGGTCTGTGTCTGAGACGGGTGGTACTATTGTAAGTGAGATACCTACACAGCCCTGTATTTGCATTGCAGCTATGTGGCACAATAGGGTCTGTGACTGAGATGGGTGGTACTATGGTAAGTGAGATACCTACACAGCCCAGTATTTGCATTGCAGCTATGTGGCACAGTAGGGTCTGTGTCTGAGATGGGTGGTACTATGGTAAGTGAGATACCTACACAGCCCAGTATTTGCATTGCAGCTATGTGGCACAGTAGGGTCTGTGTCTGAGATGGGTGGTACTATGGTAAGTGAGATACCTATACAGCCCAGTATTTGCATTGCAGCTATGTGTCACAGTAGGGTCTGTGTTTGAGATGGGTGGTACTATGGTAAGTGAGATACCTACACAGCCCAGTATTTGCATTGCAGCTATGTGGCACAGTAGGGTCTGTGTCTGAGATTGGTGGTACTATTGTAAGTGAGATACCTACACAGCCCAGGATTTGCACTGCAGCTATGTGGCACAGTAGGGTCTGTCTCTGAGATGGGTGATACTATGGTAAGTGAGATACCTACACAGCCCAGTATTTGCATTGCAGCTATGTGGCACAGTAGGGTCTGTGACTGAGATGGGTGGTACTATGGTAAGTGAGATACCTACACAGCCCTGTATTTGCATTGCAGCTATGTGGCACAATAGGGTCTGTGACTGAGATGGGTGGTACTATGATAAGTGAGATACCTACACAGCCCAGTATTTGCACTGCAGCTATGTGGCACAGTAGGGTCTGTGACTGAGATGGGTGGTACTATTGTAAGTGAGATACCTACACAGCCCAGTATTTGCATTGCAGCTATATGGCACAGTAGGGTCTGTGTCTGAGATGGGTGGTACTATGGTAAGTGAGATACCTACACAGCCCAGTATTTGCATTGCAGCTATGTGGCACAATAGGGTCTGTGTCTGAGATGGGTGATACTATGGTAAGTGAGATACATACACAACCCAGTATTTGCATTGCAGCTATGTGGCACAGTAGGGTCTGTGTCTGAGACGGGTGGTACTATTGTAAGTGAGATACCTACACAGCCCTGTATTTGCATTGCAGCTATGTGGCACAATAGGGTCTGTGACTGAGATGGGTGGTACTATGGTATGTGAGATACCTACACAGCCCAGTATTTGCATTGCAGCTATGTGGCACAGTAGGGTCTGTGTCTGAGATGGGTGGTACTATGGTAAGTGAGATACCTACACAGCCCAGTATTTGCATTGCAGCTATGTGGCACAGTAGGGTCTGTGTCTGAGATGGGTGGTACTATGGTAAGTGAGATACCTATACAGCCCAGTATTTGCATTGCAGCTATGTGGCACAGTAGGGTCTGTGACTGAGATGGGTGGTACTATTGTAAGTGAGATACCTACACAGCCCAGTATTTGCATTGCAGCTATATGGCACAGTAGGGTCTGTGTCTGAGATGGGTGGTACTATGGTAAGTGAGATACCTACACAGCCCAGTATTTGCATTGCAGCTATGTGGCACAATAGGGTCTGTGTCTGAGATGGGTGATACTATGGTAAGTGAGATACATACACAACCCAGTATTTGCATTGCAGCTATGTGGCACAGTAGGGTCTGTGTCTGAGATGGGTGGTACTATTGTAAGTGAGATACCTACACAGCCCAGGATTTGCACTGCAGCTATGTGGCACAATAGGGTCTGTGTCTGAGATGGGTGATACTATGGTAAGTGAGATACCTACATAGCCCAGTATTTGCATTGCAGCTATGTGGCACAGTAGGGTCTGTGTCTGAGATGCGTGATACTATGGTAAGTGACACACCTACACAGCCCAGTATTTGCACTGCAGCTATGTGGCACAATAGGGTCTGTGTCTGAGATGGGTGATACTATGGTAAGTGAGATACCTACACAGCCCAGTATTTGCATTGCAGCTATGTGGCACAATAGGGTCTGTGTCTGAGATGGGTGGTACTATTGTAAGTGAGATACCTACACAGCCCAGGATTTGCACTGCAGCTATGTGGCACAATAGGGTCTGTGTCTGAGATGGGTGATATTATGGTAAGTGAGATACCTACACAGCCCAGTATTTGCATTGCAGCTATGTGGCACAATAGGGTCTGTGACTGAGATGGGTGGTACTATGGTAAGTGAGATACCTACACAGCCCAGTATTTGCATTGCAGCTATGTGGCACAATAGGGTCTGTGTCTGAGATGGGTGGTACTATGGTAAGTGAGATACCTACACAGCCCAGTATTTGCATTGCAGCTATGTGGCACAATATGGTCTGTGTCTGAGATGGGTGGTACTATGGTAAGTGAGATACCTACACAGCCCAGGATTTGCACTGCGGCTATGTGGCACAATAGGGTCTGTGTCTGAGATGGGTGATACTATGGTAAGTGAGATACCTACACAGCCCAGTATTTGCATTGCAGCTATGTGGCACAGTAGGGTCTGTGTCTGAGATGGGTGATACTATGATAAGTGAGATACCTACACAGCCCAGTATTTGCACTGCAGCTATGTGGCACAGTAGGGTCTGTGTCTGAGATGGGTGGTACTATGGTAAGTGAGATACCTACACAGCCCTGTATTTGCATTGCAGCTATGTGGCACAGTAGGGTCTGTGTCTGAGATGGGTGATACTATGGTAAGTGAGATACCTACACAGCCCAGTATTTGCATTGCAGCTATGTGGCACAATAGGGTCTGTGTCTGAGATGGGTGGTACTATGGTAAGTGAGATACCTACACAGCCCTGTATTTGCATTGCAGCTATGTGGCACAGTAGGGTCTGTGTCTGAGATGGGTGGTACTATGGTAAGTGAGATACCTACACAGCCCAGTATTTGCATTGAAGCTATGTGGCACAGTAGGGTCTGTGTCTGAGATGGGTGGTACTATGGTAAGTGAGATACCTACACAGCCCAGTATTTGCACTGCAGCTATGTGGCACAGTAGGGTCTGTGACTGAGATGGGTGGTACTATTGTAAGTGAGATACCTACACAGCCCAGTATTTGCATTGCAGCTATGTGGCACAGTAGGGTCTGTGTCTGAGATGGGTGGTACTATGGTAAGTGAGATACCTACACAGCCCAGTATTTGCATTGCAGCTATGTGGCACAATAGGGTCTGTGTCTGAGATGGGTGATACTATGGTAAGTGAGATACATACACAACCCAGTATTTGCGATGCAGCTATGTGGCACAGTAGGGTCTGTGTCTGAGATGGGTGGTACTATTGTAAGTGAGATACCTACACAGCCCTGTATTTGCATTGCAGCTATGTGGCACAATAGGGTCTGTGACTGAGATGGGTGGTACTATGGTAAGTGAGATACCTACACAGCCCAGTATTTGCATTGCAGCTATGTGGCACAGTAGGGTCTGTGTCTGAGATGGGTGGTACTATGGTAAGTGAGATACCTACACAGCCCAGTATTTGCATTGCAGCTATGTGGCACAGTAGGGTCTGTGTCTGAGATGGGTGGTACTATGGTAAGTGAGATACCTATACAGCCCAGTATTTGCATTGCAGCTATGTGGCACAGTAGGGTCTGTGTTTGAGATGGGTGGTACTATGGTAAGTGAGATACCTACACAGCCCAGTATTTGCATTGCAGCTATGTGGCACAGTAGGGTCTGTGTCTGAGATGGTTGGTACTATTGTAAGTGAGATACCTGCACAGCCCAGGATTTGCACTGCAGCTATGTGGCACAGTAGGGTCTGTGACTGAGATGGGTGGTACTATTGTAAGTGAGATACCTACACAGCCCAGGATTTGCACTGCAGCTATGTGGCACAATAGGGTCTGTGTCTGAGATGGGTGATACTATGGTAAGTGAGATACCTACACAGCCCAGTATTTGCATTGCAGCTATGTGGCACAGTAGGGTCTGTGTCTGAGATGGGTGATACTATGGTAAGTGACACACCTACACAGCCCAGTATTTGCATTGCAGCTATGTGGCACAATAGGGTCTGTGTCTGAGATGGGTGATACTATGGTAAGTGAGATACCTACACAGCCCTGTATTTGCACTGTAGCTATGTGGCACAGTAGGGTCTGTGTCTGAGATGGGTGGTACTATGATAAGTGAGATACCTACACAGCCCAGTATTTGCACTGCAGCTATGTGGCACAATAGGGTCTGTGTCTGAGATGGGTGATACTATGGTAAGTGAGATACCTCCACAGCCCAGTATTTGCATTGCAGCTATGTGGCACAATAGGGTCTGTGTCTGAGATGGGTGGTACTATTGTAAGTGAGATACCTACACAGCCCAGGATTTGCACTGCAGCTATGTGGCACAATAGGGTCTGTGTCTGAGATGGGTGATACTATGGTAAGTGAGATACCTACACAGCCCAGTATTTGCATTGCAGCTATGTGGTACAATAGGGTCTGTGACTGAGATGGGTGGTACTATGGTAAGTGAGATACCTACACAGCCCAGTATTTGCATTGCAGCTATGTGGCACAATATGGTCTGTGTCTGAGATGGGTGGTACTATGGTAAGTGAGATACCTACACAGCCCAGTATTTGCAGTGCAGCTATGTGGCACAATAGGGTCTGTGTCTGAGATGGGTGGTACTATGGTAAGTGAGATACCTACACAGCCCAGTATTTGCATTGCAGCTATGTGGCACAGTAGGGTCTGTGTCTGAGATGGGTGATACTATGGTAAGTGAGATACCTACACAGCCCAGTATTTGCATTGCAGCTATGTGGCACAGTAGGGTGTGTGTCTGAGATGGGTGATACTATGATAAGTGAGATACCTACACAGCCCAGTATTTGCACTGCAGCTATGTGGCACAGTAGGGTCTGTGTCTGAGATGGGTGGTACTATGGTAAGTGAGATACCTACACAGCCCTGTATTTGCATTGCAGCTATGAGGCACAGTAGGGTCTGTGTCTGAGATGGGTGATACTATGGTAAGTGAGATACCTACACAGCCCAGTATTTGTATTGCAGCTATGTGGCACAATAGGGTCTGTGTCTGAGATGGGTGGTACTATGGTAAGTGAGATACCTACACAGCCCAGTATTTGCATTGCAGCTATGTGGCACAGTAGGATCTGTGTCTGAGATGGGTGATACTATGGTAAGTGAGATACCTACACAGCCCAGTATTTGCATTGCAGCTATGTGGCACAGTAGGGTCTGTGACTGAGATGGGTGGTACTATGGTAAGTGAGATACCTACACAGCCCTGTATTTGCATTGCAGCTATGTGGCACAATAGGGTCTGTGACTGAGATGGGTGGTACTATGGTAAGTGAGATACCTACACAGCCCAGTATTTCCATTGCAGCTATGTGGCACAGTAGGGTCTGTGTCTGAGATGGGTGGTACTATGGTAAGTGAGATACCTACACAGCCCTGTATTTGCATTGCAACTATGTGGCACAGTAGGGTCTGTGTCTGAGATGGGTGGTACTATGGTAAGTGAGATACCTACACAACCCTGTATTTGCACTGCAGCTATGTGGCACAGTAGGGTCTGTGTCTGAGATGGGTGGTACTATGGTAAGTGAGATACCTACATAGCCCAGTATTTGCATTGCAGCTATGTGGCACAGTAGGGTCTGTGTCTGAGATGGGTGGTACTATGGTAAGTGAGATACCTACACAACCCTGTATTTGCATTGCAACTATGTGGCACAGTAGGGTCTGTGTCTGAGATGGGTGGTACTATGGTAAGTGAGATACCTACACAGCCCAGTATTTGCATTGCAGCTATGTGGCACAGTAGGGTCTGTGTCTGAGATGGGTGGTACTATGGTAAGTGAGATACCTACACAGCCCAGTATTTGCATTGCAGCTATGTGGCACAGTAGGGTCTGTGTCTGAGATGGGTGATACTATGGTAAGTGAGATACCTACACAGCCCAGTATTTGCATTGCAGCTATGTGGCACAGTAGGGTCTGTGTCTGAGATGGGTGGTACTATGGTAAGTGAGATACCTACACAGCCCTGTATTTGCACTGCAGCTATGTGGCACAGTAGGGTCTGTGATGGGTGGTACTATGGTAAGTGAGATACCTACACAGCCCAGTATTTGCATTGCCGCTATGTGGCACAATAGGGTCTGTGTCTGAGATGGGTGATACTATGGTAAGTGACATACCTACACAGCCCAGTATTTGCATTGCTGCTATGTGGCACAGTAGGGTCTGTGTCTGAGATGGGTGGTACTATGGTAAGTGTCCCACACTGCCTATCATCAAAACGCAATGTTTTCATTGGTCGATACTTACCATGTGTTTTCATTGTACATGTTGCAAAAACTTCTCTCTAGGTATGAATAAGCAGAGCATCATTGGATTTAATATTTATTGTTATATTTACAGACTGTTGGTGGAATTGATGAAGAATTGTATACTGGTAGTATATTTTATAGCCATATAAGAAAACAGTGGTACTATGAAGTTGTAATCACAGATATGGAAGTTGATGGTAAAAGTCTTGAAATGGATTGTAAAGAAGTGAGTTCACTATAATTTCCAGTCTTTCATTGTAAAACCTACTGCATTTTTAAACTTCTATTTGTATTCTTGATTTTATTATTAGTAAGTGACAGGTGATTCTGGTCATTCGATTTTAACAGGGTCCATAGTGTTGGGAAAAACCTTTGAAAGTCTTTGGTTTTTTGAGGTCTGGAAAGTCTTTGAGTTGTCTTTAAATTACAGGAAAATTAAAAAAAGAAATCTTTGAAAAGTCTTCAAATTTCTTCATAGTTATTAGTTCATTTTTATAGAAAGACACGTTTTCTCCAGGGAACTACCATATCCTCAGAACTTTGATGCGCTTTGGTGATGATGTTGGCCTGAATTAAGAAAAATGCAAGAAAGTTTGAGAAAAGGTCTGGAAAAAGTGTTGGAAATCATTTGGCTCTTGGTGCTATGGACCCTGTTTAATGATCTAACATGCAATAACACCAATTAGGGAAGCTCTTCTAATGTAGCTAAATATGGTATTGTCTGTTACAAAATGATTTTTGTTAAATGTTGGCATATATTACAGGGCTCCTCAATCCCTGAGATTGCAGCATGGAATTGTGGGATATTATAACTCTTGTTATTGTTTAAACAACTAATTATTGTTTTGCATTGTCTCCAGTAAAATAAACTGAAAAATATTCTAAGTAACAACGCCAACCTTTAAACCACAACTATGTGATTTGTGTAGCGACTAATTTAATGGCATCTGAAATAGGTTCATAGAACATCAATTTTAAAGAACCTAGTCATTGCAAAACTGTACGCATGGATTTTAATGTTTTTCCAAGATTTGTAACAAAATATAAACATAATGCCGTTGAGAGTACACTGCATGAGCCATACTGCATATGCCCCTTTACAGAACGTCTTTTAATATGCTTTGAATTCTTGTTTGAATCGACAGTACAATTTTGACAAGACTATCGTTGACAGTGGTACAACTAATTTAAGAGTCCCTTTAAAAGTTTTTAACAGAATTGTCAAAGGCATTGACAGTACAATCAATGTAAGTATCATTTATGACTAATGCATGTTCAGGGCCTGCTCAGTTTCAGTAACATGTTTGAAGTGATGTAACCATTGCTGGGAATCTGTATAATTCATACATATTATTAGAAGCACAATTGGCTGAGTGGATGCTTTGTGGAAGTCTCATGAACATTACCTTTTATGTTCAGTGGGAAATAACAGCAGTGCTGGCAAAAACATGCTATTCTGACCATTAAATGTTTATCGCGATTCTATTTTCATTAGATGCTATAAGGAAAGTACTTGACTACAATGTGATTATGATACACATTGCCCAAATAAGGAAGATGCATGTTCACATTTACAACATCTGCAGCAAATTTAAATCATCTGCAGCAAATTTAAATCATCTGCAAAAAATTCAAATGTGTCTTAATCAAATTCAAACACTTTTTTTTACACATTCAAGTACACCTGCAACACATTCAAATGCATCTGTAACATATTCAAATGCATATGCAACACATTCAAATGCATCTGTAACATATTCAAATGCATCTGTAACATATTCAAATGCATATGCAACACATTCAAATGCATCTGTAACATATTCAAATGCATATGCAACACATTCAAATGCATCTGTAACATATTCAAATGCATCTGTAACATATTCAAATGCATCTGTAACACATTCAAATGCATCTGCAACACATTCAAATGCATCTGCAACACATTCAAATGCATCTGTAACACATTCGAATACATCTGTAATGCATTCGAATGCATCTGTAACATATTCAAATGCATATGCAACACATTCAAATGCATCTGTAACACATTCAAATGCATCTGTACCACATTTAAATGTATTACCAGATTCTGTCGTAAATTTGCCCATCCAAAATATTGCCCTGGGTGATTTCACGGCTGGTGGGCACTTATTTGGTGTTGAAAATTTCAAAAAAAGATCATAAAATTCATTGAAAAATCCACCTACGCCAAGTTTCAATGCCGGCAGTTGGACCACCCAAGACGAAAGAAACTATAGCAGAAGCTAATCTAAAATTTGATACATTTTTTTCTTAAAATGTCACCCAGTGTCATCTTCCTCCAAAAAAAAATCACATTAATGAACCTGATACACCTCTAAGTGGGAATCCCGCTCAGTGTGCGTTGACTCCACAGTGCCGCTATTGAGGGAGGCTCTTGGTAGATGCGTGTGCAAGCATGCAACAGCCGAGCCGAGTTCCGTCGAAACTACTTGGCCAGGAGCAGTAGAGCAGTTCTCCTGGCCTTGCGGCGGTGATCATCCCCTCCTTGACTTGCCGTCGACTTGGGTGTAGATCGGGGTGTCAAACTTAGCAGAGCAGCAGTTTCGCTGCGATCTATTGAAAGTAAGCCTCCAAGATCCATTGGATAGAATGTCTTTAAACGCAATAAAATCACGCAACAGAGCACCTTCTGAAGCAGGAACTAGCAGCGTAAACTGATTGCAGATGTACAAATGTATGCAACTTTATGGCCAGTTTATTTCTACAATGTCTTACTTAGATGCATAATAAGGTATAAAGATAATGATGTCACATTTCATTTCCTGCAGGTCACCATTACACCAGGTTTCTGGACAGGGGCAGAGCTAATGTGTTACGGGGAAGATGTAACACCTTGGCAAATATTTCCTTCTTTTTCAATTTCATTACTTTCTGAAAATCTAAGTCAAGTTTATAAATTAATAATATCACCAAAGGTAAGTAATAAATGATTATTTGATGCCAGATTCATCCTTTAAATAAAATAGTTCCATTTTTGCCAAACTCAAATGAAATTATGGTTTTATTCCCTACATATTATCCATGATGCACCTTGATGTATTTTAGGAAGTGACATCACAAGAATTGACATCAGTCATTACTGTTGTAAAGTTATACTCTAGTACCCATCATAATACATTGCTTTATTAGCTCTGCTGTCAAAAAAGATGATCGAGCGGAGCTCATGGGTTGACTGGACATGTCGTCATTGTTCGTCTCTTTATAGAACAACTGCTAGTCAGATTGCATTGAAATGTGGCATGAATGTTCTTGATATGGACTAGACTCTTACATATTAATTGCATGAGACCATATGCAATGTCTATTTTTAATAAATATAATGCACCTTGAAATTTAAAATTCATTCTTCTCAATTTCTTTTCCAGCAATATATGCGTAAAGTAGATGATGTCAGTAACACAATAAATGATTGTTACAAGTTTGCGATCACCACGTCAGCTTCGGGCACAGTCATTGGTGCGGTTATCATGGAAGGATTTTATGTCATATTTGATAGAGAAAATCAAAGAGTGGGATTTGCCGCATCAAGTTGTGCTGGTAAGGTTTTATCACCATGGAAACAGAGTTGACCGAATCAGCAATGCAATTGGTTACTGTAAAATAGAATTGATTTTCGCTGATTTTCACTGATTTTTGACAAGTTGAATGTAAAATACAGAAAAATGGGTTTATTCGCTGGATTTTATTTTTACTCCTTCAGCGAAAATAGCGATAATTAATTTCATGTGAAAATAAAAAAGTATTTTACTATCCTGTTTGATAAGATTTCTCATAAACTGTACAAAGCTTTTATAGGGGTTTTCAGTAGATCATACAAAGTGGGGATACATCTTTAAGGGACAGTACAGGTAACTAATACATTTCATTATTTTGTATGTTTCAGCTGATGACTCAACAATTTCACCACAAGTCTTGGGTCCATTCTCTTATGGTAAGATTACAACATTATCACATCCAGTATTCTGTTTATGACATACTGTAAACTATTTATGTTTCAGTACTATGAATTTAAGGATTTTATGGCATTAGTGAAGATGTAGGATCTAATAAAAATTAACACAAAGACGAAATTTTGCAAAAGTCATTGACACCCCACGATGTAGAACCCAAAACAAATTTACACTAAGACGAAATTTTACAAAAGTCATTGACACCTTACGATGTAGGACCCAAATAAAATTTACACTAAGACGAAATTTTACAAAAGTCATTGACACCCCGCGATGTAAGACCCAAGAAAAATTTACACTAAGACGAAATTTTGCAAAAGTCATTGACACCCCGCGATGTAAGACCCAAGAAAAATTTACACTAAGACGAAATTTTGCAAAAGTCATCGGCACCCCACGATGTTGGACTCAAGAAAAATTTACACTAAGATTTTTACTGACTAACAAAATTCTTGAAAATTTTTCTCACGAAATGAGATCGATTTTCAGTATTTTAATTATGATATAATACCCTGTTACTGCATTGCTACGAAGAATCTTTCAATCTAATACATTGTCTTTGCTACTAAATGAATAATAATACGTTCTACAAATCATTCTACAGATAACTCATCGGATTGCGCTTACCACATCCCAGAAAACAACGAAGCTACATTGATGGTCGTAGCGTACGTCATGGCATCAATATGCGGTATATGTATGGTGCCGTTATTTATTATGGTAATGCAGTGCTATCAGAAAAAGTCGATCGAGAAAAAAAATGATGGGGAAACATTGATCGATGACTAAGATGAAGTATATATGATTTATTTTTAAGCACCTTGATGATCAACAATGTAAGAATCGCCGATAAAATTTAACTACTTTACTATAGCATGTTACTAGGATTGTCCAATCACAACTCAAATGATTTCCTACCTCTGTGTTCACGTCTATCATTGTGATCAGATAAAAGATATCTTCAGCATGACAAGCAGAATTTCTCTTCATGCAGCACTGGTATCATTTGAAATAATAGAAAAGCTTACTCAAAATACATGTATTCTAATTGCATGACAAATTTCCTAACCGTAGTTTTATTTCTCATTTGAAGTAGGACCAGTCCTACAAGCAATTAGAATTTTACCATATTAACTCTTTTGTGTTTTCGGGTCCATAAATTAATTTAAAATCATTTCTTATATTAAGTAGTCCATCCTTCAATGACATCAGATCATTTCAGAGTCAATTTTATATTTACCCAGCTGCTTACAGTATCCCATAATGCATCTCTCACCACTACTTAATATTAATAAAATGACCACATTTTGAGGCATAAAAGATTCTAACCATATGGATTTACTGTATTTATATGCTCTTGTCTTGCTTGAGTTATGATATAGCGCTATAAAGAGTGCCCTCTGTAGTTTAAAGTGTATAATATAAAAACAAAAGTGTAGAGGGCGCTCTCCACATATCTCATGGTATTTTGTTTTTAGTGGGTTATTGTACAGTTATATTTTTGTAATTATGGTTTAAATTAAGATATTCTGGAATATATAATGAGTGTGCATTAATTTATTTTATGGTTACATAACTGTCAAATGAATTATATTTAAAACACATCAACATCACATGATGTCCTTCCAAACTAGTATTATACAAGCCAAATACAATAAGTACATTTTCTGAATCTGTCCCTGTGTTCGAACAAACATATTTGAATTGAAATAATAACAAGATTTATTTATATTAAATGATATGAACAGAGGATTACCAAAGTGACTAGGTAATTGTGTCCACTTAGGAAAAACTGCATTGATAAACTGTTGTACATACCTATTTAATTAATCATGGGCTAATTTTGTCGCGGTTGTTTGTGGTACAAATATTGTATTTAACGTGTTGAGGCAATTTGTTTGTAGGCTGTTGTTAAACACAAATGCATGTTAGTAAATTGATTTGTACAGAATGCAGTAACTCAAATTTAAGTTTGAAAAAATTCAAATATTTTTTTATTTTGAAAACCACTGTAAATGGTGAAAACAAAGAGTGTCTAAAATGATTAACCAAATCACAAACACATTTTCACTGACTTATTTTTTTGGGTGTAAATATTTTCAGTAATTTCTCTCATTTGGCATTAATTTTCAGCAAAATTGACAGAATTTAATACTGTTCAAAGATCAAATCAACTTTTGTGAATGAAAATCTTGAAGCAGACTATTTTATGGAAAGAGACAAAAGATCATATGGTGGTGAAAGGGTTAAGGTCAAAGTTGATATGTGTCATGAAAGATCAGTGCAATATTTCTGGGAGTGACTTGACCTCTGACCCATTTCATTGACCTGGACTCGTTTACATTGTTATCACACTGCCATACGATATAAATAAGCTTTAAATTTCAATAAAATATAAAATACATAAATCACATTATGTGAATTTGACAAATTACAATTGTTTTTAGTATTGTATGATTTTAGAATTATTGGATTTTTTTTATTGTTATTTTGTGATTTTGAGACAAAAGTTTATTTAGAATTTTAGAGTGTGTTATTATTGGATTGTGCTTCAAATAGAGGAATTATGGTAGATGTACATGCAGTAACATTTGATAATTGTATAGGTTTCTTTGTTGTTAGGTGTACAGGCATTTTGTTGCTTTGAAATCTGAATATTTATCTTAGAAGTTGATATGTATCACTCAAAGTTTAGAATATCATGTGACATTCAAGATGGACATATACTGTAAAATACTTTATTTTAGCTGAAATTAAGTTTCCTTTTTTGCGTGTTTTGTATAGAATTTATTTTCACTGATTTCTGACAAGTTGAATCTAAAATATAGCAAAAAAAGCATATTCGCTGGATTTTATTTCACTGAATCATTCCTTCAGCGAAAATTAATTGCAAACGAAACAAAAGAATTTTACAGTATGTGACATTCCACTTACTAGCGCCTAGGTCTGATGATAGTCTATTCATTCCCATTCAGATTTATACAAATTTCCACTCACTATGGCATGTCATGAGCATTTTGAGACACAGAATACTCAGAAGTCAGTCCTGTGTCATCTATGATCTCAGGTGTTTTAAAATGATTATGTCAATACTATTTTCATTCAACTGATCTAATCTGCAATCAATAGAATTATAAGCTATACTCATCATAGCTGGACCTTTGTGGAGTGGTGTATATCAAGTGGAATGCTGCATGAATTTAGGCTAGAGTGGATAATGCTTATTTCATGTGTTACTAGTATACTGCAGTAAATTGGAGGAATGCATTTGAACTGGTATTAAAAATAATTTTCCAGTTTTGACAAGTCCATTTGTCCACATTTGGACAATGTCTTCCATATTCTATTATTTTTCTGTGTATTTCTTGTACATTGTAATAGTAACCATGGAAGCCAATCTTATAGAATTTGATTTCGTAATTGTATTTTGCAACTATATGTACCTAGCTACTTTGAATATTCGTTGTAAAACAACTATGTGAAATATTAAAAACATTTTGCCAGTATGTCTCGGTAATTAGGAAAATGCTTGTCTGAACACTATGCAAAAGCATTAAGCCAATTAATGACTGACTCGTAAAATAATTATCGGAAAAGCAACCAGTCGACTTCAATGAGGGAATGCAGGTGACAAGCTTATCAAACTAATTCAGTAACCAAAAAGTTTATTGCTGTCATTGTTATGGCACCCCCTATGTTATTGCAAATTGAACATCAAACAAACAAAATATTATGGAGAGACTGAATGAATATCAGGACTTCAACCCTCATGATTATTCATACCATCAAATATGTCACTAATAATCCTAAAAATACTCATCTTAGCATCAATAATGTTTTGAATTCTTAGTATGTTTTTTGTTGTCTTTCTTTATAAATGGGTTTATCTTTGACGCGAATTATAAGCAACCTGTGCAAAAAGTCATGATCTCTGTAAATAGTATTTCTTTTATCTTCTGCTGGTATTTAATAAAAATATTAATTTATGCTAGCTATTTTGTCTGTCTTATTTTAATTGTATTTTCCAAAAATAATGCTTTGAGTAATAATCAGGTTTTAATAATGCTTTGAGTACTGGTAATAATCAGGTTTCAATAATGCTTTGAGTACTGGTAATAATCAGGTTTCAATAATGCTTTGAGTACTGGTAATAATCAGGTTTTAATAATGCTTTGAGTACTGATAATAATCAGGTTTCAATAATGCTTTGAGTACTGGTAATAATCAGGTTTTAATAATGCTTTGAGTACTGGTAATAATCAGGTTTTAATAATGCTTTGAGTACTGGTAATAATCAGGTTTCAATAATGCTTTGAGTACTGGTAATAATCAGGTTTCAATAATGCTTTGAGTACTGGTAATAATCAGGTTTTAATAATGCTTTGAGTACTGGTAATAATCAGGTTTCAATAATGCTTTGAGTACTGGTAATAATCAGATTTTAATAATGCTTTGAGTACTGGTAATAATCAGGTTTTAATAATGCTTTGAGTACTGGTAATAATCAGGTTTCAATAATGCTTTGAGTACTGGTAATAATCAGGTTTCAATAATGCTTGAGTACAGGTAATAATCAGGTTTCAATAATGCTTTGAGTACTGGTAATAATCAGGTTTCAATAATGCTTTGAGTACTGGTAATAATCAGGTTTTAATAATGCTTTGAGTACTGGTAATAATCAGGTTTCAATAATGCTTTGAGTACTGGTAATAATCAGGTTTTAATAATGCTTTGAGTACTGGTAATAATCAGGTTTTAATAATGCTTTGAGTACTGGTAATCAGGTTTCAATAATGCTTTGAGTACTGGTAATAATCAGGTTTCAATAATGCTTTGAGTACTGGTAATAATCAGGTTTTAATAATGCTTTGAGTACTGGTAATAATCAGGTTTCAATAATGCTTTGAGTACTGATAATAATCAGGTTTCAATAATGCTTTGAGTACTGGTAATAATCAGGTTTTAATAATGCTTGAGTACTGGTAATAATCAGGTTTCAATAATGCTTTGAGTACTGGTAATAATCAGGTTTTAATAATGCTTTGAGTACTGGTAATAATCAGGTTTCAATAATGCTTGAGTACAGGTAATAATCAGGTTTCAATAATGCTTTGAGTACTGGTAATAATCAGGTTTCAATAATGCTTGAGTACTGGTAATAATCAGGTTTCAATAATGCTTTGAGTACTGGTAATAATCAGGTTTTAATAATGCTTTGAGTACTGGTAATAATCAGGTTTTAATAATGCTTTGAGTACTGGTAATAATCAGGTTTTAATAATGCTTTGAGTACTGGTAATAATCAGGTTTCAATAATGCTTTGAGTACTGGTAATAATCAGGTTTTAATAATGCTTTGAGTACAGGTAATAATCAGGTTTTAATAATGCTTTGAGTACTGGTAATAATCAGGTTTTAATAATGCTTTGAGTACTGGTAATAATCAGGTTTTAATAATGCTTGAGTACTGGTAATAATCAGGTTTCAATAATGCTTTGAGTACTGGTAATAATCAGGTTTTAATAATGCTTTGAGTACTGGTAATAATCAGGTTTCAATAATGCTTGAGTACAGGTAATAATCAGGTTTCAATAATGCTTTGAGTACTGGTAATAATCAGGTTTTAATAATGCTTTGAGTACTGGTCATAATCAGGTTTTAATAATGCTTTGAGTACAGGTAATAATCAGGTTTCAATAATGCTTTGAGTACTGGTAATAATCAGGTTTCAATAATGCTTTGAGTACTGGTAATAATCAGGTTTTAATAATGCTTTGAGTACTGGTAATAATCAGGTTTCAATAATGCTTTGAGTACTGGTAATAATCAGGTTTTAATAATGCTTTGAGTACTGGTAATAATCAGGTTTTAATAATGCTTTGAGTACAGGTAATAATCAGGTTTTAATAATGCTTTGAGTACTGGTAATAATCAGGTTTTAATAATGCTTTGAGTACTGGTGATAATCAGGTTTCAATAATGCTTTGAGTACTGGTAATAATCAGGTTTTAATAATGCTTTGAGTACTGGTAATAATCAGGTTTTAATAATGCTTTGAGTACAGGTAATAATCAGGTTTTAATAATGCTTTGAGTACTGGTAATAATCAGGTTTCAATAATGCTTGAGTACTGGTAATAATCAGGTTTCAATAATGCTTTGAGTACTGGTAATAATCAGGTTTTAATAATGCTTTGAGTACTGGTAATAATCAGGTTTCAATAATGCTTTGAGTACTGGTAATAATCAGGTTTTAATAATGCTTTGAGTACTGGTAATAATCAGGTTTTAATAATGCTTTGAGTACTGGTAATAATCAGGTTTTAATAATGCTTTGAGTACTGGTAATAATCAGGTTTCAATAATGCTTGAGTACTGGTAATAATCAGGTTTCAATAATGCTTTGAGTACTGGTAATAATCAGGTTTTAATAATGCTTTGAGTACTGGTAATAATCAGGTTTCAATAATGCTTTGAGTACTGGTAATAATCAGGTTTTAATAATGCTTTGAGTACAGGTAATAATCAGGTTTTAATAATGCTTTGAGTACTGGTAATAATCAGGTTTTAATAATGCTTTGAGTACTGGTAATAATAAGGTTTCAATAATGCTTTGAGTACTGGTAATAATCAGGTTTCAATAATGCTTGAGTACTGGTAATAATCAGGTTTTAATAATGCTTTGAGTACAGGTAATAATCAGGTTTTAATAATGCTTTGAGTACTGGTAATAATCAGGTTTTAATAATGCTTTGAGTACTGGTAATAATCAGGTTTTAATAATGCTTTGAGTACTGGTAATAATCAGGTTTCAATAATGCTTTGAGTACTGGTAATAATCAGGTTTCAATAATGCTTTGAGTACTGGTAATAATCAGGTTTTAATAATGCTTTGAGTACTGGTAATAATCAGGTTTCAATAATGCTTTGAGTACTGGTAATAATCAGGTTTTAATAATGCTTTGAGTACTGGTAATAATCAGGTTTTAATAATGCTTTGAGTACTGGTAATAATCAGGTTTCAATAATGCTTTGAGTACTGGTAATAATCAGGTTTCAATAATGCTTTGAGTACTGGTAATAATCAGGTTTTAATAATGCTTGAGTACTGGTAATAATCAGGTTTTAATAATGCTTTGAGTACTGGTAATAATCAGGTTTTAATAATGCTTTGAGTACTGGTAATAATCAGGTTTTAATAATGCTTTGAGTACTGGTAATAATCAGGTTTTAATAATGCTTTGAGTACTGGTAATAATCAGGTTTTAATAATGCTTTGAGTACTGGTAATAATCAGGTTTTAATAATGCTTTGAGTACTGGTAATAATCAGGTTTTAATAATGCTTTGAGTACTGGTAATAATCAGGTTTCAATAATGCTTGAGTACTGGTAATAATCAGGTTTCAATAATGCTTTGAGTACTGGTAATAATCAGGTTTCAATAATGCTTTGAGTACTGGTAATAATCAGGTTTTAATAATGCTTTGAGTACTGGTAATAATCAGGTTTCAATAATGCTTTGAGTACTGGTAATAATCAGGTTTTAATAATGCTTTGAGTACTGGTAATAATCAGGTTTTAATAATGCTTTGAGTACTGGTAATAATCAGGTTTCAATAATGCTTTGAGTACTGGTAATAATCAGGTTTCAATAATGCTTGAGTACTGGTAATAATCAGGTTTCAATAATGCTTTGAGTACTGGTAATAATCAGGTTTCAATAATGCTTTGAGTACTGGTAATAATCAGGTTTCAATAATGCTTTGAGTACTGGTAATAATCAGGTTTCAATAATGCTTTGAGTACTGGTAATAATCAGGTTTCAATAATGCTTGAGTACTGGTAATAATCAGGTTTCAATAATGCTTGAGTACTGGTAATAATCAGGTTTCAATAATGCTTTGAGTACTGGTAATAATCAGGTTTTAATAATGCTTTGAGTACTGGTAATAATCAGGTTTCAATAATGCTTTGAGTACTGGTAATAATCAGGTTTTAATAATGCTTGAGTACTGGTAATAATCAGGTTTCAATAATGCTTTGAGTACTGATAATAATCAGGTTTCAATAATGCTTTGAGTACTGGTAATAATCAGGTTTCAATAATGCTTTGAGTACTGGTAATAATCAGGTTTCAATAATGCTTTGAGTACTGGTAATAATCAGGTTTTAATAATGCTTTGAGTACTGGTAATAATCAGGTTTCAATAATGCTTTGAGTACTGGTAATAATCAGGTTTTAATAATGCTTTGAGTACTGGTAATAATCAGGTTTTAATAATGCTTTGAGTACTGGTAATAATCAGGTTTTAATAATGCTTTGAGTACTGGTAATAATAAGGTTTTCACTGACAGTGTGCAGGCTAATCTGAATAAATAAAACTTCAGGTTTTTAGTTCCCGTTCAGACGAATCAATTTGTTTCATGATCTGATTCAAGATGGCCGAATGGCGGCCAGTTTTTCATTGAAATCAAGCATTTCTTGAATTCCAGAACCGGATCTCAGCAGCTAGTCTACAGATGGACTTTGTTCAAACTTAGTACATACATTGGACATGGGTTCCTGATGCACGTCATTTTGTTTTTCATATCTGGTGGCCATTTTGTTTTAATGAGTTCTTTGAATGATATGTTCAAATTGTATAACCGCAAATGCCCACAAGACATGTGAAATAATAATGTCTGGATCTAAATTTCGAACCAAATAGACATAATTTCCCATTGGCTGCAGGTCTTTCCCATTGGCTGCATGTCTGGATCTAAATTTAGGACCAAATAGACATGATTTCCCATTGGCTGCATGTCTGGATCTAAATTTAGGACCAAATAGACATGATTTCCCATTGGCTGCAGGTCTGGATCTAAATTTTGAACCAAATAGACATGATTTCCCATTGGCTGCATGTCTGGATCTAAATTTAGGACCAAATAGACATGATTTCCCATTGGCTGCATGTCTGGATCTAAATTTAGGACCAAATAGACATGATTTCCCATTGGCTGCAGGTCTGGATCTAAATTTTGGACCAAATAGACATGATTTCCCATTGGCTGCATGTCTGGATCTAAATTTAGGACCAAATAGACATGATTTCCCATTGGCTGCATGTCTGGATCTAAATTTAGGACCAAATAGACATGATTTCCCATTGGCTGCAGGTCTGGATCTAAATTTTGGACCAAATAGACATGATTTCCCATTGGCTGCATGTCTGGATCTAAATTTAGGACCAAATAGACATGATTTCCCATTGGCTGCATGTCTGGATCTAAATTTATGACCAAATAGACATGATTTCCCATTGGCTGCAGGTCTGGATCTAAATTTAGAACCAAATAGACATGATTTCCCATTGGCTGCATGTCTGGATCTAAATTTAGGACCAAATAGACATGATTTCCCATTGGCTGAATGTCTGGATCTAAATTTTGGACCAAATAGACATGATTTCCCATTGGCTGCATGTCTGGATCTAAATTTAGGACCAAATAGACATGATTTCCCATTGGCTGCAGGTCTGGATCTAAATTTTGGACCAAATAGACATGATTTCCCATTGGCTGCATGTCTGGATCTAAATTTAGGACCAAATAGACATGATTTCCCATTGGTTGCATGTCTGGATCTAAATTTAGGACCAAATAGACATGATTTCCCATTGGCTGCATGTCTGGATCTAAATTTAGGACCAAATAGACATGATTTCCCATTGGCTGCAGGTCTGGATCTAAATTTTGAACCAAATAGACATGATTTCCCATTGGCTGCATGTCTGGATCTAAATTTTGGACCAAATAGACATGATTTCCCATTGGATGCATGTCTGGATCTAAATTTAGGACCAAATAGACATGATTTCCCATTGGCTGCATGTCTGGATCTAAATTTCGGACCAAATGGACATGATTTCCCATTGGCTGCAGGTCTGGATCTAAATTTTGAACCAAATGGACATGATTTCCTATTGGCTGCATGTCTGGATCTAAATTTCGGACCAAATGGACATGATTTCCCATTGGCTGCAGGTCTGGATCTAAATTTCGGACCAAATGGACACGATTTCCCATTGGCTGCATGTCTGGATCTAAATTTTGGACCAAATAGACATGATTTCCCATTGGCTGCATGTCTGGATCTAAATTTCGGACCAAATGGACATGATTTCCCATTGGCTGCATGTCTGGATCTAAATTTCGGACCAAATGGACATGATTTCCCATTGGTTGCATGTCTGGATCTAAATTTTGGACCAAATGGACATGATTTCCCGTTGGCTGCATGTCTGGATCTAAATTTTGAACCAAATGGACACGATTTCCTATTGGCTGCATGTCTGGATCTAAATTTCGGACCAAATGGACATGATTTCCCATTGGCTGCAGGTCTGGATCTAAATTTTGGACCAAATAGACATGATTTCCCATTGGCTGCAGGTCTGGATCTAAATTTAGGACCAAATAGACATGATTTCCCATTGGCTGCATGTCTGGATCTAAATTTAGGACCAAATAGACATGATTTCCCATTGGCTGCAGGTCTGGATCTAAATTTTGGACCAAATAGACATGATTTCCCATTGGCTGCATGTCTGGATCTAAATTTAGAACCAAATAGACATGATTTCCCATTGGCTGCAGGTCTGGATCTAAATTTTGGACCAAATAGACATGATTTCCCATTGGCTGCATGTCTGGATCTAAATTTAGAACCAAATAGACATGATTTCCCATTGGCTGCAGGTCTGGATCTAAATTTTGAACCAAATGGACATGATTTCCCATTGGGTGCATGTCTGGATCTAAATTTAGGACCAAATGGACATAATTTCCCATTGGCTGCATGTCTGGATCTAAATTTTGGACCAAATGGACACGATTTCCCATTGGCTGCATGTCTGGATCTAAATTTAGGACCAAATGGACATAATTTCCCATTGGCTGCATGTCTGGATCTAAATTTTGGACCAAATAGACATGATTTCCCATTGGCTGCATGTCTGGATCTAAATTTAGGACCAAATAGACATGATTTCCCATTGGCTGCATGTCTGGATCTAAATTTAGGACCAAATGGACATAATTTCCCATTGGCTGCATGTCTGGATCTAAATTTTGGACCAAATAGACATGATTTCCCATTGGCTGCATGTCTGGATCTAAATTTAGGACCAAATAGACATGATTTCCCATTGGCTGCATGTCTGGATCTAAATTTAGGACCAAATAGACATGATTTCCCATTGGCTGCAGGTCTGGATCTAAATTTAGGACCAAATAGACATGATTTCCCATTGGCTGCATGTCTGGATCTAAATTTAGGACCAAATAGACATGATTTCCCATTGGCTGCAGGTCTGGATCTAAATTTTGGACCAAATAGACATGATTTCCCATTGGCTGCATGTCTGGATCTAAATTTAGGACCAAATAGACATGATTTCCCATTGGCTGCATGTCTGGATCTAAATTTAGGACCAAATAGACATGATTTCCCATTGGCTGCAGGTCTGGATCTAAATTTTGGACCAAATAGACATGATTTCCCATTGGCTGCATGTCTGGATCTAAATTTAGGACCAAATAGACATGATTTCCCATTGGCTGCATGTCTGGATCTAAATTTATGACCAAATAGACATGATTTCCCATTGGCTGCAGGTCTGGATCTAAATTTAGAACCAAATAGACATGATTTCCCATTGGCTGCATGTCTGGATCTAAATTTAGGACCAAATAGACATGATTTCCCATTGGCTCAATGTCTGGATCTAAATTTTGGACCAAATAGACATGATTTCCCATTGGCTGCATGTCTGGATCTAAATTTAGGACCAAATAGACATGATTTCCCATTGGCTGCAGGTCTGGATCTAAATTTTGGACCAAATAGACATGATTTCCCATTGGCTGCATGTCTGGATCTAAATTTAGGACCAAATAGACATGATTTCCCATTGGTTGCATGTCTGGATCTAAATTTAGGACCAAATAGACATGATTTCCCATTGGCTGCATGTCTGGATCTAAATTTAGGACCAAATAGACATGATTTCCCATTGGCTGCAGGTCTGGATCTAAATTTTGAACCAAATAGACATGATTTCCCATTGGCTGCATGTCTGGATCTAAATTTTGGACCAAATAGACATGATTTCCCATTGGATGCATGTCTGGATCTAAATTTAGGACCAAATAGACATGATTTCCCATTGGCTGCATGTCTGGATCTAAATTTCGGACCAAATGGACATGATTTCCCATTGGCTGCAGGTCTGGATCTAAATTTTGAATCAAATGGACATGATTTCCTATTGGCTGCATGTCTGGATCTAAATTTCGGACCAAATGGACATGATTTCCCATTGGCTGCAGGTCTGGATCTAAATTTCGGACCAAATGGACACGATTTCCCATTGGCTGCATGTCTGGATCTAAATTTTGGACCAAATAGACATGATTTCCCATTGGCTGCATGTCTGGATCTAAATTTCGGACCAAATGGACATGATTTCCCATTGGCTGCATGTCTGGATCTAAATTTCGGACCAAATGGACATGATTTCCCATTGGTTGCATGTCTGGATCTAAATTTTGGACCAAATGGACATGATTTCCCGTTGGCTGCATGTCTGGATCTAAATTTTGAACCAAATGGACACGATTTCCTATTGGCTGCATGTCTGGATCTAAATTTCGGACCAAATGGACATGATTTCCCATTGGCTGCAGGTCTGGATCTAAATTTTGGACCAAATAGACATGATTTCCCATTGGCTGCAGGTCTGGATCTAAATTTAGGACCAAATAGACATGATTTCCCATTGGCTGCATGTCTGGATCTAAATTTAGGACCAAATAGACATGATTTCCCATTGGCTGCAGGTCTGGATCTAAATTTTGGACCAAATAGACATGATTTCCCATTGGCTGCATGTCTGGATCTAAATTTAGAACCAAATAGACATGATTTCCCATTGGCTGCAGGTCTGGATCTAAATTTTGGACCAAATAGACATGATTTCCCATTGGCTGCATGTCTGGATCTAAATTTAGAACCAAATAGACATGATTTCCCATTGGCTGCAGGTCTGGATCTAAATTTTGAACCAAATGGACATGATTTCCCATTGGGTGCATGTCTGGATCTAAATTTAGGACCAAATGGACATAATTTCCCATTGGCTGCATGTCTGGATCTAAATTTTGGACCAAATGGACACGATTTCCCATTGGCTGCATGTCTGGATCTAAATTTAGGACCAAATGGACATAATTTCCCATTGGCTGCATGTCTGGATCTAAATTTTGGACCAAATAGACATGATTTCCCATTGGCTGCATGTCTGGATCTAAATTTAGGACCAAATAGACATGATTTCCCATTGGCTGCATGTCTGGATCTAAATTTAGGACCAAATGGACATAATTTCCCATTGGCTGCATGTCTGGATCTAAATTTTGGACCAAATAGACATGATTTCCCATTGGCTGCATGTCTGGATCTAAATTTAGGACCAAATAGACATGATTTCCCATTGGCTGCATGTCTGGATCTAAATTTAGGACCAAATAGACATGATTTCCCATTGGCTGCAGGTCTGGATCTAAATTTTGGACCAAATAGACATGATTTCCCATTGGCTGCATGTCTGGATCTAAATTTATGACCAAATAGACATGATTTCCCATTGGCTGCATGTCTGGATCTAAATTTATGACCAAATAGACATGATTTCCCATTGGCTGCAGGTCTGGATCTAAATTTAGAACCAAATAGACATGATTTCCCATTGGCTGCATGTCTGGATCTAAATTTAGGACCAAATAGACATGATTTCCCATTGGCTGAATGTCTGGATCTAAATTTTGGACCAAATAGACATGATTTCCCATTGGCTGCATGTCTGGATCTAAATTTAGGACCAAATAGACATGATTTCCCATTGGCTGCAGGTCTGGATCTAAATTTTGGACCAAATAGACATGATTTCCCATTGGCTGCATGTCTGGATCTAAATTTAGGACCAAATAGACATGATTTCCCATTGGTTGCATGTCTGGATCTAAATTTAGGACCAAATAGACATGATTTCCCATTGGCTGCATGTCTGGATCTAAATTTAGGACCAAATAGACATGATTTCCCATTGGCTGCAGGTCTGGATCTAAATTTTGAACCAAATAGACATGATTTCCCATTGGCTGCATGTCTGGATCTAAATTTTGGACCAAATAGACATGATTTCCCATTGGATGCATGTCTGGATCTAAATTTAGGACCAAATAGACATGATTTCCCATTGGCTGCATGTCTGGATCTAAATTTCGGACCAAATGGACATGATTTCCCATTGGCTGCAGGTCTGGATCTAAATTTTGAACCAAATGGACATGATTTCCTATTGGCTGCATGTCTGGATCTAAATTTCGGACCAAATGGACATGATTTCCCATTGGCTGCAGGTCTGGATCTAAATTTCGGACCAAATGGACACGATTTCCCATTGGCTGCATGTCTGGATCTAAATTTTGGACCAAATAGACATGATTTCCCATTGGCTGCATGTCTGGATCTAAATTTCGGACCAAATGGACATGATTTCCCATTGGCTGCATGTCTGGATCTAAATTTCGGACCAAATGGACATGATTTCCCATTGGTTGCATGTCTGGATCTAAATTTTGAACCAAATGGACATGATTTCCCGTTGGCTGCATGTCTGGATCTAAATTTTGAACCAAATGGACACGATTTCCTATTGGCTGCATGTCTGGATCTAAATTTCGGACCAAATGGACATGATTTCCCATTGGCTGCAGGTCTGGATCTAAATTTTGGACGAAATAGACATGATTTCCCATTGGCTGCAGGTTTGGATCTAAATTTAGGACCAAATAGACATGATTTCCCATTGGCTGCATGTCTGGATCTAAATTTAGAACCAAATAGACATGATTTCCCATTGGCTGCAGGTCTGGATCTAAATTTTGGACCAAATAGACATGATTTCCCATTGGCTGCATGTCTGGATCTAAATTTAGAACCAAATAGACATGATTTCCCATTGGCTGCAGGTCTGGATCTAAATTTTGAACCAAATGGACATGATTTCCCATTGGGTGCATGTCTGGATCTAAATTTAGGACCAAATGGACATAATTTCCCATTGGCTGCATGTCTGGATCTAAATTTTGGACCAAATGGACACGATTTCCCATTGGCTGCATGTCTGGATCTAAATTTAGGACCAAATGGACATAATTTCCCATTGGCTGCATGTCTGGATCTAAATTTTGGACCAAATAGACATGATTTCCCATTGGCTGCATGTCTGGATCTAAATTTAGGACCAAATAGACATGATTTCCCATTGGCTGCATGTCTGGATCTAAATTTAGGACCAAATGGACATAATTTCCCATTGGCTGCATGTCTGGATCTAAATTTTGGACCAAATAGACATGATTTCCCATTGGCTGCATGTCTGGATCTAAATTTAGGACCAAATGGACATAATTTCCCATTGGCTGCATGTCTGGATCTAAATTTAGGACCAAATAGACATAATTTCCCATTGGCTGCATGTCTGGATCTAAATTTAGGACCAAATAGACATGATTTCCCATTGGCTGCATGTCTGGATCTAAATTTTGGACCAAATGGACATGATTTCCCATTGGCTGCATATCTGGATCTAAATTTAGGACCAAATGGACATAATTTCCCATTGGCTGCATGTCTGGATCTAAATTTAGGACCAAATGGACATAATTTCCCATTGGCTGCATGTCTGGATCTAAATTTAGAACCAAATGGACATAATTTCCCATTGGCTGCATGTCTGGATCTAAATTTAGGACCAAATGGACATAATTTCCCATTGGCTGCATGTCTGGATCTAAATTTAGGACCAAATGGACATAATTTCCCATTGGCTGCATGTCTGGATCTAAATTTTGGACCAAATGGACATAATTTCCCATTGGGTGCATGTCTGGATCTAAATTTAGGACCAAATAGACATGATTTCCCATTGGCTGCATGTCTGGATCTAAATTTTGAACCAAATGGACATGATTTCCCATTGGCTGCATGTCTGGATCTAAATTTAGAACCAAATGGACATGATTTCCCATTGGCTGCATGTCTGGATCTAAATTTTGGACCAAATAGACATGATTTCCCATTGGCTGCATGTCTGGATCTAAATTTAGAACCAAATAGACATGATTTCCCATTGGCTGCATGTCTGGATCTAAATTTAGGACCAAATAGACATGATTTCCCATTGGCTGCATGTTTGGATCTAAATTTAGAACCAAATAGACATGATTTCCCATTGGTTGCATGTCTGGATCTAAATTTAGGACCAAATAGACATGATTTCCCATTGGCTGCATGTCTGGATCTAAATTTAGGACCAAATAGACATGATTTCCCATTGGCTGCATGTCTGGATCTAAATTTAGGACCAAATAGACATGATTTCCCATTGGTTGCATGTCTGGATCTAAATTTAGGACCAAATAGACATGATTTCCCATTGGCTGCATGTCTGGATCTAAATTTAGGACCAAATAGACATGATTTCCCATTGGCTGCATGTCTGGATCTAAATTTAGGACCAAATAGACATGATTTCCCATTGGTTGCATGTCTGGATCTAAATTTTGGACCAAATAGACATGATTTCCCATTGGCTGCATGTCTGGATATAAATTTAGAACCAAATAGACATGATTTCCCATTGGTTGCATGTCTGGATCTAAATTTAGGACCAAATAGACATGATTTCCCATTGGCTGCATGTCTGGATCTAAATTTAGGACCAAATGGACATGATTTCCCATTGGCTGCATGTCTGGATCTAAATTTCGGACCAAATGGACATGATTTCCCATTGGTTGCATGTCTGGATCTAAATTTAGGACCAAATAGACATGATTTCCCATTGGTTGCATGTCTGGATCTAAATTTAGGACCAAATAGACATGATTTCCCATTGGCTGCATGTCTGGATCTAAATTTAGGACCAAATAGACATGATTTCCCATTGGTTGCATGTCTGGATCTAAATTTAGGACCAAATAGACATGATTTCCCATTGGTTGCATGTCTGGTTCTAAATTTTGGACCAAATAGACATGATTTCCCATTGGCTGCATGTCTGGATCTAAATTTAGAACCAAATAGACATGATTTCCCATTGGTTGCATGTCTGGATCTAAATTTAGGACCAAATGGACATAATTTCCCATTGGCTGCATGTCTGGATCTAAATTTAGAACCAAATAGACATGATTTCCCATTGGTTGCATGTCTGGATCTAAATTTAGGACCAAATAGACATGATTTCCCATTGGCTGCATGTCTGGATCTAAATTTAGGACCAAATAGACATGATTTCCCATTGGCTGCATGTCTGGATCTAAATTTCGGACCAAATGGACATGATTTCCCATTGGTTGCATGTCTGGATCTAAATTTAGGACCAAATAGACATGATTTCCCATTGGTTGCATGTCTGGATCTAAATTTAGGACCAAATAGACATGATTTCCCATTGGCTGCATGTCTGGATCTAAATTTAGGACCAAATAGACATGATTTCCCATTGGTTGCATGTCTGGATCTAAATTTAGGACCAAATATATATGATTTCCCATTGGTTGCATGTCTGGATCTAAATTTTGGACCAAATAGACATGATTTCCCATTGGCTGCATGTCTGGATCTAAATTTAGAACCAAATAGACATGATTTCCCATTGGTTGCATGTCTGGATCTAAATTTAGGACCAAATGGACATAATTTCCCATTGGCTGCATGTCTGGATCTAAATTTAGAACCAAATAGACATGATTTCTCATTGGTTGCATGTCTGGATCTAAATTTAGGACCAAATAGACATGATTTCCCATTGGCTGCATGTCTGGATCTAAATTTAGAACCAAATAGACATGATTTCCCATTGGTTGCATGTCTGGATCTAAATTTAGAACCAAATAGACATGATTTCCCATTGGCTGCATGTCTGGATCTAAATTTAGAACCAAATAGACATGATTTCCCATTGGTTGCATGTCTGGATCTAAATTTAGAACCAAATAGACATGATTTCCCATTGGTTGCATGTCTGGATCTAAATTTAGGACCAAATGGACATGATTTCCCATTGGCTGCATGTCTGGATCTAAATTTTGGACCAAATGGACATGATTTCCCATTGGCTGCATGTCTGGATCTAAATTTTGGACCAAATGGACATGATTTCCCATTGGCTGCATATCTGGATCTAAATTTAGGACCAAATGGACATAATTTCCCATTGGCTGCATGTCTGAATCTAAATTTAGGACCAAATGGACATAATTTCCCATTGGCTGCATGTCTGGATCTAAATTTAGAACCAAATGGACATAATTTCCCATTGGCTGCATGTCTGGATCTAAATTTAGGACCAAATGGACAGAATTTCCCATTGGCTGCATGTCTGGATCTAAATTTAGGACCAAATGGACATAATTTCCCATTGGCTGCATGTCTGGATCTAAATTTTGGACCAAATGGACATAATTTCCCATTGGGTGCATGTCTGGATCTAAATTTAGGACCAAATAGACATGATTTCCCATTGGCTGCATGTCTGGATCTAAATTTTGAACCAAATGGACATGATTTCCCATTGGCTGCATGTCTGGATCTAAATTTAGAACCAAATGGACATGATTTCCCATTGGCTGCATGTCTGGATCTAAATTTTGGACCAAATAGACATGATTTCCCATTGGCTGCATGTCTGGATCTAAATTTAGAACCAAATAGACATGATTTCCCATTGGCTGCATGTCTGGATCTAAATTTAGGACCAAATAGACATGATTTCCCATTGGCTGCATGTTTGGATCTAAATTTAGAACCAAATAGACATGATTTCCCATTGGTTGCATGTCTGGATCTAAATTTAGGACCAAATAGACATGATTTCCCATTGGCTGCATGTCTGGATCTAAATTTAGGACCAAATAGACATGATTTCCCATTGGCTGCATGTCTGGATCTAAATTTAGGACCAAATAGACATGATTTCCCATTGGTTGCATGTCTGGATCTAAATTTAGGACCAAATAGACATGATTTCCCATTGGCTGCATGTCTGGATCTAAATTTAGGACCAAATAGACATGATTTCCCATTGGCTGCATGTCTGGATCTAAATTTAGGACCAAATAGACATGATTTCCCATTGGTTGCATGTCTGGATCTAAATTTTGGACCAAATAGACATGATTTCCCATTGGCTGCATGTCTGGATCTAAATTTAGAACCAAATAGACATGATTTCCCATTGGTTGCATGTCTGGATCTAAATTTAGGACCAAATAGACATGATTTCCCATTGGCTGCATGTCTGGATCTAAATTTAGGACCAAATGGACATGATTTCCCATTGGCTGCATGTCTGGATCTAAATTTCGGACCAAATGGACATGATTTCCCATTGGTTGCATGTCTGGATCTAAATTTAGGACCAAATAGACATGATTTCCCATTGGTTGCATGTCTGGATCTAAATTTAGGACCAAATAGACATGATTTCCCATTGGCTGCATGTCTGGATCTAAATTTAGGACCAAATAGACATGATTTCCCATTGGTTGCATGTCTGGATCTAAATTTAGGACCAAATAGACATGATTTCCCATTGGTTGCATGTCTGGATCTAAATTTTGGACCAAATAGACATGATTTCCCATTGGCTGCATGTCTGGATCTAAATTTAGAACCAAATAGACATGATTTCCCATTGGTTGCATGTCTGGATCTAAATTTAGGACCAAATGGACATAATTTCCCATTGGCTGCATGTCTGGATCTAAATTTAGAACCAAATAGACATGATTTCCCATTGGTTGCATGTCTGGATCTAAATTTAGGACCAAATAGACATGATTTCCCATTGGCTGCATGTCTGGATCTAAATTTAGGACCAAATAGACATGATTTCCCATTGGCTGCATGTCTGGATCTAAATTTCGGACCAAATGGACATGATTTCCCATTGGTTGCATGTCTGGATCTAAATTTAGGACCAAATAGACATGATTTCCCATTGGTTGCATGTCTGGATCTAAATTTAGGACCAAATAGACATGATTTCCCATTGGCTGCATGTCTGGATCTAAATTTAGGACCAAATAGACATGATTTCCCATTGGTTGCATGTCTGGATCTAAATTTAGGACCAAATAGATATGATTTCCCATTGGTTGCATGTCTGGATCTAAATTTTGGACCAAATAGACATGATTTCCCATTGGCTGCATGTCTGGATCTAAATTTAGAACCAAATAGACATGATTTCCCATTGGTTGCATGTCTGGATCTAAATTTAGGACCAAATGGACATAATTTCCCATTGGCTGCATGTCTGGATCTAAATTTAGAACCAAATAGACATGATTTCTCATTGGTTGCATGTCTGGATCTAAATTTAGGACCAAATAGACATGATTTCCCATTGGCTGCATGTCTGGATCTAAATTTAGAACCAAATAGACATGATTTCCCATTGGCTGCAGGTCTGGATCTAAATTTAGAACCAAATAGACATGATTTCCCATTGGCTGCATGTCTGGATCTAAATTTAGAACCAAATAGACATGATTTCCCATTGGTTGCATGTCTGGATCTAAATTTAGAACCAAATAGACATGATTTCCCATTGGTTGCATGTCTGGATCTAAATTTAGGACCAAATGGACATGATTTCCCATTGGCTGCATGTCTGGATCTAAATTTTGGACCAAATGGACATGATTTCCCATTGGCTGCATGTCTGGATCTAAATTTAGGACCAAATGGACATGATTTCCCATTGGCTGCATGTCTGGATCTAAATTTAGGACAAAATAGACATGATTTCCTATTGGCTGCAGGTCTGGATCTAAATTTTGGACCAAATGGACATAATTTCCCATTGGCTGCATGTCTGGATCTAAATTTAGGACCAAATGGACATGATTTCCTATTGGCTGCATGTCTGGATCTAAATTTAGGACCAAATGGACATGATTTCCCATTGGCTGCATGTCTGGATCTAAATTTAGGACCAAATAGACATGATTTCCTATTGGCTGCAGGTCTGGATCTAAATTTAGGACCAAATGGACATGATTTCCTATTGGCTGCATGTCTGGATCTAAATTTAGGACCAAATGGACATGATTTCCCATTGGCTGCATGTCTGGATCTAAATTTAGGACCAAATAGACATGATTTCCTATTGGCTGCAGGTCTGGATCTAAATTTCGGACCAAATGGACATGATTTCCCATTGGCTGCATGTCTGGATCTAAATTTCGGACCAAATGGACATAATTTCCCATTGGCTGCATGTCTGGATCTAAATTTAGGACCAAATAGACATGATTTCCCATTGGCTGCATGTCTGGATCTAAATTTAGGACCAAATAGACATGATTTCCCATTGGCTGCATGTCTGGATCTAAATTTAGGACCAAATGGACATGATTTCCTATTGGCTGCATGTCTGGATCTAAATTTAGGACCAAATGGACATGATTTCCTATTGGCTGCATGTCTGGATCTAAATTTAGGACCAAATGGACATGATTTCCCATTGGCTGCATGTCTGGATCTAAATTTAGGACCAAATAGACATGATTTTCCATTGGCTGCATGTCTGGATCTAAATTTATTACCAAATGGACATAATTTCCCATTGGCTGCATGTCTGGATCTAAATTTAGGACCAAATAGACATGATTTCCCATTGGCTGCATGTCTGGATCTAAATTTAGGACCAAATGGACATAATTTCCCATTGGCTGCATGTCTGGATCTAAATTTTGGACCAAATGGACATAATTTCCCATTGGCTGCATGTCTGGATCTAAATTTAGGACCAAATGGACATAATTTCCCATTGGCTGCAGGTCTGGATCTAAATTTAGGACCAAATGGACATGATTTCCCATTGGCTGCATGTCTGGATCTAAATTTAGGACCAAATGGACATAATTTCCCATTGGCTGCATGTCTGGATCTAAATTTAGGACCAAATAGACATGATTTCCCATTGGCTGCATGTCTGGATCTAAATTTAGGACCAAATGGACATAATTTCCCATTGGCTGCATGTCTGGATCTAAATTTTGGACCAAATGGACATAATTTCCCATTGGCTGCATGTCTGGATCTAAATTTAGGACCAAATGGACATAATTTCCCATTGGCTGCATGTCTGGATCTAAATTTAGGACCAAATAGACATGATTTCCCATTGGCTGCATGTCTGGTTCTAAATTTAGGACCAAATGGACATAATTTCCCATTGGCTGCATGTCTGGATCTAAATTTAGGACCAAATGGACATAATTTCCCATTGGCTGCATGTCTGGATCTAAATTTTGGACCAAATGGACATAATTTCCCATTGGCTGCATGTCTGGATCTAAATTTAGGACCAAATGGACATAATTTCCCATTGGCTGCATGTCTGGATCTAAATTTAGGACCAAATAGACATGATTTCCCATTGGCTGCATGTCTGGATCTAAATTTTGGACCAAATAGACATGATTTCCTATTGGCTGCATGTCTGGATCTAAATTTAGGACCAAATAGACATAATTTCCCATTGGCTGCATGTCTGGATCTAAATTTTGGACCAAATGGACATAATTTCCCATTGGCTGCATGTCTGGATCTAAATTTTGGACCAAATAGACATGATTTCCCATTGGCTGCATGTCTGGATCTAAATTTTGGACCAAATGGACATAATTTCCCATTGGCTGCATGTCTGGATCTAAATTTAGGACCAAATGGACATGATTTCCCATTGGCTGCATGTCTGGATCTAAATTTAGGACCAAATAGACATGATTTCCCATTGGTTGCATGTCTGGATCTAAATTTAGGACCAAATAGACATGATTTCCCATTGGCTGCATGTCTGGATCTAAATTTTGGACCAAATGGACATAATTTCCCATTGGCTGCATGTCTGGATCTAAATTTTGGACCAAATGGACATAATTTCCCATTGGCTGCATGTCTGGATCTAAATTTAGGACCAAATAGACATGATTTCCCATTGGCTGCATGTCTGGATCTAAATTTTGGACCAAATGGACATAATTTCCTATTGGCTGCATGTCTGGATCTAAATTTAGGACCAAATGGACATAATTTCCCATTGGCTGCATGTCTGGATCTAAATTTAGGACCAAATAGACATGATTTCCCATTGGCTGCATGTCTGGATCTAAATTTTGGACCAAATAGACATGATTTCCTATTGGCTGCATGTCTGGATCTAAATTTAGGACAAAATAGACATAATTTCCCATTGGCTGCATGTCTGGATCTAAATTTTGGACCAAATGGACATAATTTCCCATTGGCTGCATGTCTGGATCTAAATTTCGGACCAAATAGACATAATTTCCCATTGGCTGCATGTCTGGATCTAAATTTAGGACCAAATGGACATAATTTCCCATTGGCTGCATGTCTGGATCTAAATTTTGGACCAAATGGACATAATTTCCCATTGGCTGCATGTCTGGATCTAAATTTAGGACCAAATAGACATGATTTCCCATTGGCTGCATGTCTGGATCTAAATTTAGGACCAAATAGACATGATTTCCCATTGGCTGCATGTCTGGATCTAAATTTTGGACCAAATGGACATAATTTCCCATTGGCTGCATGTCTGGATCTAAATTTAGGACCAAATGGACATGATTTCCTATTGGCTGCATGTCTGGATCTAAATTTAGGACCAAATGGACATAATTTCCCATTGGCTGCATGTCTGGATCTAAATTTTGGACCAAATGGACATAATTTCCCATTGGCTGCATGTCTGGATCTAAATTTTGAACCAAATGGACATGATTTCCCATTGGCTGCATGTCTGGATCTAAATTTTGGACCAAATGGACATAATTTCCCATTGGCTGCATGTCTGGATCTAAATTTAGGACCAAATAGACATAATTTCCCATTGGCTGCATGTCTGGATCTAAATTTAGGACCAAATAGACATAATTTCCCATTGGCTGCATGTCTGGATCTAAATTTTGGACCAAATGGACATAATTTCCCATTGGCTGCATGTCTGGATCTAAATTTTGAACCAAATGGACATGATTTCCCATTGGCTGCATGTCTGGATCTAAATTTAGGACCAAATAGACATGATTTCCCATTGGCTGCATGTCTGGATCTAAATTTTGGACCAAATGGACATGATTTCCCATTGGCTGCATGTCTGGATCTAAATTGTGAACCAAATGGACATGATTTCCCATTGGCTGCATGTCTGGATCTAAATTTTGGACCAAATGGACATAATTTCCCATTGGCTGCATGTCTGGATCTAAATTTAGAACCAAATAGACATGATTTCCCATTGGCTGCATGTCTGGATCTAAATTTAGGACCAAATGGACACAATTTCCCATTGGCTGCATGTCTGGATCTAAATTTAGGACCAAATGGACATAATTTCCCATTGGCTGCATGTCTGGATCTAAATTTAGGACCAAATGGACATAATTTCCCATTGGCTGCATGTCTGGATCTAAATTTAGGACCAAATAGACATGTTTTCCCATTGGCTGCATGTCTGGATCTAAATTTTGGACCAAATGGACATGATTTCCCATTGGCTGCATGTCTGGATCTAAATTTAGAACCAAATAGACATGATTTCCCATTGGCTGCATGTCTGGATCTAAATTTTGGACCAAATGGACATAATTTCCCAATGGCTGCATGTCTGGATCTAAATTTAGAACCAAATAGACATGATTTCCCATTGGCTGCATGTCTGGATCTAAATTTAGGACAAAATAGACATGATTTCCCATTGGCTGCAGGTCTGGATCTAAATTTTGGACCAAATGGACATAATTTCCCATTGGCTGCATGTCTGGATCTAAATTTAGAACCAAATGGACATAATTTCCCATTGGCTGCATGTCTGGATCTAAATTTAGGACCAAATAGACATGATTTCCCATTGGCTGCAGGTCTGGATCTAAATTTTGGACCAAATGGACATAATTTCCCATTGGCTGCATGTCTGGATCTAAATTTAGGACCAAATAGACATAATTTCCCATTGGCTGCATGTCTGGATCTAAATTTAGGACCAAATGGACATGATTTCCCATTGGCTGCATGTCTGGATCTAAATTTAGGACCAAATGGACATGATTTCCCATTGGCTGCATGTCTGGATCTAAATTTAGGACCAAATAGACATAATTTCCCATTGGCTGCATGTCTGTATCTAAATTTAGGACCAAATGGACATGATTTCCCATTGGCTGCATGTCTGGATCTAAATTTAGGACCAAATGGACATGATTTCCCATTGGCTGCATGTCTGGATCTAAATTTAGGACCAAATGGACATGATTTCCCATTGGCTGCATGTCTGGATCTAAATTTTGGACCAAATGGACATGACTTCCCATTGGCTGCATGTCTGGATCTAAATTTTGGACCAAATGGACATAATTTCCCATTGGCTGCATGTCTGGATCTAAATTTAGAACCAAATGGACATAATTTCCCATTGGCTGCATGTCTGGATCTAAATTTAGGACCAAATGGACATAATTTCCCATTGGCTGCATGTCTGGATCTAAATTTAGGACCAAATAGACATGATTTCCCATTGGCTGCATGTCTGGATCTAAATTTTGGACCAAATGGACATAATTTCCCATTGGCTGCATGTCTGGATCTAAATTTAGAACCAAATAGACATGATTTCCCATTGGCTGCATGTCTGGATCTAAATTTTGGACCAAATGGACATAATTTCCCATTGGCTGCATGTCTGGATCTAAATTTTGGACCAAATGGACATAATTTCCCATTGGCTGCATGTCTGGATCTAAATTTAGAACCAAATAGACATAATTTCCCATTGGCTGCATGTCTGGATCTAAATTTTGGACCAAATGGACATAATTTCCCATTGGCTGCATGTCTGGATATAAAGTTTGGACCAAATGGACATAATTTCCCATTGGCTGCATGTCTGGATCTAAATTTTGGACCAAATGGACATAATTTCCCATTGGCTGCATGTCTGGATCTAAATTTAGGACCAAATGGACATAATTTCCTATTGGCTGCATGTCTGGATCTAAATTTAGAACCAAATGGACATAATTTCCCATTGGCTGCATGTCTGGATCTAAATTTTGGACCAAATGGACATATTTTCCCATTGGCTGCATGTCTGGATCTAAATTTTGAACCAAATGGACATGATTTCCCATTGGCTGCATGTCTGGATCTAAATTTAGGACCAAATAGACATGATTTCCCATTGGCTGCATGTCTGGATCTAAATTTAGGACCAAATAGACATAATTTCCCATTGGCTGCATGTCTGGATCTAAATTTTGAACCAAATGGACATGATTTCCCATTGGCTGCATGTCTGGATCTAAATTTTGGACCAAATGGACATGATTTCCCATTGGCTGCATGTCTGGATCTAAATTTAGGACCAAATAGACATGATTTCCCATTGGCTGCAGGTCTGGATCTAAATTTAGGACCAAATGGACATGATTTCCTATTGGCTGCATGTCTGGATCTAAATTTAGGACCAAATGGACATGATTTCCCATTGGCTGCAGGTCTGGATCTAAATTTAGGACCAAATGGACATGATTTCCCATTGGCTGCATGTCTGGATCTAAATTTAGGACCAAATGGACATGATTTCCCATTGGCTGCAGGTCTGGATCTAAATTTAGGACCAAATGGACATGATTTCCTATTGGCTGCATGTCTGGATCTAAATTTAGAACCAAATGGACATAATTTCCCATTGGCTGCATGTCTGGATCTAAATTTAGGACCAAATGGACATGATTTCCCATTGGCTGCAGGTCTGGATCTAAATTTAGGACCAAATGGACATGATTTCCTATTGGCTGCATGTCTGGATCTAAATTTAGGACCAAATGGACATAATTTCCCATTGGCTGCATGTCTGGATCTAAATTTAGGACCAAATGGACATAATTTCCTATTGGCTGCATGTCTGGATCTAAATTTAGGACCGAATAGACATGATTTCCCATTGGCTGCATGTCTGGATCTAAATTTAGGACCAAATAGACATAATTTCCCATTGGCTGCATGTCTGGATCTAAATTTTGGACCAAATAGACATGATTTCCCATTGGCTGCATGTCTGGATCTAAATTTAGGACCAAATAGACATAATTTCCCATTGGCTGCATGTCTGGATCTAAATTTAGGACCAAATGGACATGATTTCCCATTGGCTGCATGTCTGGATCTAAATTTAGGACCAAATAGACATAATTTCCCATTGGCTGCATGTCTGGATCTAAATTTAGGACCAATTAATGGACATGATTTCCTATTGGCTGCATGTCTGGATCTAAATTTAGAACCAAATGGACATAATTTCCCATTGGCTGCATGTCTGGATCTAAATTTAGGACCAAATAGACATGATTTCCCATTGGCTGCATGTCTGGATCTAAATTTAGGACCAAATGGACATGATTTCCCATTGGCTGCATGTCTGGATCTAAATTTAGGACCAAATAGACATGATTTCCCATTGGCTGCATGTCTGGATCTAAATTTAGGACCAATTAGACATGATTTCCCATTGGCTGCATGTCTGGATCTAAATTTAGGACCAAATGGACATGATTTCCCATTGGCTGCATGTCTGGATCTAAATTTAGGACCAAATAGACATGATTTCCCATTGGCTGCATGTCTGGATCTGTATTTAGGACCAAATAGACATGATTTCCCATTGGCTGCATGTCTGGATCTAAATTTTGAACCAAATGGACATAATTTCCCATTGGCTGCATGTCTGGATCTAAATTTAGAACCAAATGGACATGATTTCCCATTGGCTGCATGTCTGGATCTAAATTTTGAACCAAATGGACATAATTTCCCATTGGCTGCATGTCTGGATCTAAATTTAGGACCAAATGGACATAATTTCCCATTGGCTGCATGTCTGGATCTAAATTTAGAACCAAATGGACATGATTTCCCATTGGCTGCATGTCTGGATCTAAATTTTGGACCAAATGGACATGATTTCCCATTGGCTGCATGTCTGGATCTAAATTTTGAACCAAATGGACATAATTTCCCATTGGCTGCATGTCTGGATCTAAATTTAGGACCAAATAGACATGATTTCCCATTGGCTGCATGTCTGGATCTAAATTTAGAACCAAATGGACACGATTTCCCATTGGCTGCATGTCTGGATCTAAATTTAGAACCAAATGGACATAATTTCCCATTGGCTGCATGTCTGGATCTAAATTTAGAACCAAATAGACATGATTTGCAATTGGTTGCATGTCTGGATCTAAATTTAGGACCAAATGGACATAATTTCCCATTGGCTGCATGTCTGGATCTAAATTTTGGACCAAATGGACATAATTTCCCATTGGCTGCATGTCTGGATCTAAATTTTGGACCAAATAGACATGATTTCCCATTGGCTGCATGTCTGGATCTAAATTTAGGTCCAAATAGACATGATTTCCCATTGGCTGCATGTCTGGATCTAAATTTTGGACCAAATGGACATGATTTCCCATTGGCTGCATGTCTGGATCTAAATTTAGAACCAAATGGACATAATTTCCCATTGGCTGCATGTCTGGATCTAAATTTTGGACCAAATAGACATGATTTCCCATTGGCTGCATGTCTGGATCTAAATTTTGAACCAAATAGACATGATTTCCCATTGGCTGCATGTCTGGATCTAAATTTTGGACCAAATGGACATAATTTCCCATTGGCTGCATGTCTGGATCTAAATTTAGGACCAAATGGACATAATTTCCCATTGGCTGCATGTCTGGATCTAAATTTAGGACCAAATGGACATAATTTCCCATTGGCTGCATGTCTGGATCTAAATTTTGAACCAAATAGACATGATTTCCCATTGGCTGCATGTCTGGATCTAAATTTAGGACCAAATGGACATAATTTCCCATTGGCTGCATGTTTGGATCTAAATTTAGGACCAAATAGACATGATTTCCCATTGGCTGCATGTCTGGATCTAAATTTAGGACCAAATAGACATGATTTCCCATTGGCTGCATGTCTGGATCTAAATTTAGGACCAAATGGACATGATTTCCCATTGGCTGCATGTCTGGATCTAAATTTAGGACCAAATGGACATAATTTCCCATTGGCTGCATGTCTGGATCTAAATTTAGAACCAAATGGACATGATTTCCCATTGGCTGCATGTCTGGATCTAAATTTCGGACCAAATGGACATGATTTCCCATTGGCTGCATGTCTGGATCTAAATTTAGGACCAAATGGACATAATTTCCTATTGCCTGCATGTCTGGATCTAAATTTAGGACCAAATAGACATGATTTCCCATTGGCTGCATGTCTGGATCTAAATTTAGGACCAAATAGACATGATTTCCCATTGGCTGCATGTCTGGATCTAAATTTAGGACCAAATGGACATGATTTCCCATTGGCTGCATGTCTGGATCTAAATTTAGGACCAAATGGACATGATTTCCCATTGGCTGCATGTCTGGATCTAAATTTCGGACCAAATGGACATAATTTCCCATTGGCTGCATGTCTGGATCTAAATTTAGAACCAAATGGACATGATTTCCCATTGGCTGCATGTCTGGATCTAAATTTCGGACCAAATGGACATGATTTCCCATTGGCTGCATGTCTGGATCTAAATTGAGGACCAAATGGACATGATTTCCCATTGGCTGCATGTCTGGATCTAAATTTAGAACCAAATGGACATGATTTCCCATTGGCTGCATGTCTGGATCTAAATTTAGGACCAAATGGACATAATTTCCCATTGGCTGCATGTCTGGATCTAAATTTAGGACCAAATGGACATGATTTCCTATTGGCTGCATGTCTGGATCTAAATTTAGGACCAAATGGACATGATTTCCCATTGGCTGCATGTCTGGATCTAAATTTAGGACCAAATGGACATAATTTCCCATTGGCTGCATGTCTGGATCTAAATTTTGGACCAAATAGACATGATTTCCCATTGGCTGCATGTCTGGATCTAAATTTAGGACCAAATGGACATAATTTCCCATTGGCTGCATGTCTGGATCTAAATTTAGGACCAAATAGACATGATTTCCCATTGGCTGCATGTCTGGATCTAAATTTAGGACCAAATGGACATAATTTCCCATTGGCTGCATGTCTGGATCTAAATTTAGGACCAAATGGACATGATTTCCCATTGGCTGCATGTCTGGATCTAAATTTAGGACCAAATGGACATAATTTCCCATTGGCTGCATGTCTGGATCTAAATTTAGGACCAAATGGACATGATTTCCCATTGGCTGCATGTCTGGATCTAAATTTAGGACCAAATAGACATGATTTCCCATTGGCTGCATGTCTGGATCTAAATTTAGGACCAAATAGACATGATTTCCCATTGGCTGCATGTCTGGATCTAAATTTCGGACCAAATGAACATGATTTCCCATTGGCTGCATGTCTGGATCTAAATTTAGGACCAAATAGACATGATTTCCTATTGGCTGCATGTCTGGATCTAAATTTAGGACCAAATAGACATGATTTCCCATTGGCTGCATGTCTGGATCTAAATTTAGGACCAAATAGACATGATTTCCCATTGGCTGCATGTCTGGATCTAAATTTAGGACCAAATAGACATGATTTCCCATTGGCTGCATGTCTGGATCTAAATTTAGGACCAAATGGACATGATTTCCTATTGGCTGCATGTCTGGATCTAAATTTAGAACCAAATAGACATGATTTCCCATTGGCTGCATGTCTGGATCTAAATTTAGGACCAAATGGACATAATTTCCTATTGGCTGCATGTCTGGATCTAAATTTAAGACCAAATGGACATGATTTCCTATTGGCTGCATGTCTGGATCTAAATTTAGAACCAAATAGACATGATTTCCCATTGGCTGCATGTCTGGATCTAAATTTTGGACCAAATAGACATGATTTCCCATTGGCTGCATGTCTGGATCTAAATTTAGGACCAAATGGACATAATTTCCTATTGGCTGCATGTCTGGATCTAAATTTAGGACCAAATAGACATGATTTCCCATTGGCTGCATGTCTGGATCTAAATTTTGGACCAAATAGACATGATTTCCCATTGGCTGCATGTCTGGATCTAAATTTAGGACCAAATAGACATGATTTCCCATTGGCTGCATGTCTGGATCTAAATTTAGGACCAAATAGACATGATTTCGCATTGGCTGCATGTCTGGATCTAAATTTAGGACCAAATAGACATGATTTCCCATTGGCTGCATGTCTGGATCTAAATTTAGGACCAAATGGACATAATTTCCTATTGGCTGCATGTCTGGATCTAAATTTAGAACCAAATGGACATGATTTCCCATTGGCTGCATGTCTGGATCTAAATTTAGGACCAAATAGACATGATTTCCCATTGCCTGCATGTCTGGATCTAAATTTAGAACCAAATAGACATGATTTCCCATTGGCTGCATGTCTGGATCTAAATTTTGGACCAAATGGACATGATTTCCTATTGGCTGCATGTCTGGATCTAAATTTAGAACCAAATAGACATGATTTCCCATTGGCTGCATGTCTGGATCTAAATTTTGGACCAAATAGACATGATTTCCCATTGGCTGCATGTCTGGATCTAAATTTTGAACCAAATGGACATGATTTCCCATTGGCTGCATGTCTGGATCTAAATTTTGAACCAAATGGACATGATTTCCCATTGGCTGCATGTCTGGATCTAAATTTTGGACCAAATGGACATGATTTCCCATTGGCTGCATGTCTGGATCTAAATTTTGGACCAAATGGACACGATTTCCCATTGGCTGCATGTCTGGATCTAAATTTTGGACCAAAAAGACATGATTTTTCATTGGCTGCATGTCTGGATCTAAATTTAGAACCAAATAGACATGATTTCCCATTGGCTGCATGCCTGGATCTAAATTTAGGACCAAATGGACATGATTTCCCATTGGCTGCATGTCTGGATCTAAATTTTGGACCAAATAGACATGATTTCCCATTGGCTGCATGTCTGGATCTAAATTTTGGACCAAATGGACATGATTTCCCATTGGCTGCATGTCTGGATCTAAATTTTGGACCAAATGGACATGATTTCCTATTGGCTGCATGTCTGGATCTAAATTTTGGACCAAATGGACATGATTTCCCATTGGCTGCATGTCTGGATCTAAATTTTGAACCAAATGGACATGATTTCCCATTGGCTGCATGTCTGGATCTAAATTTAGGACCAAATGGACATAATTTCCCATTGGCTGCATGTCTGGATCTAAATTTTGGACCAAATAGACATGATTTCCCATTGGCTGCATGTCTGGATCTAAATTTAGGACCAAATAGACATGATTTCCCATTGGCTGCATGTCTGGATCTAAATTTAGGACCAAATAGACATGATTTCCCATTGGCTGCATGTCTGGATCTAAATTTAGGACCAAATGGACATAATTTCCTATTGGCTGCATGTCTGGATCTAAATTTAGAACCAAATGGACATGATTTCCCATTGGCTGCATGTCTGGATCTAAATTTAGGACCAAATAGACATGATTTCCCATTGCCTGCATGTCTGGATCTAAATTTAGAACCAAATAGACATGATTTCCCATTGGCTGCATGTCTGGATCTAAATTTTGGACCAAATGGACATGATTTCCTATTGGCTGCATGTCTGGATCTAAATTTAGAACCAAATAGACATGATTTCCCATTGGCTGCATGTCTGGATCTAAATTTTGGACCAAATAGACATGATTTCCCATTGGCTGCATGTCTGGATCTAAATTTTGAACCAAATGGACATGATTTCCCATTGGCTGCATGTCTGGATCTAAATTTTGAACCAAATGGACATGATTTCCCATTGGCTGCATGTCTGGATCTAAATTTTGGACCAAATGGACATGATTTCCCATTGGCTGCATGTCTGGATCTAAATTTTGGACCAAATGGACACGATTTCCCATTGGCTGCATGTCTGGATCTAAATTTTGGACCAAAAAGACATGATTTTTCATTGGCTGCATGTCTGGATCTAAATTTAGAACCAAATAGACATGATTTCCCATTGGCTGCATGCCTGGATCTAAATTTAGGACCAAATGGACATGATTTCCCATTGGCTGCATGTCTGGATCTAAATTTTGGACCAAATAGACATGATTTCCCATTGGCTGCATGTCTGGATCTAAATTTTGGACCAAATGGACATGATTTCCCATTGGCTGCATGTCTGGATCTAAATTTTGGACCAAATGGACATGATTTCCTATTGGCTGCATGTCTGGATCTAAATTTTGGACCAAATGGACATGATTTCCCATTGGCTGCATGTCTGGATCTAAATTTTGAACCAAATGGACATGATTTCCCATTGGCTGCATGTCTGGATCTAAATTTAGGACCAAATGGACATAATTTCCCATTGGCTGCATGTCTGGATCTAAATTTTGGACCAAATAGACATGATTTCCCATTGGCTGCATGTCTGGATCTAAATTTAGGACCAAATGGACATGATTTCCTATTGGCTGCATGTCTGGATCTAAATTTAGGACCAAATGGACATGATTTCCTATTGGCTGCATGTCTGGATCTAAATTTAGGACCAAATGGACATAATTTCCCATTGGCTGCATGTCTGGATCTAAATTTTGGACCAAATAGACATGATTTCCCATTGGCTGCATGTCTGGATCTAAATTTAGGACCAAATGGACATAATTTCCCATTGGCTGCATGTCTGGATCTAAATTTAGGACCAAATGGACATAATTTCCCATTGGCTGCATGTCTGGATCTAAATTTAGGACCAAATAGACATGATTTCCCATTGGCTGCATGTCTGGATCTAAATTTTGGACCAAATAGACATGATTTCCCATTGGCTGCATGTCTGGATCTAAATTTAGGACCAAATAGACATGATTTCCCATTGGCTGCATGTCTGGATCTAAATTTAGGACCAAATAGACATGATTTCGCATTGGCTGCATGTCTGGATCTAAATTTAGGACCAAATAGACATGATTTCCCATTGGCTGCATGTCTGGATCTAAATTTAGGACCAAATGGACATAATTTCCTATTGGCTGCATGTCTGGATCTAAATTTAGAACCAAATGGACATGATTTCCCATTGGCTGCATGTCTGGATCTAAATTTAGGACCAAATAGACATGATTTCCCATTGCCTGCATGTCTGGATCTAAATTTAGAACCAAATAGACATGATTTCCCATTGGCTGCATGTCTGGATCTAAATTTTGGACCAAATGGACATGATTTCCTATTGGCTGCATGTCTGGATCTAAATTTAGAACCAAATAGACATGATTTCCCATTGGCTGCATGTCTGGATCTAAATTTTGGACCAAATAGACATGATTTCCCATTGGCTGCATGTCTGGATCTAAATTTTGAACCAAATGGACATGATTTCCCATTGGCTGCATGTCTGGATCTAAATTTTGAACCAAATGGACATGATTTCCCATTGGCTGCATGTCTGGATCTAAATTTTGGACCAAATGGACATGATTTCCCATTGGCTGCATGTCTGGATCTAAATTTTGGACCAAAAAGACATGATTTTTCATTGGCTGCATGTCTGGATCTAAATTTAGAACAAAATAGACATGATTTCCCATTGGCTGCATGTCTGGATCTAAATTTAGGACCAAATAGACATAATTTCCCATTGGCTGCATGTCTGGATCTAAATTTTGGACCAAATAGACATGATTTCCCATTGGCTGCATGTCTGGATCTAAATTTAGGACCAAATAGACATAATTTCCCATTGGCTGCATGTCTGGATCTAAATTTAGGACCAAATGGACATGATTTCCCATTGGCTGCATGTCTGGATCTAAATTTAGGACCAAATAGACATAATTTCCCATTGGCTGCATGTCTGGATCTAAATTTAGGACCAATTAATGGACATGATTTCCTATTGGCTGCATGTCTGGATCTAAATTTAGAACCAAATGGACATAATTTCCCATTGGCTGCATGTCTGGATCTAAATTTAGGACCAAATAGACATGATTTCCCATTGGCTGCATGTCTGGATCTAAATTTAGGACCAAATGGACATGATTTCCCATTGGCTGCATGTCTGGATCTAAATTTAGGACCAAATAGACATGATTTCCCATTGGCTGCATGTCTGGATCTAAATTTAGGACCAAATAGACATGATTTCCCATTGGCTGCATGTCTGGATCTAAATTTAGGACCAAATGGACATGATTTCCCATTGGCTGCATGTCTGGATCTAAATTTAGGACCAAATAGACATGATTTCCCATTGGCTGCATGTCTGGATCTATATTTAGGACCAAATAGACATGATTTCCCATTGGCTGCATGTCTGGATCTAAATTTTGAACCAAATGGACATAATTTCCCATTGGCTGCATGTCTGGATCTAAATTTAGAACCAAATGGACATGATTTCCCATTGGCTGCATGTCTGGATCTAAATTTTGAACCAAATGGACATAATTTCCCATTGGCTGCATGTCTGGATCTAAATTTAGGACCAAATGGACATAATTTCCCATTGGCTGCATGTCTGGATCTAAATTTAGAACCAAATGGACATGATTTCCCATTGGCTGCATGTCTGGATCTAAATTTTGGACCAAATGGACATGATTTCCCATTGGCTGCATGTCTGGATCTAAATTTTGAACCAAATGGACATAATTTCCCATTGGCTGCATGTCTGGATCTAAATTTAGGACCAAATAGACATGATTTCCCATTGGCTGCATGTCTGGATCTAAATTTAGAACCAAATGGACACGATTTCCCATTGGCTGCATGTCTGGATCTAAATTTAGAACCAAATGGACATAATTTCCCATTGGCTGCATGTCTGGATCTAAATTTAGAACCAAATAGACATGATTTGCAATTGGTTGCATGTCTGGATCTAAATTTAGGACCAAATGGACATAATTTCCCATTGGCTGCATGTCTGGATCTAAATTTTGGACCAAATGGACATAATTTCCCATTGGCTGCATGTCTGGATCTAAATTTTGGACCAAATAGACATGATTTCCCATTGGCTGCATGTCTGGATCTAAATTTAGGTCCAAATAGACATGATTTCCCATTGGCTGCATGTCTGGATCTAAATTTTGGACCAAATGGACATGATTTCCCATTGGCTGGGCATGTCTGGATCTAAATTTAGAACCAAATGGACATAATTTCCCATTGGCTGCATGTCTGGATCTAAATTTTGGACCAAATAGACATGATTTCCCATTGGCTGCATGTCTGGATCTAAATTTTGAACCAAATAGACATGATTTCCCATTGGCTGCATGTCTGGATCTAAATTTTGGACCAAATGGACATAATTTCCCATTGGCTGCATGTCTGGATCTAAATTTAGGACCAAATGGACATAATTTCCCATTGGCTGCATGTCTGGATCTAAATTTAGGACCAAATGGACATAATTTCCCATTGGCTGCATGTCTGGATCTAAATTTTGAACCAAATAGACATGATTTCCATTGGCTGCATGTCTGGATCTAATTTAGGACCAAATGGACATAATTTCCCATTGGCTGCATGTTTGGATCTAAATTTAGGACCAAATAGACATGATTTCCCATTGGCTGCATGTCTGGATCTAAATTTAGGACCAAATAGACATGATTTCCCATTGGCTGCATGTCTGGATCTAAATTTAGGACCAAATGGACATGATTTCCCATTGGCTGCATGT